>NC_137105.1:50743200-50940700 GCF_949357685.1 Gobio gobio | reverse complement strand
CAGGTCATGGTTGTCATAACACACCGAGTTTGGTCAGAAAACGAAAGCGGTCCGGAGATATAGCCTTGCGTTCATTTTGGCAGGCACATTGTCGAATTCTTTCACACATTATTTGAGAATGGTTTGATGAATCGACATGAATTCCATAACTTTTGATCTGCAATATGATAGTCTAGTTCAATTTTGGTGAAAATTGGGGGAGTTAGAAAAAGTAACATTTTCATGATGGAAAATTGCATCATGGGGTACAATCAAATCGTCTTAAAGGACAACTCTGGTGAAAAATTAACCTAGGGGTAATTAACACATGGTTGCCGAGTAGATCGTTCTCTGGGATGCGTTTTCATGAAAATCGAATGTAAAGAGTTTTATCTCTAAAAACAGATTAGCTTATAACGCTAGTCTATGGGGCACAGAATAAGTCAAATTAAATCGCTAGTTAATACCACTAACAAGGCTCAAAATAGCCTCACACTAACACAGGAGCATAATGAGGGTCCCTACATGCAAACCCAAGCATTGAGAACTGTGTAAGTGTACAAACAGTTTAATAAGAAGATACTTTATAAAGACAGAACATTACGCATATACAGACAGGAGCCATCTTGGAAAACAGTCTTGACGAATCGAGCCTTGAACGCTGTGCTAAGTGATCTGGGCTGCGTTTCCCAAAAGCATCGTAAGCCTAAATTGATCGTAAAAACGATCGTACGAGTGATCTTAATATTAAGGTCTGTTTCCCAAAAGCATCGTAACTTAAGTAGCACTTGAAAATGATCGTAGATCTACGAGTGCTCTGGAGTAATCGTAAAGCTCTAAGTGTATCGTAAGAAGACAGAGTTATGAGGTCACCTACAGGACAACCGGCAGATTACACCTTTAACTTTATTCAACTGCATTGTGATAATACTATAAGGTTTTGATTGTACTTTATTGTAAACTTTTTTATTATTTTTTTTATTTTAATATTCTCATTATTATCAATGTTGATTAAAAAAAACAGTTCTGCTGCTTAATATTATTGTGGATTTTATTATTTATTTTTTTATGAGGGCAGGTTACAAACAAAAAAAATTATAAATACACATCTGAATTAAATGAGGATATTTATTTCGTGTTTTTTAAAGGTATCTTTTCTTGTTTGTTTTTTTCTTGTTTTTTTTTGCCTCAGCCTGAAGGTAGTTGCTTTATATAGACGTGTTTTGATTGCTAATCCACATCAGATGACAATTATTAGGTGAAACGTTCAGAGGAAACGATTCCATATAAGGTTATATTTCAAAACTTCGCAAATGGACAGCGACTATTAAGTAGCACTTAGAGCGCGTTCTCGCGCGTTCATGTTAAGTACATTTTTGGGAAACGCACGTGGAATTGCTGCGAGTGATCGTAACTTCGCTCGTAGAACACGCTCTTTAGAGCTAAGATACATCGTTATTGGGAAACCCGGCCCTGGTCGATAGGAATTATCGCAGCTTAGCACAGCGTTCGTGGCTTGATTCGTCAAGACTGTTTTCCAAGATGGCTCCTGTCCTTTTTAGAGATAAAACTCTTTACATTAGATTTTCATGAAAATGCATCCCAGAGAACGGGGTAACCATGTGTTAATTACCCCTAGGTTCATTTTTCACCGGAGTTGTCCTTTAAGCCAATGAATCAGAGGGAAAAAGCATTTCTAGCCTTTACGGTTCAAAAGTTATTAGCATAAACGTAAGTCAAACTTTGGACAGGTGGTGGCGCTAGAGGGATTGAGTTAGAGACTCTAAATTTGCTGGGGTGACGGTTCAGGCTGTCCTCTATCTGTGTGCCACATTTCATAACTTTTTACCATATGGTTCTCAAGAGCAGAAGAAGAACCGGAGGAGTAATAATAATAGGAACGCCAACGGTGTCTTCGCATCTTCAATGCCGTAATAATCAAAATGGATGCACTCAGTTGAGGCGGACAAACCTTATCCAATAAAAAGACATGCGCATAAACTACGATGAAAACACACTTACTGAATAAATCCCTTGAAGTGCAACAACAAACTCATGTGACTTTCACTCTACAGAGGATGTGATTGGATAACTGGACTAAGCAGTGGACCAATCGCATCGCAGCATCTCAAGTGTTGGTTTGATCGTCCTGAAAGGCCTGAGTCAAAGTCTGTGATCAGAAGTGTCTCGTTTCTGAGACACTAGTCATTAATGATGGAGGAGCCACAGTATTTTTGCACATGAGCTTAAATCACACTATACAGTCCCTCCAGAAAAACGCGATTATGCGATCGCGTGATTTAACGCATAATCAGCCAAAGTCCGCATATTCATGCGGGGGCCGCATTTTTTCAAATACGCCGCACTTTCGCCGCATAAATTGCCTATTTCCGCATGCAAAATATGCGGGGCTATCATGATTTCATAATCCCCGCATTTTCGTTGCAAAAAAAGTCATATATATTAGCAGAAAGTTGAAACATTTTCGTTTACTTCACACAAGAGCCGCCATTTCCGCCTATTGCCATGGGAACGTTTTGAAGTGACGTGATTACCCGACGCGAACGTCATCGAAAAGCTTCAAACCCCGTGGAGAAACCATAGATACCGGTGAAACCATGATGAAGCACAAACTCCCATTGGCCAACAAAAATAACAGCAAAAGACACAGTTTCTTCCCAGAAACAAATATTTTGCGCCAGTTTCCCAGGAAGTAACGCTTTTGAAACTTTGTTTTATTCTCATATGTTTTATGCAATATTCCAATTTTGCACACAAGTTAACCCTTTGGTGCTCTACAGTCATTTCTGGCTGAAAAATTGTACGTTTTGTAATTTTTTACTTCATCGTAATGGTACGAAACTTGGTAAAGGTTTTGGCACTTGCTATGTGAACACCAAGCAGCAACCTTCTCCAGTTTCTCCTGAAGCCGATACAGAAGTGACTTAAACTGCAGTTCATGGACTGGCCACTAGAGACAGACAAAACTCTTCTTAAGAAAGAAGTTAAGAAAATTCTTAAGATAAATTCTAAGAAGTTCGTACGAATGTTCCTAAGTGCAATTCTTGAAAAATTCTTAAGAAGTTCTCAAATGGTTTCTTAAGAACATCTTAATTTTTTACTTAAGAAAATAAAAGGTGGTATTTTAATGAAAGGTATTACTGAAGACTCCCTGAATGAAAAACACCTGAAAGCCCGTCTTTTTGCGCTTCCTGCAGATTATCGTGGATATCATAATAAGTGTGCAGACTATTTTCGTCCTGACTGGCTTGACGGGAGTAAATCACACAATGTTGTGTTTAATAACACTGGACTAATCTCTGATCCTATTGGTAACCTTGACTTTATTTTGGATGTAATCTCTTTTCAAGATTTTTTCAGGCTTTTATTATGATACTGTCAGAGATCCTTATGTTTTTAGAGATATTTTTGAAATGCTATGAAAAATCAGATGAGAATAGTTCTATGAAATGATCGAGTGGCAACTGCTCTTCAGAATCCTATGGGTGACGTCACGGACACTACGTCCATATTTTTTTACAGTCTATGGTGAACACACACAAAAGAAATCATGGACATGATTTGAAAAGGTTAAATGGTCCTGAATAAATTAGTCACACTTGCCGCCGCATTAGAAATGAATGAGAGATGAATTTCATCTAGTGGAAGCGTTTGGTACTGCACCCAAACAAAATCTGACTGAAAGCTCATTTTTAGAGATATCAAGCTTGTTTAGATGTATGGCTTTGATTTTCCTGTTTTAGAGTAAAGCGTGTTTTTGAAAAAATATATATATTTCATATAAAAATTGAAAATATTATTTTTTTGCATTTTTCAAAACAATAAACGTAAATTTGTTTTACTTTTTTGTTCACTTTTTTAAACTTTACTCACTTCATCAATGATCTGCCAAGTGTCTGAAGCATTCATGATTTATCACAGTTTAAGTCGGAAATTTCATTTTCAGGTCTATGCTCAAAAAGTGAATAAATGCATTATAACTACAGCATATATATATTTAGTACCATAGCATCCCCTATAATACAAAATATCAAATAAAAACATTTATTGAACTAAAATATAGTACATTCATTTCTTTGAAAAAACAAAAACATAACAAAATCGGTCATTTTTGACCGCCACACGAAGACCAGCAGAGGGTTAAACTAAAAATGTATTTTTTTTGTGAAGATTAAAGGTGCAGTGTGTAAATTTTCATCTAGTGGCGAGGTTGTGAATTGCAACCGCTCACCCCTCCCTTTCAAAGCACACAGAGAAGCTACGGTGGCCCACACAGGACAAAGATGTCGTCGTCTGAGACAGCAGAGAGTGACTAGCGCTCCGTAGAGATTAAGTTTGTCCATTTAGAGCTACCATAGAAACATGGCGGCACAAAATGGCGGCTTCACTGTAAGAGACCTGCGGTGTGTGTAGATAGAAACGGCTCATTCTAAGGTAATAAAAACATAGCGGTTCATTATGTAAGGTCTATACACACCACTGAAAACATAGCTATGTGTATTATATTGCATTTCAGTCCATATATCCTCCTAAATATTACACACTGCACCTTTAAGTAACCAGTATTTTTGCACATGAGCTTAAATCACACTATATTCGGACTTTCTGTTAATAACTAGTCAGTATTTTACATGTATCTAGATGTATTTTCAACTGGAAAACACTAGAGTGCGCTGTTGTTCATTCCTCAAACAAGCAAAGATCAACAGTCCTGCCATATTCAGCATCTAATCAGAGACTTCGGTGTTGCTTCATAAAGCAATAGCATTTGATCATGTGGGTGAATTCATAAGCGCGCCTCACACACACACACACACACACACACCGCGGAGGCAGTCCGCGCTTCCATGGACGCGCTTGACGTCACAATGGAGCGTGGACTTCATCCCGGGAGTGGAGGCTGATCAACATCCGGGACACCGGGTCTGAGTTCATGTGAATGCCTACACACTTTACCGACTGACTGCACGGGCAGGAGCAACGGAGGTGAGTTTCATCTCTATGTGATGTTCGCTTGGGCTTTCGGGTGGAATGCGAGTGTGTGTGCTTCACCCGAACACAGCGGACTGGGATAAGGGTTAGTTTTAGCAAATCCGGAGGGAAAAACATGAGCATAAGTGTATTCTTGTTGTGTGCATGCGCGTGCTTTTATGATTCTGTGGCTGATGCGTTGGGTGTCACACCTCTGAGATGATCAGCTGATGGTCCTTTATATCAATGCATCTTATACTGTGTGTGTATGATCATCATCCATAAGGCCTTTACTTGAGAAATACCCGTTTCCTCCTCACTCAAACCTCATTTACCTTGCAAATGTTGCTGTGCAAGGAATTCAAATGTTTAACCCATGGCAAACTGTCACTTCCAGACTATTGTGTTGTTTTTTTATTCACCTGAGTGATTATAGAAGCTCCATGGATGTTGTTTAGTGGGTGATTTGCTTCTGCTGTGTCACAAGAAGTTGTAAATGCCCTTTGCTCCTTGGGAACCTTCACATGACACCTGTCCAGTCACACACACACACCTACACACACACCTGTCCTTGTCTGAGGAATAGATGATTTGGGAACGGTTGAGAGATGTTGTTCTGTTCTGTCTGTCCATTATAATGGAAGAAATATGAGAGGGACACACAAACTGTGTGTGTGTGTGTGTGTGTGTGTGTGTGTGTGTGTGGAACAGCATGACCACAGCAACACACCTACAGGTGCGGTCATGACTCACTTCACTTTCATTCTGAACACATTTCTGTCATTCGTACCATAAATGAGTCTACTTACCGTGGAAAGTTTCACAGATGTAGATTCTACATATTTAAATATTTAGACGTGTATGAACAGGACTGTCGGACTGATCAGAAGATAGTCATTGGATGTAAAGGTGCAGTATGTAAGATTTAAAATTTCCCAAAAAACACTATAACAATATTTTTTTGACTCGTGTGCATTATCCCAAATGTTTCCGAGAATGTTTAAATCCAGAGAAATCAGTGATTTTAACCAGAACACGGACCATGTGTCGCCTATCAATGACATCATACCCGCGTTTTGTAGAAACCATGGAAACACCAAAGCCGCTTTAATATCTGATGTGTTTTATTAGACACTGTTTGGATCATTGATGGACAGAAACTGATCATTGTTCTCCAGCTCAACACTAGGGCTGCACGATTAATTGAAATTGAACCGTTATCTTGGCTTATGTGCGATTTATAAAAGCGCAAAGGCTGCGATTTTAATGAAATAAATAAATGCCCGTCGTGTGTTAGTGAAGAGCGGCTCTGAGATCTGAAAGCACTGCGAGTTTGAGTCGCTTATAATGTGCATTTGAAAAATGCGTCAAACATCTTCACAAACTAGTAATGTGAGGCGTTCATGAACCTGTGGTCCAACCAAATACAACGTTTAATAACACGTTTTAACTCATCGTCAGTCGAGTGTTTGTGAGCTGGTGTGCAGTGTTAATTTCGTTGACGAATAATTTTCGTCATAATTTTTGTCAACAACCTTTTTTTCAATGACGAAAACGAGACGATAACTAAATAAAAACTAGTGTTGGATGACAAAAACTATGTGGAAAATCAACTGTCATTTTCATCAACATATAAAAACGAGAGGAAAATGTTAGTGAGGGTGGATTAGTGAAGAGATCCAGTCAGAACTGATGTCCTGTGTCACAGATGAGCACATTTGATCTGAACTGATCTAACGGCTGGAAAACACGGCTCATCCCCAATCCAGCTCCAGAGCGGCTCAATCAATCAATAACACACATTTATGCCAGGGAATCGTTTATGAACTAATGCTGATGAATAATGACAATGTTTACTTTACAATGTTTATATAGTAATATGTGTTAGACGGTTGTAACAATGCATATTTTATCTCCTGAACTTAAATGAGCTCCTGCAACTGCAACAGGGGAGCAGACATTTCAAAATAAGAGTCCCGGTGTATTTCGAGCTTGTTTATAATTAAAAGTCACGCATTATATATTCGTTTTTGGTTACACAATAAACTGTATTTAATTCCCTAATTTCATTCCCATTTAATTCATAGTCAGGAGGAAAGACCAGTATTTGACACATATTCAATAAAGTATCAGGGTTATAATAGTTCACTAAAACCATTAAAAAAATCTTCATTACTTGAAATTAAATAAATGTTAACTGAAATTTAAAAAATAAATAAACAAACTAATTTGAAGCTTTAGCTTAACCTGATATGGCCTACTAACTAAAACAGAAATACAGAGTTACAAAAACTATATAGATGTTTTTAAAAAGCAAACTAAAAAGTGAATTGAGCTCTTTCGTGTATTTTTAATGTCAAAAACAAAATGTCAGTTCAAGTGACAGTCGGTTATGTAATGCTTAAATCGTTAATGTGTTACAATTTAGCTAAACTCATAAAATTTTAGTCGACTAAATCTACTGTAGATTTAGTCGACTAAAACTAAAAACAATTCATGTGACTAAAACTAAATGGCATTTTAGTCAAAAGACTATGACTAAAACGAAACAAAAATTTGCTGTCAAAATGAGCACTGCTGGTGTGGCTTCTTATCACAGAATCAGGCACACAGTATCTATACAGTGATGAAGTCTATCAGCACTGAATACTTTATTACTATGAAAATACCCGAGAAGGCTTGAAGAACTCAAATACACCACATATATTGTCGCAGTCTTGTGTTTATTGTCTTCATGTTTAATCCGTCAAAGCGTTTCTATCGTCTTTTTATTCAGCCTATAGCGCTAGCTTCACATTGGCCCTGTCCCAAATGGCACACTTCATGTGGACTTACAATGGTGAGTTCCCTGACCCAACATCTTGATGTTGCTCTGGCTTGTCAGGCTAAAGAAAAGTAATACTTCTCTCTAAATAAATTCCATACAATGACAATCCATATGTTTTTCTTGTTTTCATGAGTTTTTTTTTCCCCCATAAGAGGCTCATATTTCATATTAAAGACATAGACTTTAAGAAATTGATATCACAGATAAAAAGCACAGATTTTTAAAAATAATTATCTTACAATAAATCCTTAGACCTTTCTATTGATTTTTAGTCATAGGCTGTCTGCATATTAACAGGTAACCCAGCAGTTTTTTGTAAAATAAGTTTTCTGTAAAATATTTATTCTTAAATACTCTATTTTTAATTTTTAATAATGACAATGTAATTGTAATAGTAATATATTTCTCATTTTGTTAAATATTTTTATTTAGCAATAATAATAATTATTATTAGTCATATTAATATATAAGCACAAAATGGTATATACACACACTTTTCATTGGTAAAAAAGAAATCGCGTTTTAAATCGCAAATGGCAATTTTAAAGCAGCACTAGGTAACTTTTCAACCTTTATAATATATTTTCAAGACTCTTGTGATGATACATCGACTTACAATAGGTTGAATGACACGTCTGCCATAGCCTGACGGGGTCTGTATCGTTTTTAATCGTACTTTTAAACTTCGGGTTTCGGGTAGTAACCTGAGAAAAAAAAGAACTACAAAATTCGACTGCTTTACGGCATATACGTCACTTCCACCACCACTTCCTTAAATTCGGACGTGCGAGCCAAACTATCATTTGTTTGCCGGATGTTATAGTCATGGCCGAAGCAGCACAGAAAAATAAGAAAGCAAAGGTTTTGTCGGAGGAAAGCAAAAAGAGGAAATGAGAAAGTGATGGGATTAAAGGCAGGAGGATCAACATTGGCCAGCGTTTGCTCGTTGGCGTGAGCTGAAGGAGGAGGGGCTACATTCTTGCAAGTAAATACATAAGACGTACAAAATCATATTTTAGGATACCTAACATGTCTGTGATATTGGTTTATTTGTCTTGCATCAAGCTATAATGCAAATCGATTTTTCAAATTTGCAGATTCATCTAGGGTAGCTTGATATTATAATATTGACGATATATGGTCATTACCTACCACTCAAACATTAAATTGAAGTATCATATAGATTAGGGCTGCTCGATTATGGAAAAAATCATAATCACGATTATTTTGGTCAATATTGAAATCACGATTATGTAACACGATTATTTCACATGACTTTGGGAATGTGTTGTATTTATTAAAAATACACCTTTCAACAATTCAATTGAAATTGTAACATTTGTTGTACTTTTTGAACTATTAAAATAAATAATATAACATATATTCAAATCAAAGTATAAAAGTATTCACGTAAAAATGATAACCGCAAATAAATAAGATCAACAATATGGTTCGGCTAGATATGCTTTTCAGGTACGTCTAACATTAGTTTTCAGGTACAGAAATGTATCAAATGTACAATAACATTGCATATTTAAGTGCATAAATTAAAGATTAATCCTATTAAACTTACAAAAGCTATTCAATCAAGAGCGGTGAGTGATGTCCTTGTCTTTTGTTGTTTGACATTAAACAGACAGACAGCAGTAAAGGCTACTGCCTCTTTAAGACCTAATGATCAGATATGCGTCGTCTTTATCGACTGTATAAAGTTCACTTAAGGCATATACAGACTATATCTGCTAGGATACTCATCAGGATGGACATGTTGACATACGTTTTGTGTGAGTTTGTCCGTTCAAGAGCAAGACTTGAAAGAGAACTCAATATTTGCGCGCTGAGAGACGTGTGCGCGCTCTCGGATGAGCGCACAGAGACACATTTTCTCACAGCGCGCGCGGCTTCTCATTCGCGTCTTCTGGCACTAAACCCGGGTGATGACGGTGAAAACGACTGGTCATATTCTAACATACGGCAGCACTCGCATGCATTGAACAAAGTTTACAAAGAGAGAATTATTTGAAAAATATGAGGGGAAAAAAGGACGTTTACACGGCACCCCTGCTCTCGTCAGTTTCTTTATTAGATTGTCATAGGCAACTCTGTTTAATTTTTAAGTGGTTAAACAAATTCGTGGTGTTCTCTTGTGTTGCAGCCACTACTTGTAGCAAATCTTGCACTTAGCATGTTTCTGCTCGTCGTCTGATTCCTCGAAGCCAAACTGTTCCCAGACAACGGAGTTGGTTTTGCCTTTTTTGCTCACCAAACGCTGCTGTAACTGCCCTCCTTCTGCCATCTTTACTCGCGCCGAGTTTTTAAATTCCAGCGGATGAAACGCACACGAGTCACGAGACTCGCAACCTGAGAGAGTTTGTGGCTTCAGGAGGGGCGGATGTGCGCGTGCGCGTTTCATTCAGAACGCAAGACAAAATAAGAGTGTTCTTGCAAAACTGAACATAGCGAAATAATCGTTTTTTCTCGATTGTACTATTTTGGTGATCGTTGGGAGGCAAAATCGAAATTCGATTAATTGTACAGCCCTAATATAGATTCTGTAAAACGGGAACCAATAGACTAGGCTACTATAATGACGCTGGCTTGTAAACGTGAGCATCGCGATCATTTGGCGTTTGAAAAAATAAAACCCATGAAATGATATTCATATGACATGCTGAAACATATGCCACTGTACCTGTGATGAAGACATTTCACACGCGACGCAAGCAGAACACCTGCAGTGTTCAGGGCTATCATAGCTGTCATGTCAACAAATGCACGTGCGATGCATCCACTGATGTAGAATGACAGAGTTTACGACAGTAGTGGAGGACAATACTGTTTCCCAACTGTAGGGGGAGCCGAGAGCAAAACCTACCTAGTGCTGCTTTAACTAGAATAATCGCATTTAGATATTTTCCTCAAATCGTGCAGCCCTACTCAACTCAGTTATTCTTATTGTTTAAATCTGGTGTTCTTGATTTAACGCGAGTAGGGATGGGTGAAAAAACATAATTGATTTCTCGATTTTTAAACCATATCAGTGTCCATAAACTCATTAGTCAGCTAGAAACATAAACTCTAGAGAGGACCATTTTGATACATATATGCACCATATTACATAATTCATTATAATTTTTAATGTTCTTCAATATTTAATGCATGTTTGAATAAACCTGTCAAGTTTTTATGACTGCCACCATTAAAATGTTTATATTTCAAGAAACTAATTGGAGTATAAATATGATTATGTACACTTTTTAACCGTCAATGTTATAGTAATGTTGTACCTACTGACTCCCCTGTGTAGTTTACAGCATTAGTTCAGAGATGATTGTGAAGCGTGACATTTGTCTCCATGCCCAGCCCTAGCATTGACCCGCTTGACCAGGGATGATGGGCTATTGACATCCATTATTCATCTTTGACAGCATTCAAATATATCCACCCTAGACCGAGGATAACCATAGCAACCCAGGCTTTATTCTGCTACTGTAGAGTGGTGTCATATTTCCTGACGGGCTTTTGTTGATCTCTCCATCACTGTACACACCTTCAGCGCCGCCTCAGGGCTCAGTGCAAACCCAGGTATGTGCAGTATGTGTCTTATAATCATCAGGACTCTACACACACACAACACACACAAGACTTCTGTGTCTTGCTGAGCACTGGGTCCGTTCCCATCCTTGTTGGCAGTCTGAGTAGGCAGCATTTTAAGGCCTCATGGAAATGCATAATTTCATAATTGCCTTGTTTTGGCTGAATTTTAAAGGTTGCATTGCACATATCCTTTGTGGAGAAGACAATCCCAGAATGCATTATCACAAGATCTGTGTGTTAAAAAAAGAATACATATAAATGAGTCTCAATGTAAATAGTTTCTAAATTTAAAAAAAGCTGGGTGCTTTGCATTTTTTAGCTTTGAGTATTTTGCCTAGTAATGTGCTAATATCTCTATTATTGAAATCATCACTATATATATTATGATAATCAAGCACTATTTAAAGGAACACGCCACTATTTTTGGCTCATTTTCGGTCTCCCCTAGAGTTAAACTGTTGAGTTTGACTGGATGCACCGAAATGAAAATTCTTGGCCGAAGCTGAATACCGAACATGTTTTTTCTATTTATTTAATTTTTTCCTTTTTTTCACCATTGCATAAATTAGCTTTTATACTATTTTGTCTTGCTTTTAAAATAAATTACACATTTTTTTTTTTACAAAACTACAATTTAAAAATATTAATTTAACACTGAATATTCCATCAGACATTATACAAACAAAGCACAATATAACTTAAAAAAAAAAAGTAAAATAAAAATATTTTTATTTGGCCATCTTATCTTTGGCCTATTATGCCTACAGGTATCATAATAAAATCATAATACAATATTTTTTTTAATTTCAGGTTTTGCAAGCCTGTATAACTCTTTGCGGTTTGAGCAGTGACTGGAGTCTGACTGACTAACTTAAAACATATTGGCCATTGCGTACAAGAGATCAACAACTGTCACGTTGTAAATGGACACATTTGACGTTCTACAGACACAAATATACACTGGAGCATTTGCCAATATATTACAGTATCAGCTGAGGGTGCTCTTGCTTGCATTTGAGGGTGCTTATGCTGCGTTTACACCAAACGCGAATAGAGCGTCAGGAGCGAGTGATTTCAATGTTAAAGGCCCGGGTATACTTTGGCCATCAATGGCAAGGCGCGTTGACGTGCGTCTGGAGGTCCTGCGGCGCGATAGACGCGTTTCGCCTCATTCGCTTGTCCAGTTCGCGTGAATGACGCAAATTGAGCGTCTTGCGCGAGTGGTGCTTTTTGTGCATTTACGCGTTTGAAGCGAATTCGCGTCTGACGCCCGAGTTGAACAATTTGAGCTTTGGCGTCAATTCGCGCCGCGTTATCCAATCAGGAGCCTGCTCGCTGTTGTCATGTGGTGAAGTGACGCGATGAGAATCCCTGCATCATTTAAAAATACTACTATTGTGTCACAAAATGTAGTTTTAAGGCTTTTTCAGGCAAGAATGTAGTTGTTTAAAGCTCAAATCTGTGGTTTATTTCTAAAGAGAGCACCTATTTTTGTTTTAAATGTTCTTGTGTGTGTGGAGTTGTGAGCTCCAGTGGATCAGCGGGCGCTCAGCGGTCATTAACCCCAGCGAGAGCAGCCTTTCCTCGGCTAGTCCTTCTGCCGTCTGCCGCTGGCTCTGATGGCCTGTAGTGGTGTTTTATGACATATTTTTCCTGGAGCGCCTTGAACGCGCATCTATTTCGCTTCAAACGCTCAATTTATACGCGCGTCCAATTCACTGTGACAAAACAATGGCACTGACATATTTAAGATTAGGGTTGGGTACCGAAATCCGGTTCCAATATGGCACCGGTACTTATATAACCGGTATGTACCGGACCGAATCAGAACGCAGATTTCGGTTCCTCATTTCGGTGCCAAAATTCAAACGTGCTTTCGCGCTTTGGCTGAGCCAGAGACAGACGCTCAGCTCTGGTCACATCACAACTCATGACAACTATTCAGTGTTTTCAACCACATCATGTTTATTTCAGGTTTCAGACATTTAAATGTTCATAAGTAGGCTACTAGCAAAAAACACACACTGATGTCTATGGAAGCGGCTATGACAATCCTTTCAGACGGTTATAATTTGACTAACGTTACGTGTTTTATTCACATCAGATACATGCACATTATACAGTAACTATATAGTTTACTCTATTCTTCTTCCAGTTCACTGGTCACTTACTTTCATGTATTTTGTAAGACGAGAATGATCTCAAGTGTTGTAAATCCGACAGATCCGATTCTGAGGCGCAAACTAACATGGCGCCGCCCATTGCGCTTTATAGATCAACTAACACACATTCACTCACACATTTGAACATCAGATAGTTTGTGACACAGTTAAGAAGTTTGTGAATATTTTGAATAAAAAGAAAAAACGAAATAAACCCGATACAGCTGAGCTGTCAGCGCTATTGCGGCTGCTGTGTGTCATGTGAGAAACATGACGCGTCGCCATGGAAACATTAAGGCCATGCGTTCAAAAATATTTAGCCAGAGAATATGATCATATTTCAAAATAAAGCTGAAGCTCGAAGCTGGTTTGTAGCAGAGCAAGAATACAGACGACTGCTGTTATTACTGTAACTGTTTAGAGTTATATTAGGCTTGTTGTAGTTGGGTGGCTTAGGTTTTACTGTGAATTTGTAAATATGTCAATTATAATTTGTAAATAAGTAAATTGTGTTTTGTATTTATTTATATTCATACATTTAAGTATACATTAAACTTTTAATAAATGGTTCAATTTAAATAATAAATAAATAAATAAAAAGCCATTTAATGTCATCCACCTCGTTTGGTGGCCTTTAAAAAAAAAAAAAGTATCGGTTCAGGCACCGTTTAGGCACCGGAACCGTTTTAAAAGTATCGGTTTGGCACCGGAATCGAAAAAAACCTAAACGATACCCAACCCTATTTAAGATATGCTTTAACAGCTCAAACATGCATTTAATCTCAAAATGTTCAAGCGTCCAACTAGACGCGGTAGACGCGATTTTGACGCACTGTTCGCGTTTGGTGTGAACGCAGCATTAGACAATTCAGCAGAACAGTGTGTGCAAACGGCCATTTCTGCGCCTTTCTCGGACACTTTAAAGCTTGTTTATACTCGACGCGTCCACATGAGCGCGAGGGTGCGCGCAGCAAAAATGACGTCATTGCGGAGGGCTAAGCCTCTCTCTCACACGCGCTGGTTGCTATATTTGATCTCGTCATCAAAAACCTCATTGTTCGGTAAAATTCGGTCCTTTCCGACTATTTCCGGCTGAATCATTTCGGTTGCCGATTATTCGGTGCACCCCTAAGTTTGTAGGGCCCTATAAAATCTGTTTTATTTTTTCCCAAATTCATTTTTTTCCGTTTGCATTTTTGCTAATTCCTTTTTTTCCGTTTACATTTTTGGGAATTTATTTTTTTACCCTTAACTGTTATTTTAGTCGTAAAAAGAGTGTGCTTTTAATGTTAATATAATAGAACATAAAATAGGAATGACCTTAAATTTATTGAGGTAACACATCACATTTACTCAGTACTTTTCAGGACAAATACGGCACTCTAAATAATAATATTAGTGCTGTGAATTGATTAAAAAAAAACTTAACTAATCACATTTTTTCTGTAATTAATCATGATTTATTGCAATTAAAAAACATTGGAGTTTTTAATATTTTGATATTGTAATAATTTCAGTTACTCTCCAAATTAATGTAGAAACAATTTAAAGACGGTATATTTTAAATATGTGTTGTATTGTCATGTTTTTATGAATGAAGGCCAGTATCACTAATGACTCTATGAAACATTAATGGCGTTACATTACAGTATAACTGAAAGCTACCAATTTCAACATTTATTAGGCTTTGAAAAACAACTTTTAATTTAACTTAAAACAATCATACATAAACCCATTATAATAAATGTTATATTTTCCCATGGCCTTTCCTGTCAGAAATTGAATAAAGTTATCAACACCTTTCTTAACTGCATAAATAATAAGTGAAATATGGATGAATCATCATTAAAGCTACAATTTTCTCTGTTCCCGTTGTTCTGTGATGAACAATAATGACAGGCCTCATCAGTGCTCCTGTCACTTTAAGAACAGCCGCTGACGAACATGAGGCGGATCTCACGCGCTGTCCCGCGCATCTCATTTCCTCTCAAGTTCATTTAAGACATTATTTTCCATACAGTGCATTAAAAACAAGGCAAAATACAGCAAGCACAACTGCTCTGCTTGGTACTGAGGGCTTAACGTTGAGTTTCTTAACGTTTCCGCCAACGAAAGCAGAGCCGCTTCGCCATACTTTCATTGTTTTGAAGCGGAAGCTGAAATGACGCGAGGGGTTATGTCGCCCAGATTTGCTTCCCCTGGTCTGCATTCGTTCTTCTCCCACACAAAACAGCATTTCATTCCAAATATGTAAAATTACGTGAAATTCCGCGTTAACATGCCAATTTCGCGATTCCGTCCACGATTCCGTGAACGCGAAAATTATAGGGCCCTAAGTTTGACCGTTTTCGAATCCATTCAGCCGATCTCTGGGTCTGGCGCTAGCACTTTTAGCATAGCTTAGCATAGATCATTGAATCTGATTAGACCGTTAGCATCTCGCTCAAAAATGACCAAAGAGTTGTGATATTTCTCCTATTTAAAACTTGACTCTTCTGTAGTTACATCGTGTGCTAAGACCGACGGAAAATGAAAAGTTGTGATTTTCTAGACTGATATGGCAGGAACTAAACTCTCAGCTCTAACAGTGGGTGAAGTGCACCGGATGACTTGTTCCTCCGAGGGTCTGGAGTGTGCATTTGATGTAGGGCTGAACGATTTTGGAAAAAAATCGAATTGCGAATTATTTTATTTTTTTTTTTTTATTTTTTTTTTTTACCAATATTGCGATTGCGATTTAATATGCGATTATTTTTTAAACTCTTTATCTTCTGTATTATTCAACAATACATCATTGTATAGTAATGGTGGAAATCTTTAATTGGTACGTCACGATCCGATTACGATTCTGGGAGTCATGATCCGATTCCAAAACAATTCTTGAACTTTTTCCTTATTAATTAATCTTATTAATTTATTAAAAACTTAAAATGTTTTTTATTATGATATATGTAATTATAAGCTTTTTAAAATAACCAGGACATTATAACATTTTAATTAAAACAATTGCATGTTAATAATTTTAAATATATAAACTAATATAGCTGCAAAACATAAGCTAGTAAATCATAAAGAGGAACAAAAAACATATTACAAGCAATGAACAAAGAGTGCTTTCAGTATTTAAGAGTGTCTGAACTGTGAGTGATTTTTCTCTTTCTCAGCTTTACTGTTGTTTGATTATTAATCATGACATCATCATAGACAGCGGGAGACCTGCATTTACACTAATGCACAGATCTCTTTTGAAATATAAGATGTTTTGCCCTGTCTGTTTAATTCATTAAGACATTACTGACGGTGTTTACATTAATTTTGCGTCATAAAAGCATTTTGAGACGCGCACAGACGCGTGCTCGCGAGCACTCTTCACAAAGCGCCGCGTGAGCATTTGAAATGGAAAGCCTTCAGTCAGTGAGTTACTTATTTTTTAATATACGCGCACACTGCATTCCTAACGACAGGAATGAAGCCTTCGTTGAGCGTTTGTAAGGAAAATACCGGCGGGCGAGAACACACACTGTAAGCGCGACATCAGTTTCTCACAGCGCTTATCCTGTGCAAAGAAGCCTGCGAATGTCATTGCGATTCGCGCCGTCAATCGTTCTGGACGTTATGAAATATTATTTTATGGTTCGTGTGTGATTGTGTGTGTGTGTGTATGTGTGAGAGAGAGAGAGAGAAAGAGAGAGATAATGGAAGCAATCAGAATACGGGTGTTTCTAAAACACACGCAGCGCCACCGCGCACCTGCAGTTAAAATCTAAGCTCAGAATCGATCCAGAATCATTGGAGAAGAATCTTTTCTCCCGCCTCTATTGTAGCCTATAGTATGAACAACACAATATTAGATAGATCAAACACAAACAGTTTTTCCCCCTTTTAGGCCAGGCATGTGTAATGTGCCAAGTTGCTTCTTCTGCAAACTTTACTCTCGCGTGTCACGTGACCAGACTGGAATCGCAGCCTTTGCGGTTAGGAAATCATGTTTTATCATATCGCGATATTATCGCAAATGCAATTAATCGTTCAGCCCTAATTTGATGGATGCTTTACTAGTTGAAGCTCACATGATGGTCACTTATGAGGTTCCAGTTCAGTTTCTGTTCTCTAAAACACAGCATTATTAGGTTTTGGAACAGATTCACTGTGTGTGAAAAGCTTTGTGTTGTGTTGAGTCGCCCAACTCACTGTTCAACTACACAGTGAGCCCAAATCAGTTGGCAAGTTAAGAAATGCAAAGGTTAAGTCAGCAGGACTTGCAGATTTTAATTTTTAATTACTTGAAAACTCTTGAGTTAAATTAAAGGCACAATATGTAATATTTTTTAGATTAAAATATCCAAAAACCACTAGATCAATGTTATATATTTTGTTGACTTGTGTACATTATCCCATATGTTTCCAAGAATGTTTAAATCCAGAGAAATAAGTGATATTTCACTAATAAAACTTGAATACATTCACTCATTCACTGTAAACCCGAATAAGTTCCCAGAACTCAAAAAAATTGAGGCAACCGATTGCCTCAAATTTTTTAAGTTGGATAACTTAAGTCACAATTTTCCAGAACTTAAAAGGTTGGATTACCTGCTACTTGTACCTTTTGATAACAGTTAAATTAAAGTGCTCATTTAGCTCAACTCAAATATTTGCAGTTAATATGACTTACAGCTTTCTGTTAAGGCAACTCAATTATTTTCAGTTATTATAACAAAGTTTTGAGTTTTCACAGAACTTTAAAAAATAAGTACACAACCACACCATTTTATGTTAACAAAACTCAATTTTTATTGCTTTGTGTTGTCATTGCTTTAAGTACACATTAGTCAAATATTTTGTGTTTGTTTACTTAAAAACATGCGACTCAAACTTAAAATTTTGAGGCAATTGATATCCAGCACGGTTTTAATCAGAAAAGCTGAATAAGTTATAAAATAGATTGTATGTTAAGTACTTTGACCTCCTGTGAGATTTACTCACACACATACATCAAGAATCAGCCTATGAATCTCAACCATGGTGACACACTTCATGCTGCAATGCATTATGGGAGCCATGGATGAGTTTCACATGATGCACCCAGAATGCATTGCGGCATGAATCATGTCACCATTGTTGAGATTCATAGGCTGATTCTTGATGTATGTGTGTGAGTAAGTCTCGCAGGAGTTAGAAGTGCTTATTGTGTGATGTGCTAAACCGGAGAAAAAAAACTTGCGTACACGTTTTAAAAATCGTTTACTTTATAGGCTACATTAAACTGATGACAATAAAAATACTATAAATAAATAAAATAAATACATTTTGTCTTCCACTAACGCATTTCAGTTTGCCCCAATTAAATTGTTTTAATAGGCTTTGGTTGTAATTTATTTGTTATGATGGATTTTACTTATTTGGTTAAGCACTTTGAGATTTTATTGTATTTTAGCATGTGCTATATAAATTAAGTTTTTTTTTAAATCATCTCTATTTGAAACAACAGAAATAACAGGACTTCATCATTCTTAGCATGTAATTACTTAATTCTATTAAGTTGTACTTAATTTATGTTTTTAAGTTATGTTTACTTATTCACAAAAAAGTTCCATTTAATCAAAAAATATTAGTTGAAATTACTCAAAAGGAAGACCATGTTACACCAACTTGAAATTAAGTTAGTAGAACTTTTTCTAAAACTTTGAGTATACACTACTTAATCTATTTAATTAACATGAACATTCGGGTTTGCAGTGTTCATGAACATGATTTCTGCCTGAGTCCTTCGAAGAGTCAAGACTACAATTCCCATGATTCCACGCTCATTCAGTGTCATCAAGCTATGCCTTTGTGTTGAATAAGTGGCGAAACTTACATACTGTGCCTTTAAATCAAACAAATTTACTCCAAGTCAAAATTCAGATGACTTAATATGTGTCAGTTTTGTGAACTCAAACGAAAAATAAAGTTCTAAATACTCATAAAAGTTAATTTGATTGAACTTATTGGTTTAATTTAAGTTTACCCTACTCAAACCAGTTAATTTGACAGTGTAATTTGTGTAAGTGTTGATGAAATGTTGAATATGTTCTGACAGGAGCATGTGATCAGATGATTGGTGTTCAGTGAAGTCGTGTGATTGGCTGGAACAGGTCCACATTAATGACAGCAGTGTTTGTGTAGGTCCATTCAGGCTTTTGTGTGACCTTTCTATTGGCAAACAGGTTGTGTCACTTCACACCGCAGAGGATTAGAAGAGCGTCAGATGTTGTCTATATGAGAGCTAAAATCATTAACCGTTCTTTGTCAGAAAAGTATTTTGAGAATGCTTGACATGTCATGTGATGTAGAAACGTCTGCCACTGATTAACTTTAAGCACAGCTGTCACACCAGGGTCAGGTCTGTGACTCTAGCTGGAGATTTTGACCTGTGATCGCAGGAAATAGTCAATCTTTAAGCCGGCGTTAAGATCACCAAATGCTTCAGCTCAGATTGAGCTAATGTGGACGATAGGATTTGAATTATGGGATCATATTAGGATAGGATTTGAATAATGTTGTGCATTTGTGTTGAGTGTGTCATAATGAGCTGCACCTGCACCAGCCTTCATACACACAACTCACACCCTACCATCCCATCATTGATATGTGCTTCAAGCTTAGGTGACAATACAATACTATATAATATATGATATGATATGATATAATACAGTACAATATATGATATGATACAATACAATACTATATAATATGATATGATATAAATATAATACAATATGATATATGATACAATACAATATATGATATGATATATGATATAATACAGTACAGTATGATATGATATGATATGATATGATACAATACAATATATGATATGATATGATATATGATATAATACAGTACAGTATGATATATGATATGATATGATATGATATGATATGATATGATATGATATGATACAATACAATATATGATATGATATATGATATAATACAGTACAGTATGATATGATATGATATGATACAATACAATATATGATATGATATATGATATAATACAGTACAGTATGATATGATATGATATGATATGATACAATACAATATATGATATGATATGATATATGATATAATACAGTACAGTATGATATATGATATGATATGATATGATATGATATGATATGATATGATATGATACAATACAATATATGATATGATATGATATATGATATAATACAGTACAGTATGATATATGATATGATATGATATGATACAATACAATATATGATATGATATGATATGATATAATACAGTACAATAAAATTCAATATGATATATGATATGATACGATATATGATATAATTTAATATGATATGATTTGATATAATACAGTACAATACTATATGATTGATATGATATATGATATGATATGATTGATATGATATGATATATGATCTAATATAATGATATATTATACCGTATATGATATAATACAGTACAATACAATATGATATGATATATAATATGATATGATATATGATATCATAAATCATATTGTATTGTACTGTATTATATCATATATCATATCATATTATATATCATATCATATTGTATTGTACTGTATTATATAATATTATATTATATAATATATAATTATATTAGATCATATATCATATCATATCAATCATATATCATATCATATATCATATCAATCATATAGTATTGTACTGTATTATATCAAATCATATCATATCAATCATATCATATCATATCAATCATATTGTATTGTACTGTATTATATGATATATAATATGATATAATATATGATGTAATACAGTACAATACAATATGATTTATGATATAATATGATATGATATAATACAGTACAATACAATATGATTTATGATATGATATATAATATGGTATAATATATGATATAACATGACATGATATAATACAGTACAATATAATATGATATATGATATGATATGATATATGATATAATATGATATAAAATAATGATATATGATATGACTTGATATAATACAGTACAATACAATATGATATATATGATATGAGATATATATTATATAATATGATATGATATGATATAATATGATTTTAATAACTATAATATAAAAGTCACAAAACTCTGCTTCTAAGATTTATAGTTTGTTTGTTGGAGAAACATATTTTAGGCACTATTAATATTAGAAATGTGCAAAGGGCATAGATATTAATATGTTTATTTATATGTTATACTTTACCGTTCATAGGTGAAAAAAACTATATAAATGATATGATATGTGATATTTGAGATATATGATATGATAGAAGCAGATCATATCATGTTATATTATATAGTATTCTTTCACCTCTGAATGATAAAGTGTAACATAAACATATATTAATATCTATGCCCTTTGCACATTTCTAATATTAATAGTGCCTAAAATATATTTCTCCAACAAACAAACAAAATATATTTTTATGCACTATTGATGTATAACACTATATATAAAAATTATGCAAAAGCCGTACATATTAATAATATTGTTTTCTTTAACATTCATAAGTGAAAAAATATAAAGTAAAATACTATAATATGTAAATGTTAATTGGAGAAATATAATCTAGGCACAATAATAAATAGCACTATTAATATTCTAAATATGTAAACGTTGTAGGCCCGGTTCCACAGACAGGGTTTAGATGAAGTCAGGATTAGACTTTAGCTCAATTAGTTCAGGAGCTTTTATAAACGTGCCGTAGAAAAACACATCACAGCTGTGCGATGGACAAAACAATGGCCCTGACATATTTAAGAAATGCTTTAAAGGGTTAGTTCACCCAAAAATGAAAATTATTCCTCACCCTCATGTGGTTGGACACCCGTCAGACCTCCGTTCATCTTCAGACACAAATGAAGATATTTTAGTGTAAAGCTGATGCTGAGAAAGGCTTCAGATAGGCCTCCATTGGCATTCAGTACATTTACACTCACAAGACCCAGAAAAGGCTCTTAAAACATCGTTACAAAGTCCATCTCACCACAGTGACTCTACAATAATTTTACGATGCGACGACAATAGTTTTTGTGCGCAAAAAAAATCTAAATAACACCTTTATCCAACTTGTTCTTGTCTTCCGTGTGTGTCTCCACGACGCATGCGCGAGAATATGACGCAGATCCGGCGTTCGGGAATCCATGAAATGCTCACTTTAGCCTGATTTTGAGAACTACACCGAGACCTAAAGCACGATCAATGTAGAATCCAACAGCTTAGACACGCGCGTCTTCCTCTGCTCGTAAACAAATCACTTCTGGGTCATGTGTCCGAACGCCGGATCTGCGTCATATTCTCGCGCATGCGTCGTGGAGACACACACGGAAGACAAGAACAAGTTGGATAAAGGTGTTATTTTGATTTTTTTTTGCGCACAAAAACTATTGTCGTCGCATCGTAAAATGATTGTAGAGTCACTGTGGTGAGATGGACTTTGTAACGACGTTTTAAGAGCCTTTTATGGGTCTTGTGAGTGTAAATGTACTGAATGCCAATGGAGGCCTATCTGAAGCCTTTCTCAGCATCAGCTTTACACTAAAATATCTTCATTTGTGTCTGAAGATGAACGGAGGTCTGACGGGTGTCGAACGACATGAGGGTGAGGAATTAATGACAGAATTTTCATTTTTGGATGAACTAACCCTTTAACAGCTCAAACATGCATTTAATCTGGGACTCGATTAAGCCTCGTCTGGGAAACCGGGATTCATAGAAAAATGATTTAGCCAACTTATTTTGAATGTAGTCAGCTTTGATGTAATATTTCAGTTTGATTAGCGTGTTGATGTTGGCTCTGAGCATTAGCTGTGGCGTGAGCAGCTCATGATCTCATGCGCTGTGACAGTGAGCACTCAGTGTCCGCTCTCAACAATCCACATCTGTGTCTCTGAGGAGGAGGAGGAGGAATAACTCCACAGCAGAGATTACTTCCCTGCTTTCCTTCTGCCTCTTTTCTCGAGGCCCTTTGGAGCATTATCTTACATCTGTGTCAGTTTGTGTAATCATTACCAGATCATCTGGAGTCATGAATGAGTTATTATCGTGATTTTAGATTTAAAGACTGGATTTGAATTGTATGTGTATTTATTGGTGACATTTTGTAGTATTTTTTTTCTATTACTAACAAACAATGTTGAATAATTAACTTTTTTTTTATTTGATATATGTGAAGCTTTAAATAATGTACATTTCACTTGTTGTATTCATAAGTTATGTATATTAGTGATGTAACGGTACATATACAGGGTTTTTCCTGGGTCAAAAATGGTCTTCGGTGGTGGCTGACAGACATGGTCATCCACACACACACACACACACACACACACACACACACACACACACACACACACACACACACACACACACACACACACACACACACACACACACACAGTAAAAAGTACCCTACCCACGTGATCTGCAAGCGCAATACTGACAATACATTTTAAATAAAATCAAATAAAGTTTGTAACTTTTGCTTATCTTATTTTGATACCTTGATGTTTGTTTTTGTTCCTCAATTTTACACAATTTACTGATAATTGTTTTGGAATAATCATATCAATATTAAAAAGTAGTATTAAAAAAATGAACAAATAGCCTAATTTTCTGCCATATACAATCTCATGAAATTATCAGCTAGCTAATAACAACTTTGTTCTGGGTTCACCTCACTCCAGTCTAAACTAAATGATTTATAGGCTATTTATTTTACTACACATTATGAACATAAATAAGCTGAAAGACTGTGGATAATTAAAACTAACTCTTACACCCACTCTTGCTAAAGTGGGTAAGCACACTTGTGTTCTCCTTTCAGATGCGTTCTGACTTCTGAGTAAATGATTAAACTGATTCATGAGTTCAGTGTTGGACTGCAACACAATGTGGAGATTTGGCAACTTGAGCCGTGTCAGAGACTGACACAAACAGAAGAAATTGTATAAAGTCGTCACTTCATAACATTAAGGGTGACTTCTGTGTACCGTTACACCCCTGGTTTACATACATTTTAGTTTATTTTATGCTTTTAATACATTTGAACTGTTAAGTAGGCTCATCTGTAATGCACAGTACATCTGCATTGTAATGCCCTTTACAAACCACACTATCAATCAAGGGCAAGCGTTTATCTAATCAGTTTGGGTTACAGTGTCTGCTAAATTAATACATGTTATTAACAGTTAGAGGTGTGTGTGTGTGTGTGTGTGTGTGTACAGTACAAACACGAAGCAATATCACCGTACAATATATATGTGTACATGTACTCAGCACAATAGAGCTGCACGATTCTGGATAAATTGAGAATCACGCTTTTATGTTTATTTGTTTAATCACGATTCTGAACAGACCACTAAACAAAATAACATGTCATTTACTAGAGGTTCTGACAAAATGCACAATCGTGTTGAACTATTCATTCAATGACTCGTTCATAAAGACATCTCCTGAATGAATGAATGAATCTCTTGAATGAATGAATTCATCTCTTGAATTAATAAATGAATGAATGAATTTCTTGTATTAATGACTCGCTCATAAAGACTGTTTGTTTCATTACTATATGAATCAGCATTTTTGAATAAATCTCTGGAATGCATGATTCAATGACTCGCTCATGAAAACATCACTTGTTTTATTACTGGATGAACAAATTAATCTCTTGAATGAATGAATGAATGAATGAATTAATCTCTTGAATGAATGAATCTCATGAACAAATGAATTAATCTCTTGAATGAATGAATCTCATGAATTAATTAATTAATCTCTTGAATGAATGAATGAATCTTGAATGAATCTCATGAATGAATCTCTTGAGTGAATGAATCTCTTGAATGAATGAATGAATGAATGAATGAATCACTTGAATGAATGAATGAATGAATCTCATGAATGAATCTCTTGAATGAATGAATGAAAGAATCTCTTGAGTGAATGAATCTCATGAATGAATGAATCTCATGAATGAATGAAACATTCTCATGAATGAATGAATGAATCTCATGAATGAATGAATCTCCTGAATGAATCTCCTGAATTAATGAATCTCTTGAGTGAATGAATCTCATGAATGAATGAATCTCATGAATGAATGAATGAATCTCCTGAATGAATGAATCTCCTGAATGAATCTCATGAATGAATGAATCTCATGAATGAATGAATCTCTTGAGTGAATGAATCTCCTGAATGAATCTCATGAATGAATGAATTTCATGAATGAATGAATCGAATGAATGAATCGAATGAATGAATGAATGAATCACTTGAATGAATGAATGAATCTCTTAAATGAATGAATGAATGAATCACTTGAATGAATGAATGAATCTCTTGAATGAATGAATCTCTTAAATGAATGAATCTCTTGAATGAATCACTTGAATGAATGAATGAATCTCTTGAATGAATGAATCTCTTAAATGAATGAATCTCTTGAATGAATGAATGAATGAATCTCATGAATGAATCTCATGAATGAATCTCTTGAATTAATTAATTTCTTGAATGAATGAATGAATCTCATAAATGAATCTCTTGAATGAATCTCATGAATGAATTGATATCTTGAATGAATCTCTTTAATGAATGAATTAATTAATTAATGAATCTCTTGACTGAATGAATCTCATTAATCTCATGAATGAATGAATCTCATGAATGAATGAATCTCTTGAGTGGATGAATCTCTTGAATGAATCTCTTGAATGAATCTCTTGAATGAATCTCATGAATGAATCTCTTGAATGAATCTCATGAATGAATCTCTTGAATGAATGAATGAATCTCATGAATGAATCTCTTGAATGAATCTCATGAATGAATCTCTTGAATGAATGAATGAATAAATATCATGAATGAATGAATAAATGAATCTCATGAATGAATGAATGAATCTCTTGAGTGAATGGATCTCATGAATGAATGAATCTCATGAATTAATGAATTAATCTCTTGAATGAATGAATCTCATTAATCTCATGAATGAATGAATCTCATGAACGAATGAATCTCTTGAGTGCATGAATATATTGAATGAATTCATGAATGAATCTCTTGAATTAATCTCATGAATGAATCTCTTGAATGAATGAATGAATGAATCACTTGAATGAATGAATGAATCTCATGAATGAATGAATCTCTTGAATGAATGAATCTCATTAATCTCATGAATGAATGAATCTCTTGAATGAATGAATCTAATGAATGAATGAATTAATCTCTTGAATGAATGAATCTCATTAATCTCATGAATGAATTAATCTCTTGAATGAATCTAATGAATGAATGAATTAATCTAATGAATGAATGAATGAATCTCATGAATGAATGAATGAATCTCATGAAGAATTAATGAATATCTTGAATTAATGAATGAATGAATCTCATGAATGAATCTCATTAATGAATCTCTTGAATTAATTAATTAATTTCTTGAATGAATGAATGAATCTCATGAATGAATCTCTTGAATGAATGAATGAATTAATCTCTTGAATGAATCTCTTGAATTAATTAATTAATTAATCTCTTGAATGAATGAATGAATGAATGAATCTCTTGACTGAATGAATGAATCACTAGAATGAATGAATGAATGAATGAATCACTAGAATGAATGAATGAATGAATGAATGAATGAATGAATGAATGATCGGCTACTTGTCAAAAGTTTAAAAATAATAATTTAATTGTATTCATATAGGAAAAAGATTGCGTCTGTGTTATGAATAAAGTGGATACACGTAACTTTGATGGGAAATTTTGTGTTTAATTCTTGTGCTAGTTTATTTTAATTATACGTGTTTATCTTGATGCATCAAATAAAAATATAGTGCTGATGCATTCATTTTGAAATATGATTTTTGAATAATAAATTGTCATTGCTATAACCACTACTGACAAAAATGCTCATCCCTAGTTTTGAGTTCTCCTGTGGTCATCTGTACGATTAAAGGAAGGAAACAAAACCTTTTTAAAAACAACTTTCTAAAAAAAGACTTAATGCTCGTCATTATCTGCGTAACGTGTATGTTTACATATGCAAATCTTAGCTTTAGCTTGATAAACAAATACCTCTTTTACTTGCAGTTTACAAAGCGTGTAGTAGTAGCTTTTGGGGCCGGCTCTACAGGAAGTGTTGAGAATGGAGCAGTTACTGCAGTCATTTTATTTATTATATTCCAGGAATAATTTCTTTATAAATTGTTTACTCGTCCCTTGGCAATCTCATATTTTAGTTAGGACATTTGTACCAAATTGATTTATGGTAACCTTTAAACAGACATGCCTGCTGTATCACAGAAAGTTTTCAACATTGATAATAATAATCATAAATTATTATTATTATATATAATCTAGGGCTGTCAAAAGATTAATCGCGATTAATCGCATCCAAAATAAAAGTTTGTGTTTACATAATATATGTGTGTGTACTCTGTTAATTATTATTTATATATAAATACACACACATTCATGTATATATTTAAGAAATATTTGCATGTATATACTGTATATACATTTATATAATCTATAATATATATAAATATAAATGTTTTATATATAAAAATAATATTTTTTTCTTAAATATATACATGCTTGTGTGTGTGTATTTATATATAAATAATAATTAACAGAGTAGACACACATATATTATGTAAACACAAACTTTTTGGATGCGATTTAATCACGATTAATCTTTTGACAGCCCTAATATAATCATAAATTATTTCTGAAGGATCATGTGACACTGAAGACTGGAGCAATGATGCTGAAAATTCAGCTTTGATCACATAATTAAAATACACTGTAAAAAATGCCAGACATTTAGAGGATTTAAGAGTTTTATTTTACAATAAATCACTGTAGTCAGAAATTTACAGCGAAATTAATGCATGCTGGGTCATTTTCTTACGAATTGCTGTTAATCAACAGCAGAATGATGCTGACATCACAGTAACTCACTGCGATAAAGTTGTCTTTAACCGCCACTGTAAGAAATGATATTGTTTAGTGCTGTAATTGTTCTGGAGTCACCATGATGGAGATCAGTGTTACATTAGCTCTGCATCTTGGACCCACTGTATTCATATTCAAAAGTGTGACGAATGAAAACATTTGTTAAAACAATGAGCTAGAATATAAAATAAACTAATTAGCTGATTTTTAGTTAAAGCTACACTGTGTATCTTTTTTAGTTTATTCTTAGCTAAAAACACTTAGTTCTTTAAAAAATATACGTGCTCATTAATGTATATTTACTTCTTTCAAGTAATAAAGTATTCTCGTAAGTTTATAATATGCCATTGTAAATACATACGGGTGAGGGGTTCGAATGCGGGTCGCCATGTTGCCCCTCCATCTTGAAAGTACATTAGCCACAGAGGGACATACCCGTAAATTCAAGCTTGGCGTTTTAACACTCGATGGCACCGTGTCGAATGTGGACGAGGTCGAACTGGAAGCCATGTTAATCTTGGACTAAATCGGCCACCGTAGGAGTTAAAACGAAATCGGAATTGAGAGGAACAGAAACTAATATTCACTGGATGGTCATATACCAGTTCACCACTAGATGGGGGAAAATATCACACAGTGTAGCTTTAAACAAAAATGGTGACACTCAACAAATAATCATACAAAAGATAAATTCTGAACATTACAAAATAAACCAACAACACAAACTGTTAAAAGTGAAGAAAAAATAAGTTCATCAGCACGGATAAAACCAACAAGAATCAAGAAACTCCACAGCATAATCGATTCATGCCGCACTGCATGCTGGGTACACATGCACTGTAGAAATACAGTCTGATATTCCAAGAGAAGTCCTGCGAAAATCATTAGTTACTGCGAAATCATGCCATTATTAACCTGGAATATACTGTCATTTCACACTAACACTTTTAACATTATATATTCAGATGTTCAGAAACGGTTATTTTAAACTATAATAATGTTGCATAATACTACTGTTCTGGGTGGGTACTCGAGTGAGAAGAAGCCACTGCCAAACCATGACGTGATTGCCAAAGATGTCAGTCCGGCATAGTTTACATAGACCAACAACATATTTAAAGTATTACAAAAATATATCGCTGAGAATGTGCTCTAAATAATTCAAATGTCCTTACAGAGCAACAAGAAGGGCACTGACTTATTCAAAGAGTCTGAGAAACTGAGACGCAAGATCAAAACACTTTCTCTAGTCCTGTTTCATTCATTCAAGATCATGTTCCACTTCTTCTTCCCCAATCCATTCTAATAGACTCACAGAGCCCTGAACCGCTTCCAGCGCAGCTTCCTCTAGTGCCCTACTTCTGTTACCAGCCCGTCCGAATGAACACCAAGAATGAGAACTATAGCAGCGTCCACACCGATGCACCGCACCGTTCTTTACAAGCACTCTGCAGTCTTGCCATCTGCCGCTTTAAATACAATTTAAATATAACGTGTTGTAGACATGGTGTAGGGATCCAACAATTAGATTTTATTAGCAAATGAAACAGCACAATACATATAGCATTTGACTAGCATTTTGTCTCCTGTCAAAGTCTGCAAAGTCTGTTTGCTGTCTAACAAACTTCAGATGTATGGGAATAGGTAGCTGAACCCAAACATCCAGATTTGTTTGTTAAATTGTTTTTATTTTAAGGAGAAATGTTAGAATTTAGATTCTGTGACTGATCACTGTTTCTTTGACGTTTTACACTTAACCCTCGCATAACAGCCATTGATCCCTTCCTCGTGGACACATTTGGGCACGAAGGTCACAAGTGTGATTACAAAAAAAAGAAGAAAATATTATATCACCATCTTTGATAAAATTAATTCTATCAATTTATGCTTTTTTGTGTTTTTTGGGGTATTAATGCATTTATTTACCTCTAAAAGTACCATATTTTTATGTAAAATATGCTTGTTTTTATATTATATTTAATATTTCTTTAACTTGTGAAGAAACTTTGGTGACTTTGGTGACCTATGATGGTATTCATTTCTTTTTAAAAGCTAAAATATCAATAGCCAGTAGATGGCAGTAGAACTCAATGGCTGCATATGGGCTGAACTCTGTAAACCAATGTTTTAACAATTTTTTAAAACTTTTTATTTTTTTTTAAAAATTGCCCAGTTATTGGCTCATTTAATTCCTTTGTTTGTGTGTGTGTGAGTGACTGTTTTTTATTTGACAAAAATAAAAAACTAAAACTCGCTCTGTTATAGACTCATTCAATGGCTTTCAATGCAATGCTTTTGTGGATGTTTGTGTTTGAGTGTGTGTGTGTGTGTGTGAGAATGTTGTATAGGCTCACTCCTTCATTTGTGTGTATGTATGATCTGCATTGTGTTGGATTTATTGATTTTTATTGGACAAATAAAAAAAAATATGCTTGGAATTACAGTTTTTTCCATTCATTCCTGTGGGTGCCCATTTTTGTCCACGAAGGCGGGATTAAGGACTTTTTTTTTCAAGCACTTAACATTGTAGAATCAAGTCCATTTCTTTTTTGTGTGTGTTCAGGTGGCAAACTTAGGAAAAGTAGCCAAGTCTTGTACCGCTCAGATTAAGGAAAGTATTTTTAAAAAAACATAAAATGATTTTGCCCTCATTTGTCCAGAAGACGGCTTTAGGGTTAATCTGCATGCACATTTGAGGGGTAATTCAACTATTTTGTATAAGTTATTAATGCTGAAAATCTCTTTTCGTTCTGTAGAACATCACACCGCAGGATGTCAGTTATGCCTTTAATGCTGTGAGCATGTTTAGTGATTCCACTAATTTCTCAGAGAGCAAATAGCCAATAATTGTTTTGGCAATGGTTTCTGTACCAGCTATTATCCTGTGCACAAAGCAAGGTCTGTATTGCAGTGGTTTACTGAGTCTATTGTGGAAAAGCACAAACCCCAGACTTGAACTCGCTGAACAGCTTTGAGAAGAATTGGATTGAATGGGAGCAAAGCTCTGCATCCATGTTCAAATATCCTAGAGGAAGACCTTCCCAGACGGACAGAAGCTGTTGTAGCAGTAAAGGGATGGATTACTGCTCACAGTCTTCTGTAATTCCATTATTACTCAATCAAAACTCACTTTCGGACGTCCCTGACACTCACTCCGACTTGAAATGAGCCATGAGTATTATCCTGTGACGCCAGTTTCTGCCAAGGGTAGGGGCAGAATGTGAGTTTCTGATGTCTTTAGCTTGAAAGCATAAGGTCTGATAGACACAGAGATCTGTTGTAGGACTGATAGCAGTTCTCTCTTGTCAAGAGTCGGTTAATGGTTACACAGATCTCGAGTCACCCGTACACTGAACTCAGGAAACCGCTCACACTCTGGGATGTCCTTGAAGAACCGATGAGCTGCTGATACAGCTGATCAGGGCTCCAGACTAACTTTTTTCACTAGGAGCACAGTGGCCCCCAACTGAAAATTTTAGGGGCACAATCAGAAATTTTAGGGGCGCACACCGTAAATCAACATGCTAACCAAATCTACTAATTTCCACTGTATTACTAATAGGGATCGGTATCGTTAAGATTTTAATGGTATTACTACTCTTACCGATACTGCTTATCGATCCGGTACTTTAACAGTATTCTTACCGGTTCTTTTTATTATACTTTATATATTTAAAAAACATAATTAAGAACATAATTAACATGGCTTTATAATCTGAAAAGTAAAATATCTATAGCAAAAGAAACCGCAAAGTTTGAACAAAAATATAAAACATCTATTTGTAAATGGACCAGTGTGCCGGCATTCGGAAGGTCTGCTAACATTAATATTACTTAGAAAGAACAAACCTACAAAGAAATCTAATAAAGCAATGAAATGTAAAATAACACTGCATAGTTTTCACTGTATAAATTGATAGATTAATGCTTATAAAAGCTAAAGTTATTAATTCAAGAGATGTGAATATTTTCTATTTGCCTTTTGTTCGATTCGAATTAATGGCTCAATCGTCAGCAGGTTTATTAGACGCTGCCCCTTTAAGACCGATCGAATGTAGAACTAATAGCCTAATATCATATTCTCCTATTTCTCCAAACTATTTACGCCCATTTAAGATATAAACTGTTAAAATAACTACTCTCCAATCCGGTCATTTTGACACCGGCTATTTGTTGTTTATTTGATGGTTTAGACGCGCACGCGAAGCCTAAAATATAATGTGCAAATCGGTCAATTTCGCAGCACACACACATATACCGCCTTGAAGTTGGAAACAGCGTCTCTTGCGCGGATTATTGTGCATTTAATAGCTCTTTATTATCAAACACATCCCGCCGTTTAGCAACAGTAGAGACTGCAGTTTACAACAATCACTGAATCTGACGTTTAGTTTAGGTTTAAGGAGAAATGACAGCGCAAGGCTGTAAAGGGAAGGATGTCACGCTCGACGGAACACGGCTATAGGAATAGTTTTACCTCATATCATCTTTTTTATAATTCTGGAAAGCCAAAATCGAAAATAAAATTAGATTAATATCACAGCACATCCCTAAAGTTTAAGAAGACTAAACTTTTGTGTAGTTCTCTTGGCCATCCTCACTCATTAAGCTGACTGTGGTGTTGTGTTCACTGTAGCTCCTGTGACAGTGCTCGCTCGCTTTCTCTCGCTTCTGCATTGCGAATGGCAAAAATGCATCACGGACAAATGGTTTAATATTATCTCATATAGAAACGGCTGGCAAAGATAGAATTTGCCAGACATTACGTCTATCAATTATAATTAGTAAGTGTATTTTCTTAATTTCTCCAGTACCGACAGCAGGCAAATTTACTGGTCGCACATGTGCGACTGGATGTAAAATTCAGTCGCACACTCTCAAATTTTAGTCGCAAAATGCGACCATTTAGTCGCACTCTGGAGCCCTGCTGATGGATTTTTTAAATGAATTTTAAGGATGGTTTGATTAGTTTATTCACTTCTGTATTTCACATCATTGTGTGCTTTATTACCAGAACTGCATATGTGACACCATTGCTTGATTTTAAAGGTGTAGTGTGTAATATTTATGAGGATCTATTGATAGAAATGCAATATAATATACATAACTATGTTTTCAGTGGAGTATAAAGACCTTACATAATAGGGGTGTAACGGCACACAAAACTGACGGTTCGGTACAGCAGTTTTACAAAATTGCTTTTTATTTACTTTTATCAAACAGTGGTTTACTGAAAAAATTGTGTCTGTCCTTAAATTAATTCAATTACAACTAAAAGTTTATTGAAGATATTGCTGTAAACTATATAGGGAGCCCTTACTTGCATTAATATTAAAGGTTAACAACAGAGCCCAAACTATTAGCCGTAATTCAGTTGCTATTTATTTTTAGATCTAATAATCAACACTCAAATAACATCATCAGATCGCAAACATGTAAACTTCACATAAGGCAGTTTTTGCAATAACTTCTACATCTAATAATGAAATGTTTTTTTTCTCCAATTCGTTGTTGAAATATAATCATTCATGCACAGTGTGTGTCATTTTCATGACAGATTTATTTAAACATACATTAAACAAGACATCACTAACAGGTTCAGTAGTATATAATGAATATAACGGCTAATATAGGTCATATATTTAGTGAAAGAGTTCATCTCTCTAGTGAGCTAACAGCTGTGGACACTGAATGACTTCTGAGGTAAATGTGATTGAGGTGAACATGACATTGTTTACAAGCTGTTTTATTGTCTTTCCACTAGGCTTGCTACGATAGTCGGTGTTGCCGGTGTTACCGGTGTCCAGACTCAACACCGGTTACATCACTTGCCCACCGTGGCACCGCCCACTGTCTTTTTGATTTTTTTATAGTAATAAAATAATTTAGTTCAGTTAGAGAACAGACAATACAAATAAAAACTGAACGTATCTGCTTAATAAAGCAGGATCCGACCGTGAGTCTCGGCAGCGGCAGGATCATTCATCAGATTTAAGAGTGAGGAGCTGACTGAGATGATCGCGGAAGATTTGGTTTCAAAGCGAAACGTAAAAGCGCCTATTTAAGGGAGTTTGTCATTTGTTTTGTTGTTGTGTTTTTCATTAAAAATAATAGAGTAATGAACCCATAATTCAAGTAACCCGCAGCCGAATTGGCGCTAATTCAAAACCGAAAGTTAAATGTGCTCGTCCGCACAGAGCGCGCATTGTTTACTTTGGCCTGGCTCCGCAGTGCGAGCCTCCGCTACGCTGACTGCGTGCATTTATTTTTGCCGCGTGCACCCTCGCGCTCGTGCGGGCGCGTCGAGTATAAACGAGGCTTTACGGACGAACTGTTAATCATTCATGGCGTGCATCTCAATCATAGACTGATCAATGCTTGACTACTGAACTAGGGAACTGATTGAGACGCACCCATGGCCTCACAGAGCGCGCATTTACAGACGAGCTGTCATTCACGGTGTGTGAATACGCAACACTGGCGCGTTTTCAGTTCAGAGCGGTCGTGTGCATGTTACTTCCGGTTAGATAGAATTAGTGATTTAAAAGCCTCCGCCGGTGATACCGGTATTACCGGTGTTTTCACACATCAATTAACCGGTGGGAAAATTTCCTCACCGTCACATCCCTACTTTCCACGGTTGAAACACTGATTGAGCGGTTACACGACATATGTGATACCTTTCAGTAAGTTCTAATGTATCCTCAACATACCTTAAGATATTAATTCATGTTTATTCTGGAAGAGATGATCAATCGCGTTCACGCGCGGCCGCTTGAACTGGCCCGTCTATACAGTGATCAGTCACGCCACATTGAAGAGCGTCAAAATGGCATTTATCGTTTGAATTTCGTGATAACATGGACTGAATACTTCATATGCTTGTGTGGGAACTCGGATTGAAGTGTGTTCCGCACTTAAAACAAGCCGACTGTTCGAAACCGTTTCGGTACATACGTGCACCGAACCGAAAGCCCTGTACCGAAATGGTTTGGTACGAATACGTGTACCGTTACACCCCTATTACATAATGAACCGCTATGTTTTTATAACTTAGAATGAGCCATTTCTATCTACACATACCGCGGGTCCCTTACAGTGAAGCCGCCATTTTGTGCCGCCATGTTTCTACGGTAGCTCTAAACGGACAAACTGCTCTACAGAGCGCTAGTCACTCTCTACTGTCTCAGACGACCACAATCTTTGTCCTGTGTGGGCCACCGTAGCTTCTCTATGTGCTTCGGAAGGAAGGGGTGAGCTGTTGCAATTCACAACCTCACCTCGAAAATTTACACACTGCACCTTTAAGTAAACAAACTGGTGAATCGTTGAATCGTTAAAGGCACAATATGTAAAATACATTAAAATATCCAAAAACCACTAGAACGGTGTTATATATTTTGTTGACTCGAGTACATTATCCCAAATGTTTCCAAGAATGTTTAAATCCAGAGAAATAAGTGATTTTAACCAGGACACAGGTCGTGTGTCGCCTATCAATGACATCATACCCCCGTCACCCTCCGGTGTTATTTTGTTGAAACCATGGAAACACCAAAGCCGCTTTAATATCTGATGTGTTTATTAGACACTGTTTGGACCATTGATGGACAGAAACTGATCATTGTTCTCCAGCTCAACACAGTTAGTCTTATTGTTTAAATCTGGTGTTGTTGATTTACCGCACAGAGGGCCTGGTTTTACCGCCTAATATCGAATTTCTGCCTGAGCCCTGTCAGATTCATTCCCACCGGCTGTAGAGGTGAACAAAACTACGCCTTTGTTTTGAATAAGTGACCTCTAGTGGCGAAAATTACATATTGTGCCTTTAATACAATTATTCGATATAAAGACACATTAAATTGGTCCAAAGTGACAGTACAGACAATAATACTATATACAAATGTCTATTTTGAATGAATGCTGGTCTTTTTAATGTTCGAATCATCAAAGAATCCTGAGAATAGGAATCATGGGTTCCACAAAAATATAAAGCAGCAACATTGATGATCGTATTATAAGCCATTATTAATGACTGAGCATATAGTGTACACTAGTTTCACAGCAGATGCGGTTGATCGTATGTACGAGTCATATGTGAGTCACTCCACAGACAAAAGCATAAATTATTAAATAGTGTAAATTATAGACTCCAGTCAGAAAATGTCAATATATTTCCATCCACAATGTTTCGATACGTGTCTGTATTGCATAGTTCATGCAGACATGCAAGCAATTTAAAGATATGCTCAGTTTTTATTGCTGTTTTATAGGAGACAAACTCTGCTCCAGTGATCTCTCTGGGCTGCTTGGATTAGTTTCAGTGTGTATGAACAGAATGAAGGAACTTATACTCTTATTTAAAGACATTGTAGCAAATTTCAGGTTATAATGTTTGGTAACTTCATTGCCTTTGGTGTAGACTTTTCTAGTGTTGTGACTGAAAATAAATACAGTAAACCCACACACTTGTGCAATGGTAATTACATTAAAACAGTGTTCCACATTTGGGTAACACTTTATTTTCCGTGGCCTTGCTACACATTACATATAATAACTATAAATTCGGCATAATTACATGGAACACCTTAAACCAAACCCTATTCCTAACCCTATAGTAAGAACATGTAGTTCTAATGTTACTCATTACCTAAATGGATAATAATTACACTACATATTTGTCAAGTTAGCTGTTTATTCGTATTGAAATCAATGACATGATGCTCAATTTAGTTTGTTGTGTTAATAAATAAATGTACACTATGCACTATATTGCCAAAAGTATTGGGACACCCCTTCAAATCATTGAATTCAGGTGTTCCAACTCTCACTACTAAATATTCCACACTCAACTGTTAGTGGGATTATAACAAAGTGGAAGCGATTGGGAACAACAGCAACTCAGCCACAAAGTGAATTCACAGAGCGGGGTCAGCGCATGCTGAGGGTCACAGAAGTCGCCAACTTTCTGCAGAGTCAAGAGCTCCAGACCTTCAGATGAGCTCAAGAACAGTGCCAAGTGTAAAGTTTGGTGGAGGGGGGATTATGGGGTGGGGTTGTGTTTTTCAGAGGTTGGGCTTGGCCCCTTAGTTCCAGTGAAAGGAACTCTAAATGCTTCACCAAGACATTTTGGACAATTTCATGCTCCCAACTTTGTGGGAACAGTTTGGGGACGGCCCCTTCCTGTCCCATCATGACTGACCAGTGCACAAAGCGTCTCCATAAAGACATGGATGAACAAGTTTGGTGTGGAGGAACTTGAGTCCTGACCTCAACCCGATTGAACAGCTTTGGGATGAATTAGAGCGGAGACAGAGAGCCAGGCCTTCTCGTCCAACATCAGTGCCTGACCTCACAAATGCGCTTCTAGAAGAACGGTCAAAAATATGAACATTATTGCTCTATTATATTTAATCTTTCATTAAATAGCACAGTGAATATTTAGAGCTGCTCCAGCAGGGCTCAACCAGTCAAGAGCAGGGAGGGATTTTGGTCTTTTGCAGAATTTGTAAAAAGGTTTTTCCAAACCATATGAAATAAACGTTAATGCATAGAGTACAATTGTAAGAAACTGTTAAACTAGATTTTTCCTTATCTTTATTATGGACACTCTTATATGTCATTGACCCATAAATGGAAATGATTATACAGCAACACGAGACCAGGAAGAAATAATGGGTTCAGTTTGAGTACAGCAGATCCAGTTATACTCAATAAATTTTACAACCTTGACAATAAGTTACTTTGTGAACTTTGGCCTTATTTTTAGTCTTTTTTCTGGTCTTGAACTTGAAGTAAAGAGGCCGTCGTGTGTAGCAGATGCGGTGGGATTCACAGTAACAGCAGGTTTTCTCAATTAAAATATGAACATTGAGAGTGGATGTTGTTAGTCTCCAGGCGAGTCTGATAGGCGATGTGATGCGGGGAAGGTTGTAAGTCCACAGGTACATGTGGCGGTTGGCCTTGTAGCGATCTTGCTTTGACATGCCAATCTTGGACCCTGAGGCTGTTTCTCTGACAAACTGGTTTTGGGCGACGTGATGTGGGGCTTGCACAAGAGGCACAATGAGCTTCTGGTGTCAGTGCTTCATCTCTTTGACCTGGTTGTTGGCTGATACTCTGTGACATACCGGTCCAGGATGACCTTCTAGTATTTGTTGTCATCATACTCGGCTGAAGAATTCCCTTCTTTACTTTTAACTGTGTAAATATGCGTTGTTCTCGTCATGTCAGGAAGGACACGCCTAACCCAAATAAATCTGACCCAAGTGTGTCACATTGACATTGCTCAAATGCAATGCTTGCAATGATTTCCTTTACTTATCGAGGTGTAGTAAGCAAGACCGCTGACCTCAGGCTGTAAAACACATCCTGAGTAGTAGATCAGTTACACTTGTCAGGAATTTACTGGATTAAAGAGTATTATTTTACAATAAATCACTAGTCAGAAATGTACTATGTAGATCAATGCATGCTGGGTAATTTTCTTATGAATTAGGCTACTGTTAATCAATGCTGACATCACAGTAACTGCTCTTGTTTTACTGTAAGAAATTATATTGTTTAGCGCTGTAATTGTTTGGAAGTCACCATGATGGGGATCAGTGTTGCATTTGCTCGGGATCTTGGACCCACTGTATATTCATATTCAAATTTCTGATCTAGCCAGAAGTGTGACAAATGAAAACATTTGTTAAAATAAAGACAGCTAGAATATAAAATAAGATAATTAGTGTAGTACACATGCACTGAAATACCGTCTGATATTCCAAGATTGCCGTTAAATACAAGAGAAGTCCTACTGTGGAAAAGTCATGCAATTATTAACCTGGAATATACTGTCATCATCTGTGAGATCATTAAAGTCTGCATTCAATCTTAATCAGAGTTTTGTTGCTTTTAGTCCATATGTTTTAGTTTAAAAGCTAAATGTTAAAAGTTGTTTCGTTGAGTCAAGATGCAACAAAATCAAGCACAAATCACAGCCAATCAGAAGAACTCTCTCTAGAGGCCATTGTAAGCCCTCAAGACAGAAAGTGCACATGAAGTGTGCCATTTGGGACAGGGCCACTGTAAAGATGCATTGTGTAAAGCACTAAATAAATAAAGGTGACTTGACTTTCAGTGGGACTGGTTTAAGAGACCAAAATAAAGCTTTTTGAAAAAACTCAGAGGTGGATGTAGCTTAGACAGAAACATAGCCATGTAGACGAGTATCTTATCCCTGCTGTGAAGTGTTACTGTGGGCTTTTCTTCCAAAGACCTTGTTTTCACTTTAATGTTCAATCAATTAATTGAGTAATTTGTCTCTTAAAGTCTCCAAAAGTTAGAGCGGCGCAGACGCAAACAACAGAATGTTAAGGTATAACATAACAAGCACTAAGAATGTCCGAAAGTTTCCATTGATCGTCCTAAAGGAGAGCTGACAGAGTTAAAGGGTTAGTTCACCCAAAAATGAAAATTCTGTCATTAATTCCTCACCCTCATGTCGTTGGACACCCGTAAGACCTCCGTTCATATTCGGAACACAAATTAAGATATTTTTGTTGAAAGCTGATGCTGAGAAAGGCTTCAGATAGGCCTCCATTGGCATTCAGTACACTTATACTCCCAAGACCGATAAAAGGCACTTAAAATGTCGTTACAAAGTCCATCTCACCACAGTGACTCTACGATAATCTTACGATGCGACGACAATAGTGTTTGTGCGCAAAAAAAAATCTAAATAACACCTTTATCCAGCTTGTTATTGCCTTCCGCGGGTGCCTCCACGATGCATGCGCGAGAATATGACGTAGCGCCGGCGTTCGGGAATCCATGAAATGCCACTCTAACCCCATTTTGAGAACTACGCCGAGACCTAAAGCACGATCAATGTAGAATTCAACAGCTGAGACACGCGCGTCTTCCTCTGATTGTAAACAAATCACTTCTGGGTCATGTGTCCGAACGCCGGATCTGCGTCATATTCTCGCGCATGCGTCGTGGAGACACACACGGAAGACAAGAACAAGTTGGAAAAAGGTGTTATTTTGATTTTTTTTGCGCACAAAAACTATTGTCGTCGCATCGTAAGATTATTGTAGAGTCACTGTGGTGAGATGGACTTTGTAACGATGTTTTGAGAGCCTTTTATGGGTCTTGGGAGTGTAAATGTACTGAATGCCAATGGAGGCCTATCTGAAGCCTTTCTCAGCATCAGCTTTACACTAAAATATCTTCATTTGTGTTCCGAATATGAACGGAGGTCTTACGGGTCTTGAACGACGTGAGGGTGAGGAATTAATGACAGAATTTTCATTTTTGGGTGAACTAACCCTTTAACTCACCGGAAATTGTAAAATGAGGACTAGGTGCTGATCATACAGGACATGATGCATTCAAACAGCTGGAAATACATTCAAACCAAAAATTATTCAGACACCGATATAATGTTTCACTAGTGTGTGCAGGACACTATAGTTTATTTCTGTAAGTGAGGATGGCAAAATAAACTGTGACATTATACACTACAATTCTTAATACAGTGACTACCAGTAAAATTGATACAAATTTGGGAGCAAAGTGATTCAGACACTTTTTGTTTCATTGTTTCTTTCATTGCTAATGTGAACTTTGAAACCACAGACTGAACAAAATGAAGCATTGGTTGTTCATTGGTTGGCTTAAATTGGTATAATCTAATTGTGTAGTTAAATTGAACAGCTGATTGGTTGATTGTAATCCATTATACACCTGTCTATCAAGACATTATCAAGATGAATTTGTTCTTAAGTCTGAGTTCTTGTCATATTTTATTACCGTTTTCTAAAATAAAGTGAATAAACTGTGATAATGTGAGAAAATGTTGAAGGTGACTGTCTGAATACAGTCAAACCGAAATATATTCAGAGCGACCAAATGCAGGAGTCTCAGGGAAAAGCTCAACTACTTTTAGCTTGACGCTAAAAAATCTGCCCAATGCTGAAATACATAGTGTGTTTTTAAAATATGTTGTATTTTATTCGTTCGGAGACTTGCACCATAGTCACTCTATTGTTGTCCTGGCTGTACTTTGGCTTGATGTCATGCAGAAAGATTTGTGTTCATTCTGGAGTTAAATGATCTGGATATTGTGGATAAAGCACCTCTCTGTGTTTTGCTCCATTTATCTTTCCCTCAGTAGTCATTAGTCTTTCCAATGAAACGCAACCCAATGTGACCGGTTGCACAATAGATATGGTTTTCTCAGAAATTTGAAATACTGTTTTGAAAGTGTGAATGATAAATGTATCAATCTGTACAACTACGAAATAAATCACTTAGAAATGTCTAAATGCCCCTTTAGATTTGAGTTGAATAGAAAAATTGTGACAATTTAACCACATCATTTTCACATTTCTTCCTTCAATCGGTTCATTATATAAACCAATTTTCTGAAATGGGAAATAGAAAAATAATATCTCCATCAATGTTTTGATAATCGTTATATTATGATTTTCTTTTAATTATATTTTGTTATTTGTTTGCAATGTAGAATTGCTTGGACATGATTGATCCAATTTTACCCGATAGAAGAACTGTACATTCAAATAGTTACAAATGCCATTATCCTAAACTTTGCTAAACGTGTGTTTGCATGTCATTTCGTATTTGAATGTACAGTAATCATTTGTAAGGCTATATGTACGGAATAATTGACGACGTTCCGTTGAATTATAAGAAAATAATGCACACCCAAGGTGGTATATTACAGATAATGTTACACCTCGAGTGTGCATTATTTTCTAATAATTCAACGGACTGTCGTCAATTTTGCGCGCATATACTACAATTACCAAACCTCCAAACACTGTTCAGATGATGGATTTCAAGACATTTGTCAGGTTTTTGTCCTTAAAATGCTCTTGTGTGCAGGACTAATTTCTTGTGCATCTCATCCCACGCCTCCTTTATTAATTCAAAAATGTCATTTTAGAGCTCGTAACGGAGGATTGAGCCATTGATGGCAGACTAATCCAGTTATTAGAGAGAGAGAGAGAGAGAGAGAGAGAGAGATTAAGCGTGTGAATTACCTGAGTCTGTGTGTCTCAACAGTGTTCGGCAGCGTCTCTACTGTAAGTTTATCTGCTTCAAGAACAGCGCCGTTAGTACCTCACTACTGAGAAACTCATGTAGCTTTTAAGTTGCTAGGTTTTCTATAGCTCAAACAGTAGAGCATGGCGCTAGCAACGCCAAGGTCATGGGTTCGATTCCCAGGGAAAGCAAGAATTGACAAAATGTAAAATGTGTACCTTGAAAGCAATGTAAGTCGCTTTGGATAAAAGCGTCTGCCAAATGCATAAATGTAAATGTAAGTTGCTATTAAAATGCATAATTTGTCTTTTTTTTTTTTATCCAACTGTTTACTATATTTATGTGCTTGTTCAGTGTCGCTGTGGGTTTTGGTTCTTTTGCTGTTGTCGGCTATAAGGACCTATTGAAATCACTGAAATCATTTGGCGGAAACTGTAATGCGGTCAAAGCCTGCTGGAACTACTTTAGCCGTGCATTTCCCTGAAAATAATTGCACACCTTAGAACGTGTGTCAACCAATCAGATTCAAGCATTCAACAGCCTTGTAGTATAAAATGTTTTACTTTAAAGCTACACTATGTAACTTTTCCGTCCACTAGAGGTCGCCTGTTCAAAACAAAGGCGTAGTTTGATGACGCCACGTTTGAGCGCAGAATCTTGGGACATGTGGTCTTCAGCTCACAGCCGGTGGAAAACAGTCAGGATAGGACTCGGGCAGAAATCATGTTCATGTGATTATTAACATTACTGTAGTGAAGCAGAGCAGGATGAGTGTTGTGGAGCTGAGCAAGGCCGCAGGAGCGATTGAAGAGCGGGACTGTTATTATGGCATAATCGCCGGCGGGACTTTTATTATGACACGGTTGCCGGCGCCACTTCCTCTTTTCCAGTCATGAGTGAGGTAACGCAACTCTGTTTATCGTATTAGATATATCTGAGTGTGTTGAAAAGGCAGTTATGACGTTCGCTCGGCGGCTGCTATGACACTTGTTCACACTGCAGTGAGAGTAAAGTGTTTCACTGAATAAAACCGGAGACCGAGGGTGACGCAGATATGACGCAATCGACAGGCGACTCCCTCACACGCATAGCTCACACGTCCCAGTTCCTCGGTTAAAATTTACAAATAGTTGGAAACATTTGGGATATTCTAAGTACTAGAGCTGCAACTAACGATTATTTTTTCTGTCGACTAATCTAACGATTATTTTTTCGATTAGTCGACTAATCTAACGATTATTTTTCCAGGTTAATCTTATTATTCTTTTTTACTGATTATTGTATTTCAAAGAGGGTAGTGAATTTGTATATTATTTTAACATGAAATCAATGAATGATGACAATATTAATTGTATTTCAGGAAGGTAGTGTACATATTATGCCATTTTATAATGAAATATATGAACACAAGAAGCTTTTTAAACATAATATATAATGATACTATTCATCATAAAATGTATACAGAGTAGGCCTAATTAGGAAAAGTTGTTTACTATAGTAGTTGAGTGATTTACTTATTGATTTGTGTCAGTAGTAAACGAAAATGCACTTGTATTTATCTGCAAAAGGTTCACATACAGGAGCTTTCAGCATAGTGTTAATGTATAACTAGTCGTCTATTTTGAAGATACATGTGCATAAACAACGACTAAAGCTGCCAGAAGTTTTTGCCCAAACTTCAAAGACACATTTAAATGATTAAAGCTAGAGGCATATCTTAACTGTAATGTTACTTTAATCATGTAAACTACCTATATACAGCATGTTATTATACATATGTGTTTGGGACAGAGCGGAACCAGGTCTCATATACAGGAGATATATGCAGCCCATAATAAATAAAAGCACGAGACGTACTGGGGTCGGAGAAGAACCCAGGAAAATGTGACCGTCTGTTGCAATACACGCGCCACGGTTCAGCTGCGCGAGAGAACACTGGAAGGGTTGCCAGGTTTACACAACAAAACCCACCCATTCGTTACTCAAAACTAGCCCAAAACAAGCCCAATCGCGTTTCGCGGAGGTTCTCTGGTAAACATCGCGTTCGGGGGGTTAAATATGTGTGTTTTTTTGCTTCAACCCGCGGACATGAGACACAGCCCGCGGCAACAGTGTAGAAGTAGCCCAATTCCGCGGAAAAAAGCGGACTTGGCCACACTGACTGCAGTGTGAAAGCTCCCGCTCTCCACGCGCACAGCTTCTGCTCTGCTCAGTGTGAAACCGGCGTTACAGAGCGAACAAAGCACAGTTTTATTCGGCTTCTGTTTAAAGTACTCCCACACTTTTGAATGTCGCGGTCTGGCTTTATATGATAAATGATCATTTTCACTATGCCCGGGAGCAGAAGCTGCCATTATTCTAGATCTTCTGTTCCATTCTAGAACGTAAATAATGTGCCGCCGACGCGTCGACGCATTTCACGCACGTCGACGTATTTTCGTAGTCGACGTCATCGACGACGTCGACGCGTCGTTGCAGCCCTACTAAGTACTCAACTGAACAAAATATATAACACTGGCCTAGTGGTTTCTGGATATTTTACTGCAAAAATCCTACATAGTTCACCTTTAAGTACTTCTTCCATTGACGTTTGATTGTTCTCCTGTTTTTCTTCCTCAGAGGTGAAATGGATGATGGAAAGCCGGTGTGGGCGCCCCACCCTACGGATGGGTTCCAGCTGGGCAGAATCATCGACATCAGTGCCGATAGTCTGACCATCGAACCTCTCAACCAGCGAGGGAAGGTGAGGAGCAGCTTTTGCAGCAATACACAGTGCCACGGTTAAAGCTGAAACATGCTGCGCACAAGTACATGAACACCAATGCTTCGTTACACAAGCTCTTTTTATACATTTTTGCATTTATTATGTATCAGAAAATGCAGTTCATTATCCAATGGAAGTACAGGCTGCAGGGCTCTACTTTAATAGTGTTTTATGCTCCGTTTTCATTTAAAGATCAAGTACTGTCGTGGCAGATCAACGCTTTGAAACTGTCATCATACTTATAGCGAGTATAACACATCTCGTTTAAAGAGTTAGTTCACCCAAATGTGAAAAAATTCTGTCATCATTTGCTCGCTCTCATGTTGTTGCAAACCCTGTATGATTTTCTTTCTTCTGCTGAACACAGAAGAAGGTATTTCGAGGAATGTTGGTTACAATTGAGTATGGACAAAAAAAGACATTTCTCAAAATATGTTCTTTTATGTTCCACAGAGGTCAGTTTTGAGGAACTGAAAACGACTGCGCCATTGACCAACACACACCTGCTCTAAAGTCAATAGTGCAGTATTTGTTGTGTTATTTAAAGGGTGTGTTAGTAATATGAGCCTATAGGCGGAGCACAACACACACACACACACACACACACACACTGATAATTACACACACAGGGACGCACAGCAGTGCACACACATTTTTAAATATTAGAAATAAAAGGATTCCACTATGGAGAAGCGTTCAGTCTTTCATCGTGTAAAAGCGAATCGGCCATTTCACGAGCGCAACAGACTTTTAAAGGGAAAGGGAGATGAGACTCTGATTGGTTTATTGCACGTTACGCCCAAAACCCACCCATGACTCATTAAGAGACGAGGTACAACCCTTTTAAGACCCAACCCAACCATTTTTCCCATCATTAAACTAGCAAAATGGGATTCGGACATGCCCTAAGTCCAACTGCGCCATGCACTCAGATCGTAAAAATAGGGCCCATAGAGTTTTGGAACAGCATGATGGCATAATTTTCATTTTTGGCTGAACCATTCCAAAAAGTAATGTTGTTGCCCCCTTGAATACTGAGGTTTGTTAACGCTACATTAATGTAAGAACTCATGTTAAGCATTTACTAAAGTACCACGCTCTTAAAATGCGTTAGCTGATCATTTGGGCCTGTGTATTTGTGCACTGGTAAGTCATCAGTCTGACATCAGAGGGTTTATACCTGTAGAATAGGATTTGGGTGAGAGATGTTCATGAAACAGGGAATGGCATTTAGCTAAAAACGTCTTGGGTTACGCATGTAACCATGGGTCCCTAAGAAGGGGAATGAGATGCTGCGTCTCCTAGAGGGCGCTGTGGGGAACAAAATACCCATGCCGCCGTCCTGAAGGGATGAGTGCCTTAATGGCTGACATAAGTCAAAGACTCAAAGGAGTCACCATCCAATTAAGAAGTTCCAATCAACTAAAGGTTACGAATCTTCCTGGAAGAGGACGTGTGTGTGTGTGTGTATCGTCCTAGTGAACAAGAGGAGGAGAGTTTGAGTGGACAAAGACTCTCAAGATCACAGATGGAGAATCACAGAGATTAGTCGAGTCTTGAGCTCAGAAAGACTAAAACAATGATCAAACATCTCCTACATCACCACATGTTGTTTGGGAGGGTTTGAAGAACAATCCTCCTCGCTCATCCAGAAAAAAACTCCAGCAGATTCAGTTCAGACACGACTGGAGCTTCAGAGCTCTTTGATGGGCTTGTTGCAAACAGGAATAAAAAGTACGCCATGCCCACGGTTAAATATACTGCTGGATCTTTAATGCTGTGGGCCTATGTCATGTTTAGACTCATGCTTCAGACACCGGCCATGCCAGAGGCATTCCCCATAGCGCCCTCTAGTGGACGCAGCGCAAGTTCCCTTTTGAAAGGCAATCTGTTTTTTAGTTTTAACTTAGAGCAGTTGTTCTCTGCTGGTTTTGTTTCAGATCTTACAGTGGACTTCAAACAGTGACCCCAACGCATTATTAATAAAAAAGAAATTAATAAATTAGATTTTTTTCGGCATCAAATGCATTGTTCGGCACAAACAATATTTACCCCCTACTTTGTGTCATCCTGTGGTTTTCAAGGGTCACACAAACTTCCCCATGCTGGTTCTTAAGTGACCGATGAATTTGCATCTTTCATTGGACACACAAACATTTACCAACAACAAATGATATGAGAATTTGTTTCTCCTGAGGGGTTGAGGTTTATAAGCCTGCTTATGATTTTGCATTCATCACTATGCAGAATTCTATAGTTAGGTGCATGTTATTATTATTATTTGCATTTAGATTTGTTTTTTTCCATGCTGTAAACGACCCTGTCCGAACAAACCAGGTGGCCAACTCCACAGTGAAGAGCCACTGACTGCAGTGTTTCCTGCACAGCTTTCTGAATCGTTTACCTTTTTAAAAATCATATTTTGCCTGATTTGAGTGATGTGTAAATGAATGTGAAGAGATATGACAGTGTACACAAAAAACCAATGGCAAGAAAAACACCCTCTTTCTCACAAACAAATGTCTGCGTTCAGTTATGAGCCAGTTGTGAATGAATTGCTCCAAAAATGTGTAGCTGTTTGAATCCTTCTAATGAATCCTGAACTCACTGAACCCATTAGAGCAGTTCATGAATCATTAAATGACTTGCTGAGCGGCAAGTTATCGTCGCTTTCAGCCTTGTCCGTGTTGAAATGAAGGAAGTTTTGTATTTTCAAGATTCATGAAACTTCTCATCAAAAAAGTCTGTAATCTTTACTGACTGATCTGATCTGAATGTAGTTTTAATGTACACTGTAAACCTGAATACGTTGGCAAAACTCCCAAAAAATGTTAGGTTACATCAAAATTATTAAGTTAAGAAATTCAAAGTTTAAGGTAGCATAACTGGCAGATACATACATTGTATTAGCTCTTAACATGAAGCTAATTCATTCATACATTTAACTTAAAATTATCATGTAGTCTCAAATAAATATTTTTAGTAGTGGTAACTTGGCTATCTTTAAGTAGCTAATTTAGTAAACGCTAACTTGCTAATTGGTAACACAATGCTTTGGTAGCATTAGCATAGCACTTGCTGAATGAGGACTGCAATATATTACATTTTAACATTTATCTGTTCTCAAAATAAGCTCATGCTCCACTCGTCACATGATGTAAACACCCCCCAAAACACCAACATAACTGAAACTCTTCTAAACTAGCATAGCAAAACATTAAACACAACTAAATCACCCACTTAACATTAATCTTGCACAAAAAAAAACATCTCATGGGCGTTGGAAGCAAAAAAATAATGTGGGTAGGTCCCCGCAAATAGTGCAAATAGTCAGCATCATTTACTAAAAGTCTGGTTGGGCCATTTTTCTTTTATGCCAAAAATCATTAGGATGTTTAGATCATGTTCCATGAAGATATTTAGTAAATGTCCTACCGTAAATATATAAAAAATGTCTTATTAGTAGTAATATGTATTGCTAAGGACTTCATTTGGACAACTTTAAAGGAGATTTTCTCAATATTTAGAGTTTTTTGCACCCTCAGATTCCAGATTTTCGAATAGTTTGGCCAAATATTGTCCAACAAACCTCACATCAATGGCTTATTTATTCAGCTTTCAGATGATGTATAAATTTTACAATTACAAAATATTGACCCGTATGACTGGTTTTGTGGTCCAGGGTCACAAATTAAAAGAAACAAGTTCATAAAACTCAAAACAATGACTTAAAATGTGTCAGTTTTGTGAACTCAAAAGAAAAAGAAAGTTCTAAATACTCATAAAAGTTCATTTGATTGAACTAATTTGTTTAATTTGAGTTGGTTCTACTCAAAAACAATTATTTTGAGTGTTAGGGTTTACAATGAGCATCTTTAACTAAAGGTTGTCATAAGAACAGTCAGTTAGTAATGATTACATTTCACAAAACTTCATTTGAAGGCGGCCGTTGGTGAAATGACTGGAGGGGTGAAGAGGAGCCTCAGTTCTGTAGAAAGCACAGCCAGACGTGACTTATAGTCCAGGTGGAGATGAAACTGCTCTCTCTTATTGGTTGTCAAGGAACACCAGTGAAAATCTCATTAAAAAACGCATTCCAAAGGGCAAGATCTGTTGATTTTAAAGGGCTTTTAGTCAAATGCTTCAAAGGAACTGCTAATACGATCTCATAATGATCTACTCTCATTTCTGCTCATGTTTTTGCACAGATTCGTTGCAGAAGCTGCAGAATGATTTAAAGTCTGTGGCTGAATGCTTCTGTTTTCAGAACTGCATCCTGTTGCCCATATGGAGTCCGGCCCTCTCTGGAGCTTTACACACAATACAGTAGCAATAACTCAGTGTGTGTTTGTGTGTGTGTTTGACGTCTGACAACTACAAGACAGCGTGTTGTGTGCAGCATTACATCTAGCTCATGTGATTTGTGTGAAGTGTGATGTCGCCGGGCTGTGAAAGCACAATGGGCTGTCTGTTCACACGCTACAATTGTGTGTGTGTGTGTGTGTGTGTGTGTGTGGAGGACACACTACTGTCTGATCTCAGAACAGAAGCATGGAGGTGGAATACATAACGTGGGAACTGTAGTTAATTGGTTGTAGTTGTTTTTCAGACCCCGTGTATTAAAGGGATAGTTCACCCAAAAATTTAAGTTCTGCCATCTTTACTAAACCCTCATGTTGTTCCAAACCCATAACACAAATGATTTGAAGATTATTTCTGTGAAAGTCTAAAATTTTGACCCTTCAAAAAGTTCATAAAGTGATTGTAAAAAGAATCCAGATTTGACCTATCCTTCCCTCGGGTCATTTTGACCCGAAACTCGTTTAAACCCCCCCTAGATTTCATAACTACAATAAGATTTTGTTTCTACTGTGAGTGAAGTGTTGTTAGGCTACGTGGTTTTCACTATGGGATGGATAGCCTCGTTTTTTTTGGTATGCCAAAAAGTGTTTATTTTTTTAAATGTGATCGTTGGTACATTTGACCAGTATTGACTTTCAATACAAAAATGAAAATGTGAAAAATATGCAATATGACATTTTCAAATAAAAGCATTTTCTTTATATATAAAAAGCCTTTTCCCAAAAGGTACATCTTGAAAAGGGGGAGTTGTGTCTTATAATCAGGTCGTCTTATATTCGACAATATTAAAAATAAATAAATAATAATAATCAATTAAACAATAACACATGAAACAATTAGCACATACAGTACTTTGTGCTCAAAATGAGCCTAAAATGTTATATAATTAGGGTTAGATAATAAGATACATTTTTTTAAAAGTACAAACATAAAATAACATTATTATTATTATACAGTATATTCACATAAAAATTTAAATTGTAACCAATATTGTAACAAAACCACTGTCTAACTGTAATGTTTAATTTATATCAATTTTGTTTTATTTTTGTAATTTGGTTTTGTAAAGTCAATTTTACTATAATATAATACCGTTTTGAACTGTTTGCTATTTGCAATGGTTATGATATTCATATTTTTTTATTATAGTGTGATTATTGGTGAATTGTATTAAAACCAGTAAGGGTCAGATTGACTTACAAGCATCATCATAACTATTAATTATAATAATAGTAGAATTTGGAAACCGCAGCAATTTAAAAACAAAAACATGCACAAATGTTTTGTCCCCTTTTTCTTAATTCATAGACAATAACAATAAGTGATGATGTTGAAAATTTCAGAAATCCGATATCTTTATGAACTTTTTGAATCATCATTGTTTTGGTGCAATGGACTCTCATATCTTGATTTGTGTTTCAAAGATGACTGAAAGTCTAATGTGTTTGGAACAACTTAAGTGTGAATAAATGATCACAGAATTTTCATTTTTGGGCGAACTATCCCTTTAAACTTCAGCATGAAACTAATCCTGCACCATTTTTGCTTAAGAAATAAATAACACTTCAAATTGTGCAGCCTGTTGAAGAGAGATGTGCTATTGTTTTTCTCTGTCATTCAGAATATACTTGCATGCACCTAGCAACACCTTAGAAACGGGCAAGAAACCCATAGCAATTGCATAGCAACATGCTAAAAAACACTCTGAACACCACAAACCAATATGTTAATAAACACTCACAACATCTTCGAAACTGCATATCTACAGTTGCCTAGCAACACCATGTCAACCCTCCACAACTCCCTAGCAACACCTTAGAAACGAGCTAGAAATCCATTGCAACATGTTAAAAAACACTCTGAACACCACAAATTAATATGTTAATAAACACTCACAACATCTTCGAAACTGCATATCTACAGTTGCCTAGCAACACCATGTCAACCCTCCACAACTCCCTAGCAACACCTTAGAAACGAGCTAGAAATCCATTGCAACATGTTAAAAAACACTCTGAACACCACAAATTAATATGTTAATAAACACTCACAACATCTTTGCAACTGCATATCTAGAGTTGCTTAGCAACGCCCTGTCAACCGCTTCACAGCTCCCTAGCAACACCTTAGAAACGGGCAAGAAACCCATAGCAATCGTATAGCAACATGCTAAAAACACTCTGAACATCACAAATCAATATGTTAATAAACACTCACAACATCTTCGCAACTACATATCTAGAGTTGCCTATCAACACCCTGTCAACCTCTTCACAGCTCCCTAGCAACACCTTAGAAACGGACAATAAACCCATAGCAATCGCATGGCAACATGATAAAAAACACTCTGTTTATTAACATATTGATTTGTGGTGTTCACTCACAACATCTTCGCAACTACATATCTAGAGTTGCCTAGCAACACCCTGTCAACATCTTCACAGCTCCCTAGCAACACCTTAGAAACAGTTAAGAAACCCCTAGCAATCGCATGACAACATGCTAAAAAACACTCTGAACACCACAAATCAATATGTTAATAAACACTCACAACATCTTCGCAACTGCATATATAGAGTTGCCTAGCAACACCCTGTCAAACTTTTCACAGCTCCTTAGCAACACCTTAGAAACGGGCAAGAAACCCATAGCAACCGCATAGCAACATGCTAAAAACCCTCTGTTTATTAACATATTGATTTGTGGTGTTCACTCACAACATCTTCGCAACTACATATCTAGAGTTGCCTAGCAACACCCTGTCAACCTCTTTACAGCTCCCTAGCAACACCTTAGAAACGGGCAAGAAACCCATAGTAATCGCATGACAACATGATAAAAAACACTCTGAACACCACACATCAATATGTTAATAAACACTCACAACATCTTCGCAACTGCATATATAGAGTTGCCTAGCAACACCCTGTCAACCCTCCACAACACCCTAGCAACACCTTCGCTTCGTGATTCCAAATACGGCTCACTTTTTTTCACTGACAGACAGAATTATTAAAGTGTTCTCTAACCTTTAATGCAAGCAGAGCTGTATGTGCATGTGCAAGTGAGAATTAACTCAAGTTTTCCCAGCCGTACGGTTAGTGATGAAGCTGTTTCTCTGTGTTCCAGAACTTTCAAGCTTCTGTCAATCAAGTCTTCCCTGCTGAAGATGATGTCAACAAACATGTGGAGGACAACTGTAAGTGTCAGTGTGTTTGAGATGTACATGTGTTGGATAAAATGACACTGTTCACTAATGTCTTTGTGTGTGTGTGTGTGTGTGTGTGTGTGTTACAGGCTCGTTGATGTACTTGAACGAAGCCACGCTTCTAAATAATGTCCGTGTGCGCTATAGTAAAGATAAGATTTATGTAAGTATATTCTTTGTTGTTGATTTTGTCATGAAGACTCTTAACCCCTTCAATGTCACCACACTTTTTGGGAATAGAAAATGCACTATCCAAACATAAAGGGCTGTAGTTCAAGAATGCTTTGGAATATAAACCTAAGTTTGGTCTTGTTTTAAAGAAGACACTCGGCAGATTACTGATAAAATGAAAATGAATGAAAAAGTTATGGAAGTTTAAATTTACTGTAAATTAAACGTACTATACTAAATATTTTCATTTTATATAAAACATATATTTTACAAAAATATTGTTACTCTAGAATTACTATAAAATGAAAGCCATATGTCTAACCAAGTTAAAAAAAAAATTTAAAGTCCCAATGACATTTTGTTTAGGCGTAATACCAAAAATACCCACCAGGTGTAACACACATTCCATTAAAATGTGTTTTGATGCGTTCTCCTGTAACAAATATATAAATATCAATCCAAAACAGAACCTTGAGACTCAGTGTTAATTTCGTTGACGAATAATTTTCGTCATAAATTTCGTCAACAACCTTTTTTCACTGACGAAAACAAGACGATAACTAAATAAAAACTAGTGTTGGATGACAAAAACTATGACGAAAATCAACTGTCATTTTCGTCAACAACTAAAAACGAGAGGAAAATGTTAGTGAGGGTGGATTAGTGAAGAGATCCAGTCAGAACTGATGTCCTGAGTCACAGATGAGCACATTTGATCTGAACTGATCTAACGGCTGGAAAACACGGCTCATCCCCAATCCAGCTCCAGAGCGGCTCAATCAATCAATAACACACATTTATGCCAGACAATTGTTTATGAACTAATGCTGATGAATAATGACAATGTTTACTTTACCATGTTTATATAGTAATATGTTTTAGACGGTTGTAACAATTCATATTTTATCTCCTCATCTGAACTTGAATGAGCTCCTGCAACTGCAATAGTAAGGTGCATTTCAAAATAAGAGTCCCGGTGTATTTCCAGCTTGTTTATCATTAAAAGTCACGCATTATATATTCGTTTTTGGTTACACAATAAACTGTATTTAATTTAATTCCCATTTAATTCATAGTCAGGAGGAAAGACCAGTATTTGACACATATTCAATAAAGTATCAGGGTTATAATAGTTCACCAAAACCATTAAAAAAACTTCATTACTTGAAATTAAATTAATGTGAACTGAAATAAAATAAAAAAACACTTATTTGAAGCTTTAGCTTAACCTGATATGGCCTACTGACTAAAACAGAAATGCAAAGTTATAAAAACTTTATAGATGTTTTTAAAAAACAAACAAAAAAAGTGAATTGAGCTCTTTCGTGTATTTTTAATGTCAAAAACAAAATCATGTCAAAATGTCAGTTCAAGTGACAGTCGGTTATGTAATGCTTAAATGCTTAATTTATTACAATTTAACTAAACTCATTAGATTTTAGGAGACTAAAACTACTGTAGATTTAGTCGACTAAAACTAGACTAAAACTAAAAACAATTCAGGTGACTAAAATATGACTAAAACTAAATGGCATTTTAGTCAAAAGACTATGACTAAAACTAAATCAAAATTTGCTGTCAAAATTAACACTGCCAGCGATATGTGTTTTGTCAAGATTAGAAAAGGTTTTGATTATAAAGTAGTTCAAATAAATGTCGTAATATGAAACCTGACGCCGGTAGGGTCAGTAGGGTGTACTTTGAATGGCTTGCATGCTCAACTGTGTGTGTAATGGAGCAGGACGCAGAAAACTGAAAACCCAAGCCTTTACTCTCACCGGAGAACTACTCCAGCCTTTCCAAGATTTACAAAACTGGGCCAATGGATGCGCATTGTTTTTCTTTACCCTATGGACCACCATACAAAAGTTTGGGGGTAGTACGTTTTTTTTAAGGACATTAATACTTTTTTTTTATACAATTTGATGTAATGATGCATCAAATTGATCAAAAGTGTTTGTGTTACAAAAAATTATATTTCAAATGCTGTACTTTTGAACTTTCATCTCAGTTTCCACACACAACCATTTTCTACTGCGATGATTTTAATAAATTATGTTTCTTGAGCGGCATATCACAGGAATAAATTACATTTTAAAATATATTACAATAGAAAACTGAAATTTTAAATGGTTTAAATAAGTTTTTTCAATTTTCCTGTTATTTATTCTGTATTTTGATCAAGCCTGTAGTGCTCCTGTCAGAAACTGAAGCTTCCGCGCCTCGATCGCCCCCCGGTGGCCGGTCCCAGTATAGCTCCTAAACCCCGCCTCTCCATGTATTTGAATGGGCGCGAGACACTTCAAATAATTGTTTCCTAAAGATGGTTTCTGTCATTTTAGGCAGTTTTTATTACGATAATTTCATTTCAAGTGTTCGTTTTTTAAATAAGTTTAGTTTTAGTGAGTTATTTGATGCTATAAAAACGGGGGGTGTGACGTCATGATTGACAGCTGAGATTGACGGCTTCTTTGAGTGAAGTTGTCACTGAGGCACTAACGGACTTTTTTCGGGATTTTTGGGAGGAGATTGGAGCTTTAGCTTTAATTTCTACATTCCCATAACTGTTTATTTCACACCAACATAATTAATTATTCTGCATCTGCGAGAGTGTGGGCGGGCTCTTGATAATCGCGCCTCTACTTCCTGTTCTCTACTGCGCAACTCCGGTCCCGAGATGTCAGCGCCGTGAGCGGGCCTATGAAAGCTTCAACTTTGGTCAACGGAAGTCAATGAAGTCGCGTCGTCCATATTTTTTTACGGTCTATGATTTTGATCAAATAAATAAGTAGTGCACATTAAAAACACAGTTCATACACACTTCTCTTCTGAAATTCCTAAAATTCTTTTTGATGTACAAATTATTAGTGAAATCGGTTGGCTGCGGAATAACATGCATTCATTGGTTCTTTGTGTTCCAGACGTTTGTTGCCAACATCCTGATTGCTGTGAATCCATATTGTGACGTTCCCAAGCTGTATTCCCCAGAGAGCATTCAGCAGTACCGGGGCCGATCGCTGGGCACTCTGCCACCTCACGTCTATGCAATTGGTAAGCATGACCGCGAGCCGCCCATGGGCATACATGATACATTTAATGCAAAGGAAGTGATATTAAACTGACACTGTTATGCTATTTTAAAGGTTCCTACAGCATATTTACATGCATCCAAGGTCAAAAAACACTTGACTTTCTCATTATATACATTGCAGCATCATCGAAACGGTTCGATCGAGGATTCAGTCTCTCTAAACCCCGCCTTTCTGAGGGTCTACTCTGCTCTGATTGGTCAGATGGCCCAGTCTGTTGTGATTGGTCTACTCTGCTCTGATTGGTCAGATGGCCCAGTCTGTTGTGATTTGATCAACTGCTTATAACACGAGTCCGAAACACAACCCTTATTACCAGATGTAAATCTCAGATCTGGAGGCTTCCTCAGCACTTGATACGAACAGTAACGATGGCGTCGGTTTTACCATATCAATTGCAGCGCAAGTCTTCATCCTCTTGAAGGTCATGCAAAGTGGGTTTGCTTTCGTGGCGAATCAAACTCTTCCAGTCTCAGAAACATCGTGTTTAAGGGTCAAAGTAGACATTGTTCGCGGGCAGCCAATGAAGACATTAGGCTGGCATTATGCAAATTTTTTACATTTTTATGTAGGTTTGTAACAGGAAGTGAGACTGGACTTAAGTCATTTCAGCTCATCAGAATCGATTCTTTCTTTTAGGGGACATTAACTTTATTCTTTGTGGACTTTGCTCTTTGAAACTGCTGTATTACACACTGCATGAAAGGGAATATTGGAAAAAGCATAATAGTTGCACTAAACCTCTTACCTGTCACCGCCCCGCTGGCCGGACACCTGGCGCCCTTTCTTTGATCGCCTTTTTTCGTATCATATATTTGAGTAATTATCATAAATTAGGTATCATTTGAAAGTTTACGAACTCAAAATTCATCCTGGGAAAACCGTTTTGAAATTGGACGTTGCGTTACCGTGGAAACGGTACTTTAAATTCTTCTAGCTGGCTCCTCCCCCTAGTGGGCGACGTCATGTTTCATATTATAGCATTTCATTTATCTACTTTATAATCAAAATCTTTTCTAATCTTGACAAAACGCATTTCGTTGGAAAGGTCTGAGTCTCAAGGTTCCATATTTGGTGACCGTTTTGTGATGGAAGTGACATTTGGACAGAAATTTACAGGAAAATGCATCAAAAAAACAATCAATGGAATGTGTGTGTCACCCGGTGGCTATTTTTGGTACAGCGCCTAAACAAAATCTCATGGGAACTTAAATTTTTGTGATATCAACTTCAAATTTGGAACACAACTTGGTTAGACATATGGCTTCGATTTTATAGTAATTTTAGATTAAAACATTTTTGTAAAATATATATTTTATATAAAATAAAAAATATTTAGTACAGTAATTTTTATTTACAGTCAATTTAAAGTTCCATAACTTTTTCATACTTTCATATGTTTCATAAGTTCAGCAGTAATCTGCCGAGTGTCTTCTTTAAAATGAGACCAAACTTAGGTCTATATTCCAAAGCATTCTTGAATTACAGCCCTTTAAGTTTGGATAGTGTATTTTCAAAAAGTTAAGGGGTTTTTAAGGCTTCTCAGTGATGTACACATAATACTATTAGCTTGAAGAAATATGTCAATTGATATTTATACTCCCTGTTTATACTAATACCTTTTATTTGTTGTGTTTAGCGGATAAAGCTTATCGTGACATGAAGGTGTTGAAGATGAGTCAGTCCATCATTGTGTCTGGAGAGTCGGGAGCTGGAAAAACCGAAAACACCAAGTTTGTTCTCAGGTAGAGAAAGGCCTCATTCATATAGACAATAGTTTGAATATAGCGAAGATGAAGATATGCATTTCTACAGAACACTCCAACCCTTAGATTTTTTTACACTAAATATGTGATATGAATATAGGAATTGCGAATGTGTATTTGAATGTGAGGTCTCCTTTCACAGGTACTTAACTACGTCTTATGGGACAGGTCAAGACATTGATGAAAGAATAGTTGAAGGTATGCTTGAATGACTTGACCATTACTCCATTATACTTTCACTAATGTAAGTCATAGAAAATCTGACTGTTTTCTTTCACTCAATTCCAGCAAACCCACTGCTCGAGGCATTCGGGAATGCCAAAACTGTCCGAAACAACAACAGCAGTCGCTTTGGGAAATTTGTGGAGATTCACTTTAATGAAAAGGTGCGTCTTGTACAAAAGTCTCACTATAAACAGATGAATGTAATGCTTTGTAGATAGCGATGTATGGTTTTAGTGTATCGCTGAGTTTGGCGTCCACTGAGTGCTGAGTAGAATTGGGTATCGTTTGGGTTTTTTTCGATTCCGGTGCCAAACCGATACTTTTAAAACGGTTCCGGTGCCTAAACGGTGCCTGAACCGATACTTTTTTTTTTTTTAAAGGCCACAAAACGAGGTGGATGACATTAAATGGCTTTTTATTTTTTTATTTAAATTGAACCATTTATTAAAAGTTTAATGTATACTTAAATGTATGAATATAAATAAATACAAAACACAATTTACTTATTTACAAATTATAATTGACTTATTTACAAATTCACAGTAAAACCTAAGCCACCTAACCCAACTACAACAAGCCTAATATAACTCTAAATAACAGTTACAGTAATAACAGCAGTCGTCTGTATTCTTGCTCTGCTACAAACCAGCTTCGAGCTTCAGCTTTATTTTGAAATATGATCATATTCTCTGGCTTAATATTTTAGAACGCATGGCCTTAATGTTTCCATGACGACGCGTCATGTTTCTCACATGACAACAGCGGCCGCAATAGCGCTGACAGCTCAGCTGTATCGGGTTTATTTCATTTTTTTATTTTTATTCAAAATATTCACAAACTTCTTAACTGTGTCACAAACTATCTGATGTTCAAATGTGTGAGTGAATGTGTGTTAGTTGATCTATAAAGCGCAATGGGCGGCGCCATGTTAGTTTGCGCCTCAGAATTGGATCTGTCGGATTTACAACACTTGAGTTCATTCTCGTCTTACAAAATACATGAAAGTAAGTGACCAGTGAACTGGAAGAAGAATAGAGTAAACGATATAGTTACTGTATAATGTGCATGTATCTGATGTGAATAAAACACGTAACGTTAGTCAAATTATAACCGTCTGAAAGGATTGTCATAGCCGCTTCCATAGACATCAGTGTGTGTTTTGTTGCTAGTAGCCGACTTATTAGCATTTAAATGTCTGAAACCTGAAATAAACATGATGTGGTTGAAAACACTGAATAGTTGTCATGAGTTGTGATGTGACCAGAGCTGAGCGTCTGTCTCTGGCTCAGCCAAAGCGCGAAAGCACGTTTGAATTTTGGCACCGAAATGAGGAACCGAAATCTGCGTTCTGATTCGGTCCGGTACATACCGGTTATATAAGTACCGGTGCCATATTGGAACCGGATTTCGGTACCCAACCCTAGTGCTGAGTGATGCAAATGTGTGAGTTTGTTAGACGTTTCATTGAATGCAGTGCTGATTTGTGTTCCAGAATGCAGTAGTGGGTGGTTTTGTGTCCCATTACCTGTTGGAGAAGTCCCGAATCTGCACGCAGGGTCAGGAGGAGAGGAACTATCACATCTTCTACAGGCTGTGCGCTGGAGCTCCTGAAGACATCAAGGAGAAATTCCACCTCAGCTCTCCAGACTGTTTCAGGGTGTGTGAATCCTGCTCCCACTGCACTTACATTACACTCAGACTCCTTTAAAATAGCCAGTATGGTCCTGTTCACACCTGGTGTTGAGATGCGTTTTGGTCGATCAGATCACAAGTGGACGACGCTAACGCAGGTGTAAACGGGGTCTAAAGCGTTTTCAGCCAGAGGTAGTCAGAAACACATTTGACCGGATTGCTTTCGTAGTGACGCTCATGTGGTCAAATGCACTGGAACGGCCTCTAAAAGACGCCCTACTCTCCGCCGACTGACCTAAAGCTAAACATTATGGGACGCACGCCAGCCAGACGGGATTTAAACTTCATCGGCTGGAGACACAAGTTTGGTTTGAAGAGGTTTTAACACCCGACCATGCGCCAAATGCGGGTGAATTTTGCAATTGGCGGGTAACACTGCCAATCTACCTGCCACATTGGCAGGAGGTAGCCAATGAGAATTGAGTGATTTCATTGGGCAGTTTGAGAGGATGCGACTACGTTCATGCGACCGGAAAGAAGATGAGGCCCTTCTCTGACTATGTTTGATTGTGCGAGTATTAAACTGTTGGTGAGATGGGATTAGGGTTGGGAACCAAGAACCGGTTCTTATGCAGAACCGAAACTGATTTTTGAAAAATACCAGAACCGCGTGAAATTCCTAAGTTTCGGTTCCGAAAACGGTTCTGGTGCAATTTGTGTGCGAAGGGCTGGAAGCGTATCCTTTAATAGCGAGTGACAGCCAGTGTTGCCAAGTCCGTGGTTTTTCCGCGGAATTGGGCTACTTAAACACTGTTGCCGCGGGCTGTGTTTCATGTCCGCAGGTTGAAGCGACCCCAATTATGTGATATTTAGCCCCGGAAATGCGAATTTTACCGGAGAAGCCCCCCTGAAACGCGATTAGGCTTGTTTTGGGCTAGTTTTGAGTAGCAATTGTGCGGGTGTTGTTGTGAAAACCTGGCAACCCTGGCTCACCTCATCATGAATATTAATGACGTTGCCGCTTCCAGGAGTGCAACGCAGTTCAGCCTGAAAGCCCTCACGCTACACATTTACGGTTTTGCGTCAGATATTTTCTCGTTGACCACCAGCATGGCGAAGAGAAAGTCACAAGTATGGATTCATTTCCAAAGAATGAATGATAATGAAGCAAAATGTAACACATGTGAAAAGTTAATAACATGCAAAGGAGGCTGCACTAGCAATTTGACAAAACATTTGCTACAGCACAGAGTGCCTCAGGGCTTATACCAGATCTATAGTGAAAGGCCTATATATATATATATACATTTGTCAACCGTTGAGTCACCATAGTTTAGGTAAGCGTTTAGGCACAATTACCTTTGTAATGCTAAATTGCAATTTATTATTTACAAGTTCACTGAATAACTGAATTACTATTCAATTAATATACAACTAATTAACAAATATAACTAATAAATATAATTTATAACTTGGTTTTATTCAGAGACAGAGAGATAAAATGTAATAAGATAATTTCAGAGATGTTCATTTGAAAAAAAATGTGTTGCAAGAATGGCTTAATTAATACTGTAATATATGTACAGTACAGGACTTTTGTGACATTGCCAACCTGTAAATTAACTTTAGAGCAAGTAATAAACACAAAATAGATTGTTTGAGTTGCGTATTGTGCCTTTTTCCTTTACCCCTATTTGTTTAATAATTTTAATGGAACCGGAATCGGAACCGGAATCGTTAGGCGGAACCAGAACCAGAACTGGAACCGGAAAGTTTCTCACGATTTCCAACCCTAGATGGGATAATAATGCAACGCTGACGTAGGCTACAGTACAACGACAGTTGCACAGATGTGTGTGTGTTGTGTGCATGTGCATGTTGGGAGTTGAGAGGCGGTGAGAAAATGTCCGGTACGCGGTAACTTTACCAGTAATAATAATATTAATTTGGTTCTGTTTAACCGTTCCTGGACGTGACTAAATCATCCATCAACACAACCGTGTGTGTGATGTGTTCATATCTGAGTCAGTATGACTGTCTGTGACATCAATGAATAAAAAGATTTTAAAAAATGTATATTATAAGAGTTATTATTACTTATATTGATTTTGTCAATAACTTGACAGCACTTAAATGTGTATTCTTACAAGTTAAAGAACAATGTTTGTGGACAAGTGGATTTTTGAAGGGGCAAGTGAAAGAGAATTTTACAAGACAGATTAAAACATCAATAACAAAAAACTAGAGACAAAATGCAAGAATGATTCTGCATTAATTTAGCGTAAGTGGCGATCGATAGTGGATAATAATGTATAGTCTAATGTATAATAAACTGACTGTAACAATGTTGCACTGTTGACGCTCGCGCAGCCTCTCGAGGAGAAATCAATGTTACTGAATGAATCATCCGTTTGAACGAATCAACTCAATGACTCGCTCATTAAAACGGTCACCTGCTGCCACCTACTGGCGGTTTAGTTTCAGGTTTAAACTTTTCTTATTTGTATATTCAAAAATATTTAAAACAATCTCAACTTTTTTTATGCAGTTGTAATTTTTCAGTGTAAATTATTTAATTTGATTGGTAACAGCCCTACAGTGTCTTATTATTATAATTTAATTTATAGATCAAATTTAAGAATATAAACTGAAAGCTGAAGCATAGCCTATATTTAATAAGATTATGGGAAAAAAAGCCCTTTATAAAAGGTAAAAATATCAAAGATATGCAGAATTAAATATGTCAAAGCTGATTGAACACTGTTGAGAATATTTCTTCAGAATAAATTATATTTACAACACAAAAAAATCCGGAATTTAAAATGAAAGATGAAGCATATTTAATAAGATAAAGGTAAAAAAAGCAACTTTTTTACTCTGACAAGTGAATAACGCTGCCGGAATTATTGTAAATACGAGTTTCCGAGGTAAATATTGCACTTGAACTCTGATGTCGTGTTTACCATTGGGAAGTTCGGAAATAATTTTGATACCCAAATTCCCGAGATAGGCATGCCATAAACTTTAAACATGGTGGCGGGCAGAGCTACTGCTGTGACGGGTTAATGATTTATTAGTTTTTACCCCAAAACAGCTGCTAGATCGTTTAGTCTTGTTGTTAATGTTGTGCATATTTACATACACGAGTAATCATTTGAAGTGTAGGTTATTGTATGTTTCATACACAGCGAAAATAGCCTGCATTCGACTGAAATGACAGAATCTGGCATCGTAAATGTGTATGGTTGTCAGTGCATGTGATGTGACACTATAATTTTGGTTTTAATAAGATTTTCCCAATAAATATGCAAGAATAAAGATGTTATCCTTGATGATTCCTGTTCTTTCCGACAACAAAGCACTTGAATGCAACAAGCTTGTAATCACGACTTCTGAAGTGGGAAGTAGGATATTTCCGATAGCACGTGAAGACGGCATAAAGCTTTATGTCTGGCCCTGCATAGACCCTCCCCTCGAAGAAATCAGGACAGAAGTGGTTGAAAGTGGACAAAAGAGACGGATTAAAACACTATGGGGCAGATCGACGCACAAACTAAAGAACACAGACGGATCATTTCCATAATGACCAACACAATCTACCAGTTAGTGTCTGGTTTAAGCTTTTTTTGGGCGGTAAATAATGACACAAACTGACGAGCGCAAACCTTAGTAAATCACCTCATGATTCATGTAAATTCTCTTCTCACATAAATACTGCGTCTGAAAGAGAAACTCCTACAAATGCATATGCAATAAGATCAGCCGCAGAAATAACCCTGTCCACGCCTTTCAGCGCTAATGTTTCACTGCGTGTGTTTAGTCGATCCTCACAGTATTTTTTTAATGGTAAAAAGAGGGTTTGAGCTGGTGCGAGCTCTTAGTTAATCTGGCCCCGAGTGTAAACGGGAATGAGTGTCCCTCGTCTACTTGTGATCCGATCAACCAAAATGCATCTTAACTCCAGGTGGAAACAGGAAACAGTGCCTGAGTGACTGCACAACTGAGCACGTTCTTAACCCGATTATGCTTAAAAGGCCAACAATGCACATGGTCATGTAAAGGCCTTAACCCGTTTTTAACCCAAAATGTGTTCCCATCGAGTGCAGAAGTGGTAACCGCATGAGAGGAGAATATGGGTCTGTGAGCGTCCCGCTGATATTTTGGAATACTCTCGGGTTTTTGAGGCTTTATTTAACATCACAACTGAATTAAAAAATGAATCCTGTGAATCAGATACACGGATAGTTATGTTTTGACCTCATTACCGGGGAATAACCTGATTTATTAATGAAGTCTTGTAAACGGTTTGCATGTTAACCGGGCTGACGGGTTCATTAAATAAGAGGATTTCTAGAAGTTATCAGTGTATCGCGCTCAGTGCCAATAAAGATATTAACAAGCAGCTTTTTGACTTCCTGAACAGATATTTTTATATGCATTCCACATATGACATATGGTATTATTTGGCATGCAAAGTGTATTATTTAAATAGTCTGCCAGGTGTTCTTTCAAACAATACGTTTCTAACCCATGTTTATTGTACATATTCTTTGTTTCCATCTAGTATCTAAGTCGAGGATGCAAGAGGTACTTCTCTACCAAGGATTCAGACAAGCTGATTCCTCAAAACCGCAAGAGTCCAGAGGTAATGCATTATTTTCACTGTAATTCTCCGTATGATCGGAGGAACTGCCAGCGAGAGCGACTCTCAGGGTTCTTTGAGAGGGAACTCACTCACACTTAAACATTAACAGAAGGGTTTTTAGTTAGTTTGGGTGGGTTTGAGTATAAATGCATTGGAAACATCTGAAAGGCAGGCTGACTATGCATTGTAAAAGTTAACTTTAGCATTCTTTTCCACCAATTTTGATCCCAAGCATAAAAACCTTGATTGAATTTACTGGAAGTAATTCACAGTTGTGTCATTTTAAAATATTCCGTTTTGGATTAAAGGGGCAGAAGTGTCATTGGTGTGATGGGCAGTTGAAGGGGTCAGGATAGGGTCACCACGGGGCGTGATTCTGGATTCGGTGTTGATCATAATATCTGCATGATTGTGTTCATACTAACCTAATCACTGCACTAATCATCATTGTCTATGGTTGTGTGTCTGTTCGTGTGTCCCTGATACATCGAAGGATGGGAAGGTGAATATGTGTGTTGTGCAATCAGTGGGATTTTGGGTTTCTTCTCTCCTTTGGTGATCTAAATGCATGACCTGGGTCCAATGTGTTTCTTAGAGGACAGTGATGATTATATTGTGTGCCATGTGGAATGTGTGTTTATTTATTCAAATAAATTTCTCATCGTTCCTTGTTTAGTTAAGAAACTTGAAGAAGTTCATTTTCACTTGTCCATCCTCTTCAAAAAAAAAAAAAAGGGTTACAACTTATGAACCTTTCTGCATTATGTCTAAGTCAGTGTTTCCTGTCCAATTTAATAATTTTCCATGGCACATGTTACAACCCGTCATAACACACTAGTTGAAAATTATTACATTCCAAAAAATAAGCAAAAATAAATGCTACAAATAAGAATATATCATCGCACTGTCGGGCCGAAACCTTGTATCTCTATATTTCGTCATTGTTTTATCAAACTAATGCTATTGGTCATCCTTCACGTCTGTATGTGGGCTTTATAAACATTTAACCAATAGAAATCATTTAAAAGAGGTTGTGTGCTCCTCAAACCTCATGACTCCACCCGCCTCCATGTAGAATAAGCCACGCACAGTTTGGACCGTCTCTGCTTGTTTGCAATGCAATGGTAAAAACACTTTAGAGCAGGTGTGTGTTGGTCAGTGGTCAGTGTTTTCAGTTCCTCCAATAGCAGCTCCAGCAATGCTCCTGATCACACCTGGTGTTCAGACCAGACGCCCATTGGTGAACAGATGAGCAGAGCATTTGATATTTAAACACTGAGGAGCTGGACGTGAACATGAGAACTGCGTCAAGCTGACACTAGCAATAAACACTTGAGTCGCGCCTGCCGTCACATTGCACCGGGTGTATGAGAGCGGAGAATAGTCTTAGTCTGGTATTTAAAGCTATTTGAAGCTATTTAAAACAGTACATTTGCTTCAACTTGACAGCTCAAGTTGAAGCAAATGTACTGTTTTAAATAGCTTCATTATTTATATCATGAGATTTTGATCATGAGATTTCAACAATAAGAAAACTGAGCGCCCTTATAGTGAACTTTATGTCCTGTAATGAAAACGTAATGCAATGCACTTAGGGCTGCAAAATTATCGAAATATCGCAAATGTACATATCGCAAGGGCACGCAATATCTGAATGATTTTAATAGGCTACTTCAACATTGTGAAAAGTGTATGTTTTAGGTCGACGCATATATCAGAGAATAGACTGGGCACACGACTGTTACTCATGTGACTTGCTTGACGTTAAAAAGAGTTATTAAACGCAATAACTTGCAAAAAACAACTCCTTGCAGTCTCGCGCTGTCTGTTGTCTGACACACACACGGAAAAGTGCGCACAAGCCGTTCTTTTTTCCGTGTCTTGTTACACACTCAAACTGTCAAATACACACACAGTTATGTCAAAAATGGCTGTCTTGATGAGTATTCATGAAAACACAGTCGAAATAGATTTTACACACTTAAAGCAATATCGCATATCGAATATCGCATTATTTAACAAGGATATCGCATTTTTCTTCAATATCGCACAGCCCTAGATGCACTGACTGCCTCGGCTGTTCTAAAATATATCTGTCGTTCGCTGGTCAAAAACCTCGTAACTCCATTTGAGCTTGATTTTCATAAAATGTTTATATTATAATGGCACGCGCAAGTGTCTGACCATAGCTATATATAGCGTGAAGAACGCACACTGAAAATAGCAGCTCCAGACAAATGTTATTGATAGTGCAACATTTCGATCATGGTCTTCATCAGGCTCAAAAAATAAATCTAACATATTTTGATAGCTATATAAAGCCACAATACCATCTTCGACAAGTGTTTAAAATACGAGGTTTCCCCCCGACAGCGACGATAGGCCTATGTTAATTTGTTTTATCATCACCAACAACATCATACCCAGACAGTAACACAGTATCGGACCAGATCCGGCCCACGTTGAATCCAAGTGTACCAGATGTGGGCCGGATCTGGGCCGACAGTATTTTGTTGTCTGGATACCACTGTGTTCCTAACTGACTTAAAACATTAAATGTGAGTACTACTTTTAATATAATATATAGTTTTTATATGCCATTTGAAGCAACGCATGTTTGTGCAATTTTGGTATATTTTTATATAGTGATGTGCCGTGGAATTTTTTTACTTTTTAGAACTGCGCTATGGCAAAAAAAAGTTTGGAAACACTGGTCTGAGTTATATCCAATACAGCATGTTCTTTTCATGGCCATGTAACACTTAAAGGGATAGGTCACCCAAAAACGAAAGTTTGATGTTTTTCTGCTTACCCCCAGGGCATCCAAGATGTAGGTGTCTTTGTTTCTTAAATGAAACATAAATGAAGATTTTTAACTCAACCGTTGTCGTCTGTCAGTCGTATAATGCATGTCAATGGGGTCCAATTCTATTAGAGTAAAAAAAACATGCACAGACAACTTCACATTAAACCCTGCGGCTCGTGACGACACATTGATGTCTTAAGACACGAAACGATCGGTTTCTGCGAGAAACCCAACGGTATTTATGCTATTATTTCACCTCATATCAGACGAATGTCATCAGACTCCAGACCGCCATAACTTCCTGTGAGTAAGGTCAAAATATCGGCGCAAATATAGATATATATACATAGATGCATCATTAGTGCCTGAGCGGATCGGTCGAATGAGGAATCTACGTATATATATATCTATGATCGCGCGGGTATTTTGACCTTATTCACAGGAAGTTATGGCGGTCTGGAGTCTGATGACATTCGTCTGATATGAGGTGAAATAATAGCATAAATACCGTTGGGTTTCTCTCAGAAATGATCGTTTCGTGTCTTAAGACATCAATTTGTCGTCACGAGCCGCAGGGTTTAATTTGAAGTTGTCTGTGCATGTTTTTTTTACTCTAATAGAATTGGACCCCATTGACAAGCATTAAGAACTATCCCTTTTAAAAGCTCAAAAATACCACAAAAAAAACCAAACATGTGAAATATATTTGACCCAGCTCTTGTAAAAATGGGAAGTTACTTTCATTTTTTTGGGAGCAAAACTGCCAATTTTCCTCCTGTTTTGGCTTCTCTTGGCTTTCCATAAGGTAATGGGATGTTCGTCTCTTAATATTCCTGTTTATGATTTTTAGATCCACCAGATGAATTCAAGGATATTAGTGTTGTACTGCGTTTGTGTCTGTCTGCTGTATCCACACATTTCTCTCTAGCAGCTGCATTTGTGAACCGTCAGGTTTCTTTCAAATGTCACGTGTTTTTGAACAGAAGACACATCCATAATGCCAGCAGCTTGTCAGTTGATTGACAATAGTTGTGTTGTTCCTCAGCATCTGAAGGCCGGCCCGCTGAAAGACCCTCTGCTGGACGATCACGCCGACTTTAACAGAATGAGTGTGGCCATGAAGAAGATCGGTCTGGATGACACTGAGAAGCTCAATATGTTCAGGGTGGTGGCTGGGGTTTTGCACCTCGGGAACATTGATTTCGAAGAGGCTGGAAGCACCTCAGGTACACGGAGAGCTAGTGGAGCTCCTGAATATAACGTTATTACACAGTTTAAACAGTTCAAATACTCTTGCAAACAACTGTGACTCAACAAACGCTTTTAACAGAGTCAACCCTGAATCCATTTTTAGAGTTTTTGACTAAACGTACGTAGGTTTTATGTGGTTCTTTTATAGCATTTTAACGTGTTACTCTCCATTAAAATAACCAAGGAAGCTGACATGACATTGAAACACCAACCAACCAGCTCTGAGCAAAATCCACCATATTTTCTCACAAATGCTACTGTTGTTGTGTCACGGAATATAGTTTTAAGAGTTTTTAGGCGAGAATGTAGTTATTTAGACCTCAGATATGTGACTTGTATATAAACATTTAGACTCTTCCTCAGATGTGAGCTCATGAACAGCTTCATCTCAGACAGTCCTTCAGGAATCTGCCCCTGGCTCTTACTGGATGGAGATAGTGGATAAACATGAGAGATCTTTCATTAAGGGATTATAAAACGGGCAATCTTTGATCTTATTAATCTATTACTTGTTCCAGAGCAAACCGATTTGAGTTAAGGGCAAAATTAAGTATCATAACTTTATATTTAGGCTATATTTATCTTAAATCGCTGCTTTTGTACGTTTGACTGAATTGTTTGCTTGTGTTTCTTTCCTGTTGTCTTTCCTATAATGGCTATTGTTGTTGATTTAATAATAAAATGCTGTATTTGGTATTGAGGAAGGGTCCGTTAGTGATGGTGATGTGGACTTCAGTGACAGTCACATGATCACACCATCAGATGCAGCAAAGACTGTCTTTATGAGTGACTGGTTGTGAACAGGGAAGTTGCTTTAGTGCTGTCATGATGAAGATATCGCTTTCCTCAGCGGACATTCACATATATATAATAATCTGAAGCTGAAGAGCTGAAGAATGAATGCTATATCAGATGCAGGTAATACACTCGTTTAGTCCATCTCTCTCTCATAACACAATAATCTTCACTGAAGCGACTCAGCGTTCCTGCGTTTCGAGATCTAAAGTGATGTTTCAGAATCAGTAACAGAGGCTTGAGCTCGACTGTTAAACCCTCAACTTGAGATCTGAATCTGTGGCGGAAGGAAGTAGTTCTGCACAAAAGAGGGTTTTTAAAGACACTCCGTTGCTGTTTCTTATGTATTTACTCCCTTGTGCCGTCGAACTGTTGTATAAACGCAATATCACACCCGTGTGACATGGCTGTATATCAGTGATTACCCACGGCCCAATCACAGCCGAGCTGATATACAGTCATGTCGCACGGCTATTGATGAAAACTGTACCGCGTGCTCCAGTATTGCGCTGCTCTCTCACTGCTCTGCTGTTGATGTGTGTTTCAGGGGGCTGTGTCTTAAAGAAGACGTGCGGTCAGTCGTTACAGTTCTGTGCGGAGCTGTTGGGTCTGGATGAGGAAGATCTGCGGGTCAGTCTGACCTCCAGAGTCATGCTCACCTCTGCAGGGGGCGTTAAAGGCACAGCCATCAAGTAAGAGCCGCTCGCGCCTTCTGATGAGGAGATGAACCCAGTGGATAACCAATCACAGCCACGACAATCCCTAACCAGAGATGATACTGAGTGCTTAAAGGATTAGTTCACTTTTAAATAAACTTTTGCGGATAATTTACTCACCCCCATGTCATCCAAGATGTCCATGTCTTTTTTTCTGAAGTCAAAAAGAAATTAAGGTTTTGGATGAAAACATTCCAGGATTTTTCTCTATAGAGACAGAGCGACACGCGTCATAATCTGAAGACCACGCCCACCGGGGGGGGAACAATTGAACGCTCTCCATTGACTTTGCATTGCGTGAAGCTCCTCCTTGTCATTTCAGACTTATAACAAAAAACTGGACAATGTCTAAAAGCTGATATGTGACAAAGTGTACCGCAAAGAAGCTAAGCAAAACCCACAGCCAAAAACCCAGACGTTTTTATAAGCTATTGACCCAAAAAACGAGCGTTTAAGGACAAAAAAGTGAATACAGGCCATTGAGACACGTTATATTACACTGAGAAGTACACACACTAGAGGAGAACGTCATCAGAGACAGGAAATATCATATATAAAACTGACATTTGGATATTTTACTTAACAGTGACAACATATTTACCGCACACATAGGCATACTGAGACATACTGAGTGTCAGGATCCCAAAATGTACCCATTCTTCTGCTGAAGCGTCACGTTTTACTGCCTTTATCCACTTTTGTCTCCTTAAACTCTCGTTTTTTTGGGTCGACAGCTTATAAAACCTTATTTCTGTGTTTTTTAGCTTGTTTGCTGTACACTTTGTCACATATCAGCTTTTAGACATTGTTCTGTTTTTTTTTTTTTTATAAGTCCGAAATGACAAGGACGCAGCCTCACGCAATGCAAAGTCAATGGAGAGCGTTGGATTGTTCCCCCCCCCGGTGTGGGCGTGGCCTAAATACGCTCTGTCTCTATATAATGGACTTCAATGGGCTCCAAACGGTTCAAGGTCCAAATGACAGTTTCAGTGCAGCTTCAAAGGGCTTTAAACAATACCAGACGATAAATAAAGGTCTTATCTAGCCAAACCATCAGTTTCTGCGAGAAACCCAGCAGTATTTATGCTATTATTTTACCTCTTATCAGACGAATGTGATCATCTCTGAGCTCAGCCATAACTTCCGCTAAGTGAGGTCAAAATACGATCGTGGTCATAGATATATCAATCGTAGATGCCTCATTAGCGCCTGCACGGATCAGTAGAATGAGATTCAAGATTCAAGATTCAAGAGTTTTATTTGTCACATACACAGTTATATACACAATATACAACTGGCAGTGAAATGTAAACAGGTCCGCTCCATGGACAGTGCAAATAACAGTTACAAGAAATTAAAATAGAAATAGAATAAAATTAGAATAAAAAGTATTAACATAAGTAGGATTATAAATAAATCAAGTAAAGATAAAAATGGAAATAAGATAAAATAAAAATATAAAAAATATGTGGATATGATAAGTGAGATAAACTGTAGACTTAAAAATAAGTGGTTAACATAAAATATATATATATGTATATATAAAGAAGTATAATGTGCAAGGTTTATTACAGGTTGTTACACAGTAACAATAGGAACGTAAAGTGCAGTGCAATGGCAGTATATGGATGTTAATGTTTAAACTGGATGTTTATGCGTGTGCGGGGTGAAGTGAAGTCACGTGACTGAGTTCAGGAGTCTGATGGCCTGGGGGAAGAAACTCCTCCTGAGTCTTTCAGTCTTTGCCATCAGGCTACGGAAGCGCTTACCAGATGGCAGCAGGGTGAAGTGAGAGTTTGCAGGGTGATTAATGTCTCTGATGATTTTAGTAGCTCTACCTCTGCAGCGTTTGGTGTAGATGTCCTGCAGAGACGGGAGAGCTGAGCCTGAGATGCGCTCGGATAAGCGCACCACTCTTTGCAGGGCTTTGGAATCGTGACTGGTGCTGTTCCCGTACCACGCTGTGATGCACTGAGTCAGGACACTTTCTATCGCCCCTCGATAGAAAGTTTTCAGGATGGCTGGTGAAACCCTGAATTTCCTCAGCTGGCGCAGGTGGTACAGTCTTTGCCTGGCTTTTTTCACCTGTGTCTGGATGTGTGTAGTCCAGGTCAGATCCTCGGAGATGTTCACACCCAGGTATTTGAAGCTGCTCACTCTCTCTACCGGTGTCCCGCTGATCATGAGAGGGGAGTATGACCGATGCTGTCTCTTCCTGAAGTCCACAATCAGTTCTTTGGTCTTGTTAACATTCAGAGAGAGACAGTTGTCCTGGCACCATGATGTCAGTTGCTCCACTTCGTCCAAGTATGCCGTCTCATTGTTGTTGGAGATGAGACCCAGGACAACAGTATCATCAGCAAACTTGATGATAGAGGTGGAGCTGTGTGTGGACAAACAGTCATGGGTGTAGAGAGAGTAGAGCAGGGGACTCAGCACACAGCCCTGTGGAGCTCCAACACTCAGGGTGATGGAGGTGGAGGTGAACTGGCCTACTCTCACCGCCTGGGGTCTGCCAGTGAGGAAATCTTCAATCCAGAGGCAGAGAGAAGAATTCAGGCCTAGATCCAGGAGTTTGTGTGTTAGCTTAATGGGAACTATGGTGTTAAAGGCTGAGCTATAGTCAATAAATAGCAACCTGACATAGTTCCCACTTTTGCTGTCGATGTGAGTGAGGCAGGAGTGAAGGACGTGAGAAATGGCATCTTCAGTCGATCTATTGGGACGATAGGCAAACTGAAGAGGGTCCAAAGTGTCAGGAATGGAGGAGCAAATGTTGTTTTTAATGAGTCTCTCAAAGACCTTCATGACTAAAGATGTGAGAGCCACTGGACGATAGTCATTTAGGCAAGAGGGTTTACTGATCTTAGGTACAGGGATGATGGAGGATCGTTTGAAGGAGGTGGGGACAACAGATGTAGCAAGGGACTCGTTAAATATGGATGTAAAGAGCCCTGCGAGCTGATCAGCACAGGACCGCAGAACACGACCTGAAATACCATCCGGCCCAGCAGCTTTCCTGACATCCACACGTTTGAGTGCCCTCCGAACCTCGTCCTCCGAGACAGAGATCACGTGACCGTTGCTGCTCTGAGGGACTCTCTCTGACGCGTCACTCGCCGGAGTCGCGCTGCCGCGATTACCATCAAAGCGAGCGTAGAAAGAGTTTAACTCGTTCACCAGCAACGGATCAGCTCTCACCTCTGCAGAGGATTTAGTTCCAAAAGCACAGATGGTCCTCAGTCCCTGCCACATCCGCCGGGAGTCGTTGAGTTGGAAATGAGATTCCACTCGGTCTTTATAGCGGAGTTTTGCGGCTTTAACGGCGCGCCGGAGAGCGTAACATGAAGCTTTGTACTCCCTCATATCCCCCGTTAGGAGACCGGCATTGTAAGCGGTGGTGCGCGAGTTTACTGCAGTGCGAATTGAACTGTCCACCCACGGTTTCTGATTAGGGAAGGACGTTATAGTTAATGTTTGTGTGGCTTGCTCTGTCAGTGTGTTAATAAAGCAGAGCGCCACTTCTGTGAACTCGCTGACGTCTTCAGAACTCGCGCGGAACATGTCCCAGTCGACGTCATCAAGAGCTGCCTGTAGCGTGATCTCTGAATGGGATGACCAGCGTTTGACTTCCCTCCTCACCGGGGGCTCTTGAACGAGCCTTTGTTTGTATTCCGGTGTGAGGAAAATGGCGGCATGGTCCGATTTGCCAAAAGCTGGCTGTGAACGAGCTTTGTAGGCGTTCTTAAACGGAGAGTAGCAATGATCCAGTGTGTTTGCTCCTCGTGTGGGACAGGAGACATGCTGGTGAAAGTTTGGCAATACTTTCTTTAGGTTTGCTTTGTTAAAATCACCCGCGACGATGAAAGCAGCGTCGGGGTGTTTGTTTATGAAGCCGCTGGTCACATCATGGAGGGCAGATAAAGCCAGCCCCGTGTCTGCCTGTGGTGGAATATAAACGGCAGTGGCGATGACCGAGGAAAACTCCCTCGGCAGGTAGAAAGGCCGGCACATGAGAGATAAATGTTCCAAGTGAGGCGAGCAGGATCGCGAAAGAATGGAGATGTTCCTAGGATCGCACCATTTCTTGTTTATCATGAAACACACTCCACCGCCTTTAGATTTCCCGGCCTCGGCTGTTCTGTCCATCCGAAAAACAGAGAAGTTCTCGGACGGCGTCACGGCTGTATCAAGATGGCGCCGCCGTGCTCGGTCGCCGTTCAGGTCGCTCCGCTAAGACTTTGCTTTTATTTATTATTCTACTCTCTTTTACTCTCTATTTTTTCCAACGGATCATCTGCTTTGATCTGTTACGACAGCAAAACACTTCTGGAAATTGGTTACCGCTACACTGACCTGTTTCAGGACACTTTCTCCAATCTTCCATCTGAGATTCGCCGGGACGCCGAGTTGAACAATGGCCACTCGAGTCGACGGCGAAGATTCAAAAAACACCGCGGGAAACGCGCTGGGATCCGCAACAGACTGAGAAAAAGAGCATTCAGTCCTCCTCTCCCGAGCATTTTGCTCGCAAATGTCCAATCCTTGGAGAATAAGATGGACGATCTTAGAGCCAGGATAAGTTTTCAACGGGACATGAGAGACTGCAACATCTATTGTCTGTCCGAAACATGGCTCACGCCAGCGAAGTTGAGGCATCTACGTAGATGAGGCATCTACGATCGATATATCTATGACTACGCTCGTATTTGACCTCACTTAGCGGAAGTTATGGCTGAGCTCAGAGATGATCCCGCTCGTCTGATAAGAGGTAAAATAATAGCATAAATACTGCTGGGTTTCTCGCAGAAACTGATGGTTTGGCTAGATAAGACCCTTATTTATCGTCTGGTATTGTTTAAAGCCCTTTGAAGCTGCACTGAAACTGTCATTTGGACCTTGAACCGTTTGGAGCCCATTGAAGTCCATTATATGGAGAAAAACCCTGGAATGTTTTCATCAAAAACCTTAATTTCTTTTCTGCAGAAAGAAAGACATGGACATCTTGGATGACATGGGGGTGAGCAAATGATCAGCAAAAGTTTATTTAAAAGTGAACTAATCCTTTAAACCGTTGGGTTTGATTGTGTATAATGTGTCACTTGTCCTCTTCTGCAGGGTTCCTCTGAAGGTGGAGCAGGCCAGCAGTGCTCGTGACGCTCTGGCTAAAGCCATCTACAGCCGTCTCTTTGATCATGTGGTCACCAGGATCAACCAGTGCTTCCCCTTCGACTCGTCTGCTCACTTCATTGGTGTGCTGGACATCGCCGGCTTTGGTACAAGACCGCCTCTGCTCAAAGATAGTTTCACGCGATATTCACTATAGCCATGTGACTGATCATTCAAAGTCTATTTCATGCTGGTAGGCAATTTTGGAGAGGCTAGCAATAGTGAGCTAGCTTCCAAGCTTCAAAACACATGAGGAAGAAAACAAAAGTGTCATGAGAGATGGGGTTACACTACCTCTTGTCTCAAAGCACATAACATTACAATAATAGTGAACATAAACCACATAAAGAGCACCGACCTGTACCTCCTGACTGCTGCAGATTCATTTCAGCGTTGCAAAAAAACAACATCTGAAGTCTTGCATGCATAGCTTTCCTGTTATATATCTGTTAAAGCTAACCAACTGCAAAACGTCGTAATGTTTCTCTTCCTCCTCAGAGTATTTCGAGCACAACAGCTTTGAGCAGTTCTGCATCAACTACTGTAATGAGAAACTGCAGCAGTTCTTCAATGAGCGCATTCTCAAAGAGGTGACTTTACTTAAATAATACTCATCAGCAATTCAACTCATCAAAAGTGACAGTACAGACGGTTATAATGTTGCAAAATATCTTATAACTTTCTATTCCTCAAAGAATCCTGAAAAAAATTGATCAGAGTTTATATTGAAAATATGAATCCGCTCAATCAGCTTTGATGACACTGTTAGGAGAAGTTAGCCGTTATAAAGCATGAGCTGGACTGATGTAATGTCTGTGGTTGTGTGTTTGGTTAACAGGAGCAGGAACTGTATCAGAAAGAAGGTCTGGGGGTCAATGAAGTCCATTATGTGGATAATCAGGACTGTATAGGTCAGGGTCTCATTAAACATGACACATATATGATATTTGCTCTATAAACCGGTAGGATGAAATGTGCTTGAATGTGTGTGTGTGTGTGTGTGTGTCTTCTTCTGTTCAGACTTGGTGGAGTTGAAGTTAGTTGGCATCTTGGATATCTTGGATGAAGAGAACCGGCTACCTCAGCCCAGTGACCAGCACTTTACTGAGACCGTCCACAGCAAACACAAGGAGCACTTCCGCTTGACTGTGAGTCCCTTCACAAAGCCCTCACTTCAGCATCTCTCTCCAGTTTAGTGGCTTTAGCTGTCCAATCACACGTCTCACAGGTTCCCAGGAAGTCCAAGCTGGCGGTGCACAGGAACGTCAGAGACGACGAGGGCTTCATCATAAGACACTTCGCTGGAGCTGTCTGCTATGAAACGGTACACACACACACTCACACACACACACACACACACACACACACACTCACTCGCTCACACTCACACACTCACACTCACTCACTCGCACGCTCGCTTGCTCACACACACACTCACACGCTCCATCACACTCGCTCGCTCACACTCACTCACACATACTCACACATACACACTCATGCACTCACACTCTTGCTCACACTCACTCACTCACACTCACTCACTCACACTCACTTACTCACACATACACACTCATGCACTCACACGCTTGCTCACAGTCACTCACTCACACTCTCGCTCGCTCACATTCACTCACTCACACATACACACTCATGCACTCACACGCTTGCTCACAGTCACTCACTCACACTCTCGCTCGCTCACATTCACTCACTCACACATACACACTCATGCACTCACACGCTTGCTCACAGTCACTCACTCACACTCTCGCTCGCTCACATTCACTCACTCACACGCTCGCTCACACTCACTCACTCACTCACACATACACACTCATGCACTCACACACTTGCTCACATTCACTCACTCACACACTCGCTCGCTCACACTCACTCACTCACACATACACACTCATGCACTCACACACTTGCTCACATTCACTCACTCACACACTCGCTCGCTCACACTCACTCACTCACACATACACACTCATGCACTCACACGCTTGCTCACAGTCACTCACTCACACACTCGCTCGCTCACATTCACTCACTCACACGCTCGCTCACACTCACTCACTCACACATACACACTCATGCACTCACACGCTTGCTCACAGTCACTCACTCACACGCTCGCTCACACTCACTCACTCACACATACACACTCATGCACTCGCTCACATTCACTCACTCACACACTCGCTCGCTCACACTCACTCACTCACACATACACACTCATGCACTCGCTCACATTCACTCACTCACACACTCGCTCGCTCACACTCACTCACTCACACATACACACTCATGCACTCACACGCTTGCTCACAGTCACTCACTCACACACTCGCTCGCTCACATTCACTCACTCACACGCTCGCTCACACTCACTCACTCACACATACACACTCATGCACTCACACGCTCGCTCACATTCACTCACTCACACGCTCGCTCACACTCACTCACTCACACATACACACTCATGCACTCGCTCACATTCACTCACTCACACACTCGCTCGCTCACACTCACTCACTCACACATACTCACTCACACTCACTCACTCACTCACACATACTCACTCACACGCTCGCTCACACTCACTCACACACTCGCTCGCTCACACTCACATTCACTCACTCACACACTCGCTCACTCACACGCTCGCTCACACTCACTCACACACTCGCTCGCTCACACTCACTCACTCACACATACACACTCATGCACTCACACTCGCTCGCTCGCACTCACTCGCTCACACACATACACACTCACTCACTCACTCACTCACACACACACACACACATACACACTCACTCACACTCACTCACTCACTCACAATCACTCAGAAACACACACACTTACACTTACTCTCACACGCACTCACACACTCACTCCCTCACTCACTCACTCACTCATTCTCTCAAACACACTCACTCACGCTCGCTCACACTTACTCACTTATTCACACTCACTTAGAAACTCACACGTACACACACACACTTACTCTCACACGCTCACACTTACTCACTTATACACACTCACTCACTCACTCACTCACACTCACTCAGAAACATACACACACACACTTACTCAGACACGCACTCAGTCTCTCACTCACACACACTCACTTGCTCTCACTCAACCGCTCGCTCACACACACACACACACACACACATAATTTCTGAATTTAATCTGTAAATCATGACAGCCCTTCCAGCTATAGTTTTCACTCTAACTGCTGCAGTTTGAAGCAGAGCTTAAACCGATCCTCTTCCTCGAACAGTGTTTTGAAGTGTTGTCCCGTGTGCTATCGTGTGTATTGTCCTGTTCAGACTCAGTTTGTGGAGAAGAATAACGACGCTCTCCACATGTCGTTGGCGTGTCTGGTGAGTGAGTCGAAGGATAAATTCATCGGCGAGCTCTTTGAGAAGTCCAACAACTCCAAAGACACCAAGCAGAAGGCTGGCAAACTGAGCTTCATCAGCGTGGGCAACAAATTCAAGGTCAGAATCACAATCACACGTGTGCAGGTAAGATGATAAAGCAACTCAGCACAGAATCGCCACAGTTTTACAGGAAGAAGAGTCAGCGCTTCACACTCAGGGTTGAAGTCACACAGGTCATGAGAGATTGACACGTCTCCCAGTTCGTCTGAGTTTAATGTGAGACCACATATTCACTCTAGGGTTCAAATCTGGACTCTTTGAGCAGCCGAAACATGAGCCTGATGGACTCAAGACACTTCTTGATTGTCTTTACAATTTGGGCAGGAGGAGCATTGTCTTGTTGAAAAAATAACATCTGATCATTCCTCTTTAGAAGCACAATGTTTTGAATGAGCAGCTGGTAGTAGAAAAGCAAATACATTTCAAAATTATTGTTCTGGTGCATTTGGTCTTTATAAATAAAGGTCCTGCATTATGCATAAACTTTTAGTGGATATTATTGGTATTTCAATTGCACAATAAGCCATATCTGACATTTAATTGAAAGTAAACTCCCGTGGCTTCTCTCTGGGCCGACCCGTTACAGTAAGGAAAGACTTAGAACATTATTTACACATTCAGATTTTTTTCTTTCTTTAAACGCATTATTATCATGTCAGCAAAATCTAATATTTATCAACCTCTAAATTCATATGTATTTATATATTAGTTTGTATATATTGAGTATTTTAAATGTGAGGTTTGTTCTGTATTAGACACACAGTATTAATGTTATTTGTGCAGGTCTTTAATGTGATACCCTGAAGTTGTTTTTTATATTTCTTTCTCTCTCAGACACAACTGAATATTCTTCTGGAGAAGCTGCACAGTACTGTGAGTCATCAAGCCCTTATTTGTTGTGATTTTCAGTTTTACATTAATGTTATCATCGCTGTCTGGCGGAAACCTTCATTTTTTTAAATAAATCATCACTATTGGTCACCCTTTACTTCTGTCTCTGCGTTTTGCAAATATTTAACCAGTGAAAAGTATTGAAAAGTGGTTTTGACCAAACCTCGTAATTTCATTGGCTCATCAAGCTGTCAGTCAAACCTCATAACTCCGCCCACCTCTATCTTGAATGAAGTGCTGCACACAGTTTGACGCGTCTCTGCTTGTTTGCAATGCAAGTGTGAATAAAGATCTGGTTGTTTGGATAAGAACAGAGTATTCTTTACTCAAGACATACTATATCTAGAGGCTAGTGTTGAATGTATTTGAGGAGTGGAGAAGAGTGTCTTAGTCTAGGATTTCTCATTGATGTTATCTTTTATAACATGAGATTTTGGTCAAATGACACAACAAACTGAGTGTCCACATAGGTTCAGTAAACTTTATTACCTGTAAGTTGATGAAAACTTAATGCTATGTACTTATTGCCATCGGATGCGATTGTTGATAGACGAAAATTCTCTAAAGTGTTTTTTTCCTTCCTGATTAGGTTTCCGCCAACAATGATGATATTTTACCACAGATATTAGCTCAGCTGGCAGTAAGAGTGTGTGTTTGTATGATTCCCAGCTGGTATTGATTGTGCTGCTGCTGCTTTGTTTCAGGGTTCAAGTTTTGTCCGCTGTGTGAAGCCCAATCTGAAGATGGTCAGCCATCACTTTGAGGGAGCTCAGATTCTGTCTCAACTACAGTGCTCAGGTTAACACGCACACACGCACGCACGCACGCACGCACACACACACACACTCACTCACTCACTCACTCACTCACTCACTCACTCACTCACTCACTCACTCACTCACTCACTCACACACACACTCACTCACTCACGTACATTCACACACACATACACTCACTCACTCACTCACACACACACGCACATTCACTCACTCACACTCACACACGCACACACTCACTCACACATACACATACACTCACTCACACACACACACACACACACACACACACAAACACTCACACACACACACACATACACTCACTCACTCACTCACACACAGTCATGCACATTCACACACTCACACATTTACTCATACACTGTAACTCACTCACTCACTCACACACACTCACAAATACTCACTCACTCACAGACAAACACTCACTCACACACACACTCACTCAGTCAGTCACACACACACACACACTCACAAACACTCACTCACACACACACTCACTCAGTCAGTCACACACACTCACAAATACTCACTCACTCACACACACACACTCACTCACACACACACACACTCACTCAGTCAGTCACACACACTCACAAATACTCACTCACTCACAGACAAACACTCACTCACACACACACTCACTCAGTCAGTCAGTCACAAATACTCATTCACTCACACACACACACACAAACACACACTCACATATACACACACTTACTCTCACTCACTCACACACACACACACACATACTCACACTTACAAACACTCACACACACACGCACTCACTCACACACACTCACAAATACTCACTCACACACACACACTCACAAATACTCACTCACTCACACACGCGCACACACACACTCACTCAGTCACAAATACTCACTCACTCACAGACAAACACTCACTCACACACACACACACACACACACACACACACACACACACACACACACACACACACACACACACACACACACACACACACACACACACACACTCACACTCAGTCACAAATACTCACTCACTCACACACAAACACACACACACACACACACACACACACACACACACACACACACACACACACACACACTCCCATATACACACACTTACTCTCACTCACACACACACATACTCACACGCACACACAAACACTCACACACACACACACACACACACTCACACACACTATGCATCAACTACCCATTATTTCAAATGCCATAAGCTTGGACAGTATTTCCAAGGAGACAGTATTTCATACAGGAGTCTCAAGACACAAAGAGTCTTTGCTATAAAAAAATCAAGTTGTCGTTTCAGTCAGAGTTTGCAGCAGAGAGCAGAACTGTTACACGTCGAAAGCATTCCTGCATTATGTCAGTCAGGCTCAGATCGATCAGTTTGCTCATTTGCATGTGTGCTGCACGTGTCTTCTCTCACTCTCTGTGCCTGTGTTTGTCCGCTCAGGGATGGTGTCCGTTCTGGATCTGATGCAGGGCGGCTTCCCGTCACGAGCGCCGTTCCACGAGCTCTACAACATGTACAAGCAGTACATGCCCTCCAAACTAACCCGACTCGACCCGCGACTCTTCTGCAAGGTGTGTGTGTGTTACATCAGGACTCTTACACAGATGAAATACATGTGCAGGATCTCACTCTTCTATATTATTCACATTTTAAAAGCATTTTGTTTGTTTTTTTCTCCTCGACAGGCTTTGTTCAAAGCTCTCGGTCTGAATGAAAAGGATTATAAATTTGGTTTGACAAAAGTTTTCTTCAGACCTGGAAAGGTGATGTATATTTTTATATAAATGTACCCCACCCCCCAAATAGCTTTGGTCTGTGCAGAGGATTGACTGATTGATGTTCTCTTGTGTCAGTTTGCGGAGTTTGATCAGATCATGAAGTCAGATCCAGATCATCTGGCCGAACTGGTGAAGCGCGTCAATAAATGGCTCATCTGCAGCCGCTGGAAGAAGGTGCAGTGGTGCGCCCTGTCCGTCATTAAATGTACGTATCTAACTGACGATTGCCCTTTGATTACGACCTGTCGTTTATATACACCGCAAAACCAGCTAACTCATTTCATTTGAGGAAAGAGGTTGCCTCAATTCAAGTAAGTTTAAAAGAGTACTCTGAACTTATTTCAGTTGAGTTCACTAAAAGAAAATATACATTGCAGTCAATATGATGATTGAACATTAGTGATGAACACCTACTGTTAACAAGAACCACTGAAGGAAAGAAACACAAGAACTACAACTGACTTCAGCCACATCTTCAGATGAAATCAACTGAAGATAAAATAAGACATTAAATCTCTGAAGATTTCAGCAGAGGAGGATTAAACAACTCCACAAACAGCATTATTACTCATTATTAGATAAAAGTAAAAAATACGACATGCTAAGTCATAATTATAAGATAAAATGTTGAAAATTTGATTTTAAAAGTCCTCATTATTAGATAAAAAGTCAAAAATATGACATGCTAAGTCATTGTGAGATGAACAGTTGAAATTAGGACTTTAAAAATTCAAAATTATGATTAAAAGTCCTAATTATGAGAGAAAAAGCTGAAATTAGATTTTAAAAAGTCTAAATTATGTCCAAAACACACAAAGACATTAAGAGATGAAATCATGCTTGTTTTTTTAAATGCTCTTTTAATTTTTTGATTCACACTTATAATGATGATAATATTTACATTATTGTTTTCATTTTGTGCAATATATTTTTTACATGCATTTTTACATTTTGAAATCAGTTTATACAACAGAAATTAATCAATTAAAAGCTTTTCATCTAAAACTAAATTAATTTCCTATCATCAGTGTAAAGCTGCTCTGAACTCTCAACAATGGTGACATGCTTCATGCCACAATGCATGCTGGGAGCCATGCGTGTTATACTAAAGTAAACAATGATCACCATAATGGTGACCACATATTTTCAATAAAACATCAACATCTAAACCTCTGTTAATTCTCAAGAGCTTCTATAGACGAATAACAGAAATGAATTCAGTCTGGTTATTAATGCGTGAAGCTGGTGATGCTGTTCGTGGAGTTGTTTAATCCTGCTCTGCTGAGATTTTCAAAGATTTAATGTCTTATTTTATCTTCATTTGATTTCATCTAAAGCTGTGGCTGAAGTCAGCTGTAGTTCTTGTGTTTCTCTTTCCTTCAGTGATTCTTGTTAACAGCAGGTGTTCATCACTAATGATCAATCATCACTTCATTATGTAATTATTATCCAATTATCATGCTGGGAACTAGAAATTGTTTATAACTCGTTCAGTTTGAGTTTTTTCAGTCATTGTTTCCACATAACTTTCGGTAATATTTGAGTGCAACTCATTTTTATTTAGTACATATAACTGTTAGACAGAGGAAATTAAAAAGAAAGGAAAATATCTCCCACGCTTTGTTTAGATTCAATCTCTGCACACTCTGGACTTTCATTTGACTTCATCAGATGCATTCTGGGATGATTTTTAAAAGCTATTGAAGGAGTTGCCTTGTATGCTGTACACTTGTTGTCTGCTTTTAAAAATATATAATGATATGAATGAAAGAAAGAATAAAAATAGAAATTAGCATACGAATAATTAAAAGCAATACATAATTACAGAACTGAACAAACTAACCCTCAGTTGTTAATTCTTGCTCTGTCAGTGAAAAACAAGATGCTGTACCGAGCCACAGCGTGTATCCAGATGCAGAAGACCGTTCGCATGTGGCTGTGCAGGAGGAAACACAAACCACGGTGGGCGGCACCTCCTCTTCACTCATTTTAGCGACAGAAGATAGTGGTCATGCTGTCAGTTACTACAGCAAACCATTTCAGCTCATGTGTAAATTTAACACACAGCAGCATTAAACATTTGCCAGCATTTATGTAAGTGTGTGTGTGTGTGTGTGTGTGTGTGTGTGTGTGTGTGTGTGTGTGTGTGTGTGTGTGTGTGTGTGTGTGTGTGTGTGTGTGTGTGTGTGTGTGTGTGTGTGTGTGTGTGTGTGTGTGTGTGTGTGTGTGTTTAGAATCGATGGGCTGGTGAAGGCACACAACCTGAAGAAGAGTATGGAGAAGTTGAATCGGGTGGTGTCTGGACTCAAGGAGGGAAAACAGGAAATGAGCAAGCACATGCAGGAACTAGATTCCTCCATCAACGCCCACATATTCAAGATAAAGGTGTGTGTGAGAGAGAAGGAGCTAACTTCAACATGTCCTGCAGATAAAGAGCTGTATCCTGTACTGTGTCTCACTCTCTAGAGCACTGTAATGAGCCGCATCGAGATCGACCATGAGCACCAGGCTCTGGTCACGCGCTCGCAGGCGCTGCTGGGCACCATGCAGAAGAAGAAGCAGGAGGAGGAGGAGATGGAGCGCCTCAGACGCATCCAAGAGGAAATGGAAAGGGAGAGGAAGAGACGTGATGATGAGGATCAGAAGCGCAAACAAGAGGAAGAGGATAGACGCCTGTGAGTATACAAACCACAGACGTCATTTATTCACCTTCATCCAAACCCGTATATGACAAACGCAAAACTGCTCACTGGGCCGTCACAGCATATACTGGGTATTTTATCTGTAGAACTGTCATTAAAGTTCATAAGACTCGTGTGCTACGTTGTGGAGTCACCTGATAGCTGAAGAAAAGACCCAAACTCTTATAAAGTTGAAGTGAAATCTATCCGCAGTAGCTGTCAGATCAAATGTTGGTGCCATTGCTGGCTTATGGGAGGAAGCTGTTTTCTTCAGCTGAAGCTTGCATCTGTCTGTGTGTTTTAGGAAAGCGGAGATGGAGGTGAAGAGAAAACATGAAGAGGAGGAGCGTAAGAAAAGGGAGGAGGAGGAGAGGAGACTGCAGGTGACCTCAGCGTTACACTCCACATTATTTCTTCTGCATTTTGTCCTTCCGGTATCCGGGTCTAAACCTTAAAGGGTTAGTTCACACAAAAGACCTCTCATCAGACCTCTGTTCATCTTCAGACACAAATGAAGATATTTTAGTGTAAATCTGATGCTCTGAAAGGCCTCCATTGGCTCAATGGCACTTTACACTCTCAAGACCCTTAAAAGACACTAAAGACGTCGTTACAAAGTCCATCTCACTACAGCGGTTCTACAATAACTTTATGAAGCGACAAGAATAGTTTTTGTGTGCAAAAAAAACCCTAAATAACGACTTATATAGTGATGACCGATTTCAAAACACAGCATCATGAAGCTTCGAAACGTTATGAATTAGTGAGTCGATTCAGCGGTTCGGAGCTTTATGAATCAGTGAGTCGAATCATGATTCGGATCGCGTGTCAAACCGGCAAACTGCTGAAATCACGTGACTTCGCGATCCAAACCGCTGAATCGACTCACTGATTCATAACGCTCCGAACCGCTGAATCGACTCACTGATTCATAGCGCTCCGAACCACTGAATCAACTCACTGATTCATAACGCTCCAAACCGCTGAATCGACTCACTGATTCATAACGCTCCGAATCGCTGAATCAACTCACTGATTCATAACGCTCCAAACCACTGAATCGACTCACTGATTCTTAACGCTCCGAACCGCTGAATCGACTCACTGATTCATAACGCTCCAAACCACTGAATCGACTCACTGATTCATAACGCTCCAAACCGCTGAATCAACTCACTGATTCATAACGCTCCGAATCGCTGAATCAACTCACTGATTCATAACGCTCCAAACCACTGAATCATCTCACTGATTCTTAACGCTCCGAACCGCTGAATCGACTCACTGATTCATAGCGCTCCGAACCACTGAATCGACTCTGATTCATAACGCTCCAAACCGCTGAATCGACTCACTGATTCATAACGCTCCAAACCACTGAATCGACTCACTGATTCATAACGCTCCAAACCACTGAATTGACTCACTGATTCATAACGCTTCGAACCGCTGAATCGACTCACTGATTCATAACGCTCCAAAATGCTGAATCGACTCACTGATTCATAACGCTTCCAAGCTTCATGATGCCGTGTTTTGAAATCGTCATCACTATATAAGTCGTTATTTAGGATTTTTTCTGCACAAAAACTATTCCCGTCGCTTCATAAAGTTATTGTAGAGCCACTGTAGTGAGATGGACTTTGTAACGACGTCTTTAGTGCCTTTTATGTGTCTTGAGAGTGTAAAGTGCATTGAGCCAATGGAGGCCTTTCAGAGAATCAGATTTACACTAAAATATCTTCATTTGTGTCTGAAGATGAACGGAGGTCTAACGGGTGTCCAACGACATGAGGGTGAGGAATTAATGACAGAATTTATAGTTTTGGGTGAACTAACCCTTTAAAGTGTCACTTTGCCGATTTTCAACCCATTTTGTATTGTTACAGTGTCGGTAGTATAATGTAAATGAACAGTGTTTACTCATCCTCCGAGTTACCCGGACCAAGAAATTTTACATTTATCTGTCAGCAAAAAGACTTTTAACAGCTCCAGGGCTTCTGCATTTTTGTATCCCCGCCCACAGACAGTCGGATCAGCAGAGGGTTATTTTAAGGGTAATCACTGAAAATTGCATCATACTATGTGTAATCTTTAAACAGCATTATGGTAAAAATGAAACCCTATAGCAACAGCTTTCTTACCTTTAGGCTACGCAACGGTGGTTTGCTTCGGGCAGAGATGACGGAATGGGAATTTCTTTCAGTTTTTTTTCCCGCTTCGTTTGGCCTAAAACATGAAATATCGACTACAAACACTTGAGATTTTTCAGTTTTTCTGTCATGCCGTTCTATTTGTATTTACCATTCTTCGCAGCCTTTAGATGGCAACATACTAGAGCTGTTATCAACCAAAGAAAATCTTGGTCAACTGAAGTCCTGAAATTTTCGACTAAAAATGGCGTTAGGAAAAAAAGGTTAAATGAATTAGCTGCACACTGTGCCCAGTACTTGGTGGCCTTGTTGTCTGCCTAAATTAATTATAAATAAACATAAAAAACTAGTAGGCTATTTGCAGTATATTAAATAGTTTTTGAGCTGATTATTTTGCACTGAAATGAGTCTGACACAAGTCTGACGGCTGACAGCGTTGCATCACGTGCACCTGCGCAATATCATAGTACTATATTTTCGGAAATCATAGGCTATGTTGTCAACTAGTGATATCATCACAAGAACTTTTGAGGAATATGCCACATAATTTAGACAATTGTTTTTGTCATATGTATTATAATTGACAGACACTATATGATTTCAGCCGCTCTGTGCAGCTCAAACACAGGATCAGCTCAGCTTCACGGCTGAGACACGAATAGACTTTTAACTTAAAGCTTTTACTCATAAACACAAAAGGCACGTCCACTTTAATACAAAAGGAATATTTATTAAACAAGTCAGATCAAGAGCAGAAACGAAATAAAGTGCATAAATAAAGCATAAGCTCAAAACAAGCGAATACAAACAGTGGGCACAGCGCATCGCGCATTAGGCTCCAAATAAAAAATAAAATAATAAAGTGCCCAAATCCAATAAATAATATTAGAAATAAATGTACAGTTTGCACAGTAATAAAAGGGACGGGGCAACTCAAACCAGACGAGGCAACCTAACGCAGACAAGTTAGCTTACCATTTTTAGGTGATATGACATGTTTGTCGTCGAGCTGTGATATGCAAACTGTTGCTTGCAAAATTTGCATTTGACTTTTTTCCCATTTTCTATTTTTTTTTAAATGCTGCCACACTGTCGATGTCTTTGTTGACTTAGTAGAAGAGGACTGACAAGGAAAACACTCTCACAATTAAATAAATAATATAACCGCAAACTAGCCTAAGGTTACTTCAATCTGTCTCTCTTCTCCAGTGGGTTGGGCTAATCCAAAAGAAGTGAAAACAAGGGGGTGTTCTGAAGACAGACTGATACCTGTGAAACAGGGCTGCTCTGAAAACACCCCCATTAGCAATTAGTGCTTTCCACCTGATCAAATGAACACGGCAAAAAATCGACCAATCAGAATTTTGGTCGAGCCAGAACGTATCGACTAAAAATCGACTAATTGACTGGGAGATTACAGCCCTACAACATACCCAGTGCATTATGGGTGTTGAAGATTCCCTAAATAATTGGCATAAGTATAGGCAGTACTACTGTATAGGCAGCCAAGTTTTATTGAAAGCTCATTTTGCCAGCTGTGAAGTACCCCTGTAACCTTTAGACGCACGTGCTAATAAGTCAAAATTTCCTTATTAAAAATAAATATTTGTGGCTATGACCGTACGAGGATTGACGTCAATTTCCCGCTGGAACGCCCCCTCAGCCGGACTCAGCTGCTGTATGAATGGAGTTAATAGGGGAAACTGCGAAAACACGAGTAAAACAAACAATTATCAGTTTAAACTAAAGGTTAGACTTGATATAGTATTCCCTACAACTCACCAAAGATCCAGTGATCCATGGATATGGACAAGCAGCCAGGAATCGTGTTTCCTGACATTTATATGAGCCTGATTTAGACGCCGGGGAAATACATAAAGCAAATTTGCCTGTGAACGCTTTATATAAATACAATATAGGCGGGTCTAAATCCAGGTGATCAATGTTATATCGTCATATCGACTCGTCCAGCCCTAAAACAAGTATAGTTTTGTCAGTGTTTATTTAAAAACCAATCATGCTCAATATAAGCTGCTAAATATTGTGCCACACATACCCTCTATAAGATGATTTATTATTATTAGTTATATTAGTTATTATTGTTTGATTTGTCATCCCTCTTTTACTTTCATAAAAATATCTGAGAGCATTTAGGTTGCGCACGGCCCTTAAATCAGTTCCTAATACTGTAACTGTACTGGTGAGTGGTTTAACTGGTGAGTAACTGGTTTATTTACACGCCAGTGCCATTTTCCCTTGCGTTTGGTGCTGGGCCAGTATTCGTTCCAGACCATGTCCCTTAAAGAATAATATTTGATGTGAAATTTGGTGCTCTAAACATGTGAATAAACGGCTGTTTTTTATGGACAGGGTTCTAATCTCTTTTAGACTGGCAAACCAATAAGATTCACGTGTTTAGTCACATGCCTTAAGCCGCTGCTGTTACATGAAACTATGTCTTGATGGTGCTCAGAAACTGTCCGCCACAGTGAATAAAGTGCTGCAGTGATGATGTATTGTGTGGGCCGACCCGGAAGCTCGCATCACCCTGGTTCCCTCGACAAAAAACCAATAGGATTTTTCCATTGGCTTTTGGATTATTGCAGAAAATAAGCTCTGTGACTAACAAAAGCTTATGGTTCTTACACCTTTTGTTCATCGGGATAATCTTTCCCCGAAAGTTGGAGTTATAATAGTTTGTAAGAGCGTGATTTATAAGCTGTGAAAGTGAACTAGTGAGTTGATGAGTTTCCTGTTAGGTAAGGACAACCTCTGTAGTCAAAGTAAATGCTTTAAAAAAATCACAAGAGGGTATTACTGATGTTGTGGAATAAAACTCGACAATATGTTGAGCTTGTGTTCAGCGCCTTATTTCAGGCATTTAACCAAAAACCCATTGACTGTAGGACGATGGAACAGGAAGTGCTAAAACTAATTTCCAGGGTTGGGCCTACAAAAAATACATCATCCCTCCAGCACTGTACAGCAGAGGAGGAATCCAGAACCGGTGTAGCGACAAATTAACAAAATCAGGTCTCCTTTAGGACCCCTAGCAATCCCATTGGTTCAAATAGCTTTTGATAGGTACTCTCTTTAGCACCTGATTACAGTTCCTACAAAATCATGTTGTGATAAATGCTGTTTCAACTACGTTATAATGAATATTTATGTTAGCGATTAGCCTGATAGCTTAGATTATACACATTTGCACTTACCCTACATATATTCTCAATCGTCTTTAATGTAATTGTGTTAAATTAAAGGGGCTATATGCGTTTTTCTGAAATTTAAACTCGCGACTGACACCTGTGGCCAAAAAACAGAACTGCTCTTATTTTCTGCTCGCTCTCGCAGCGGTGGTGACGTCACATCCGCAGACAGCGCGGGAAAAAAACAAACCCGCCAGAAAATAGGAAAAATAGGATACAGGCTTATACTGTGAGCGGACAAGGTGTCAGTATGCTCATCAGGAGATGTTTGAGTCATAAATGGTCAAATAAAATGGCTATTGTTACGTTTATTTTGGGGAAAAAGTTGCATATAGCCCCTTTAAGTGTTCAAATATTTCAGTTATAAATAAAACAAATGAATGATGTTCAATTATTCACTTAATAGGCTATTATCATTTATTAATTAACAGTTAATCAATTGTAAGAAATTACATTCAATTGGTTTTATTATGCACTAATGTGTTTTCGTACGCGTTATATAGTAAGCTATGCGTATTTTAGATTAATATCATTTGTATATACTTAGGATAATCATTAACTATCAGTTCGGGGAGACATGATTTCGAGAGAGGACCTGATTTGTCATGACCCCGGCTCTCTTGAGTCTGTACTCTTGTATTTGGTGTCGACTGATAAACACCATTGTAAATAAAAAAAAAGCAGGTGTTGGATATGTGAAGTTGCGCAGCGCTGTGTGTACCAGGGTGATCAGAGCATTTCTGCTTTTCTAAAAGCGCCACCTGCTTCCACACAGTGATTTTTGCATTTTCGGTCAGCCCATCTTGTAATTTCTCATGCATTGATCTGAACTGACAAATCGCATGAGGAAGAAACTGCTGTGTAGTGAAGTGACAGAGCAGCTGAATGTGTTCCTCAGGAGGAGATGGAGCTCCAGCTGGAGGCGGAGCGGGAGCAGGACACGGCCCGACAGGCGGTGCTGGAACAAGAGCGGCGGGACAGAGAGCTGGCCCTGCGGATCGCTCAGAGCGAGGCCGAACTCATCCCAGAGGAGACGCCTGTGGAAGCCGGATTACGCAGGTATTTGCATCCCTCTGAAGCCCTTTACCCAGCACACCCTACTAAACATGCCCCATAGGACAATCTGACATCACACTGGGCCAAAGAAAACACCCATTATATTCAAATGACTTCCAGTTCTTGACACATGCATTTAAATATTAGACTGTTTCTTTTCATGCAAACAGTCACTCATACAGCTGCAGGTCAAAGGATTGTTCCAGGTTCAATGCAAGTTTAGCCACCGTGAGAAAAAAAAAGAGCAAACATCGCATTTACTGTCATGTAATGGAAGTCAGTGCAGAACCAGGGCTTAATGTGTGGCGGAACAAGCCGGATCCGGCACCTTAAACAGCTCAAATTAAGTATAATAATGTTAATGTTGTCAATAACTAGCCTGATCTGCCTGCGATTTGATTTCGCCCTGCATCTCAGTCTGGAAACCTGTACATTCGTTTCTACTGCTTCTGTTACACTTTTGCGGGAACCAATCACAGACTGGCTTATCCACCTGGTGCGCTATTGGCGGGTTTAACACGATGATGGATAGAGAAGCGAGTCATTTAATTTATGCTCGTTGATCACGCCTCTTGTGGTCTGATTGGTTGAAGGACTATCCAATTGTGTACAATCATTTAATTTATGCTCGTTTATCACGCCTCTTGTGGTCTGATTGGTTGAAGGACTATCCAATTGTGTACAATCATTTAATTTATGCTCGTTGATCATGCCTCTTGTGGTTTGATTGGTTGAAGGACTATCCAATTGTGTACGGAGTCATTTAATTTATGCACATTTATCACGGCTCTTGTGCAGTAGAAAATACAGAGCAGACTTTCCAGACTAATGTTCAATCTTAAATTGAGCTTGGTCTGGTGATAGCCAGACAAGTCAATAACTTGCTGAATCCATGTTAGATGTATAAAAATTATGAATAAGTGTTCCATGCCATGTTTTGGTGATGATCTATTGGATTTGACCACTTCACAATATTGAATAAATAAACTTTGATGCACTTTGGTTATTTTTTAAGCGTTTTTCTGAAACTTGCGCGTTGGAGTAATGTAATTATCACAGAATATTACTGGGTCGCATACACATCTTTGGTTGTTTTCTGTGAAAAGTGCCTTATATTCAGATGGTGGCATGAAAGGTTGCAGTGATGATCATTGTAGCGATCACACACATGTTGAGCTCATGAATGCAGAATCTCATCGTTGTATCTCGATTTCTGCTCACTAACGAATGCTTTCATCATAACTAACAGTGCAAACACAATGTCAATAAGAGATTTGTTGAGTATTACGGGAGTTTTGTCTCAAGTCCAGAACGCAGTCACTGATAAACTCGTGCTGTTTGATTGACAGCTGCAGTTCTTTGATCGCTTTATACTTTAATCACAGTTTAAATAACCGATTATTTTCATCCTTAGAGAAACGATGTGAAGTTGAGCGTTTAGTCACTGGTTTGATTTTACAAATGAAGCACTGGGCAGAACCAAATGTTGACAATTTGGACAACTTTAGCTCCAATAATAATAAATATGTTTGCGGAAGAATGAATGAAGGCGTTTGCTTTATAGTTTTGCTGTTTTAAAAGAAAAAACTGAGGAACAAGGCTTTTTACTAAGAAGATTAAAACTTTCAGTCATCAAACGCACATTACATTATTCAAAAGTTTCTACACAATATATTTTAATAATGCAATAAACCCGAATATGGTAAAGATCAAGCAGAATTAGTCCTTCAGCTTGTCTTGAACCTGGGACGTTCTCCTAAAGCATTGGTGGTGGTGGGATTTTGAGTCTTTGGACACTTTGGTGGGTCTCTCCATCACTCTATTAATGCTCTTCCTGTCTGTTTTTACAGTGTGGCACCACCACAAAAGCTCAAGAGCTTGACCATGTAGGTTACACTTTCACTACGTCTCCTATTGAAATCTTGATTGTCTGCTGCCCATTCTTAGATCAGTTTAAAAGCAGCTCTTTGCTACTCTTGTAAACATGTGTTTTCACAGTATCACCATTTAAAGCTACACTTAAAGTAGGTCCAACTGGGAATCTTGTTGGTAAAGTGCTCAAATGGAGGGAATGTTATTTTAGTCATATACTAACATACGTATGGTCCAATAATCATGTCCTTTAGGGAGGAAATGGCCAAGGAAATGTCTGATCTTCTGGCTCGGTGGGTAGAAGGGTTTGTCATCACTACAGATACACACAAACCAAATCCACTGAGAAACAAACACAATGAGCTTGATAATGAGCCGGAAATGATACGCAATCTTCAGCCCAATCATTGTGTTAATCTGTCGAATCCAGAGTCTAGTTTTATTTCTTCTGTCCACGAATGAACAGTTTCCTGCTTGTACTTTGATTGATGCTGATTTGTCCATTTTTCTGAAATTGATTAAACTCTTCTCTGATACTTTCACCATATTGTTTATGATCATGTATTTGAGTGTTATGCATGTTAGAGTTAGGAAGTGTTATGTATTGTAGTGTAAATGTATCTTGAGATCTTGTAGTCCCACAGGACTTTGAGTAGCTCTAGTTTGAACATAAGGAGAATGCATCAGTATGTGTTGTTGATTTGGTTGTGTTTGTGTTATTTTCATGGATTCAGAGCTCCACAGGTGACCGCCACTAATGCCCAGGCCGACGTCAAGAAATTTGAGCTCAGCAAATGGAAATATGCTGAATTACGGGATGCCATCAATACATCCTGTGGTAGGAAAGCTTTTAGTTGATTTGTTTATGACAGTATACATTAAATTTGCATCCTTAGCCAATCACAAATCATATTAGGTGTCATATTATTAGGTTCCAGGTGTGATCAGGAGCATTGCTGGAGCTGCTATTGTGAGGAACTGAAAACACTGACCACTGACCAACACACACCTGCTCTAAAGTCAATAGTGCAGTATTTGTGTGTTATTTAAAGGGTGTGTTAGTGATATGAGTCTATAGGAGGAGCACAACACACACACACACACACACACACACACACAGGGACACGCAGTAGCGCACACACACACTCTGATTATTACACACACAAGGCTGCAGCACACACACACATACTCTGAATATTAGACACACAGAGACGCGCAGCAGCAGCACACACACACACACACACACACACACACACACAGATTATTACACACACAGAGACACGCAGCAGAAGCACACACACACATACTCTGATTATTACACACACATACACTGATTGTTACACACACAGAGATGCAAAGGAGCACTCACACACACACTGATTATTACACACACAGAGATGCATAGCACACACACACATACTCTGAATATTACACACACAGAGACACGCAGCAGCACACACACACACACACACACACACACACACTGATTATTACACACACACGCACTGATTATTACACACACAGAGATGCGTAGCACACACACACATACACACACACACTGATTATTACACACACAGAGACATGCAGCAGCTCACACACACACACACACACACACACACACAGTCTGATTATTACACACACACACATACACACACACTCTGATTATTACACACACAGAGACGCGCAGCAGCACACACACACACACACAGATTATTACACACACAGAGACGCGCAGCAGCACACACACACACAGATTATTACACACACAGAGACGCGCAGCAGCACACACACACACACACACACACACACAGATTATTACACACACAGAGACGCGCAGCAGCACACACACACACACACACTGATTATTACACACACACAGATTATTACACACATAGAGACGCGCAGCAGCACACACACACACACACACACACACAGATTATTACACACACAGAGACACGCAGCAGCACACACACACACACTGATTATTACACACACACACACACACACAGATTATTACACACACAGAGACGCGCAGCAGCACACACACACACACACACACACACAGATTATTACACACACAGAGACGCGCAGCAGCACACACACACACACTGATTATTACACACACACACACAGATTATTACACACACAGAGACGCGCAGCAGCACACACACACACACACACACTGATTATTACACACACACAGATTATTACACACATAGAGACGCGCAGCAGCACACACACACACACACACACACACACACAGATTATTACACACACAGAGACGCGCAGCAGCACACACACACACACTGATTATTACACACACACACACAGATTATTACACACACAGAGACGCGCAGCAGCACACACACACACACACACACACTGATTATTACACACACACAGATTATTACACACATAGAGACGCGCAGCAGCACACACACACACACACACACAGATTATTACACACACAGAGACGCGCAGCAGCACACACACACACACACACAGAAAGACGCGGCAGAATCCAGTTCTCTTTCACGCTTGAACAAACAATAACACATAATTATGCCAAAATGCCAGTTTTGTGGAGTATCCTCATAAGAGCGGTCCAAATTAGTTCAATAACGTCTAATGAATGTAAGAGTTGAGAGAAAATGAGACGAGCATGAGATCCGCGTCATGTGATCTGTGGCAGGTCTTAAAGTGACAGCAGCCGCTAATGTTCTTCTAAGAACAAAGAGAACAGAGACAATTGTAGCTTTAATAAGGTCTAATCTATATTTAATATATTATTCTTGCAGTTAAGACTGTAAAGCTTTTGATAACTTTATTACATTTCTGAATATTGATTATATATGACTGCCACTGGTAAATATGACATTTATTATAATGGGTTTATAAATTAAAAGTTAATTTTTTAAAGCCTAATAAATGTTGAAATTGATATAGCTTTCAGTTATACTGTAATGTTGAATGTCTATTATTAATGTTTCATAGAGACATTCATAAAAAGATGTCATTGCAACAAATATTTAAATTGTTTCTACATTCATGTCGAGATTAACTGTAAAATTATTACAATATGAATTGTAATTAAAATTACAGACAAAAATGTGCGATTAAATAGTTTGTGCTTTCAGAGTATTTCAACCTAATTCTGTGTTGATGTGTAAAGCTGTGGATAATGTAAATGTTCATTTAATCTCAGTTTCCACCTCTGTTTTCACTCTATCCATGCAGATATCGAGCTGTTGGCGGCGTGCCGTGAGGAGTTTCACCGCAGACTGAAGGTCTATCACGCCTGGAAGTCAAAGAACAAGAAACGCAACACTCAGGAGGAGCAGAGGGCACCGAAAGCCATCACAGACTACGGTGAGAACGCCCACAAATGCCCAGAGTCAGGGCCAAACGCATTTACACTGCAGGCACAAATCATGTTTTTTGTGTTTTGTAATAGTTGACATAATTGAAAGCAGTTGCTTCATCGGTAAGTATGGACAAAATAATAAATCAACAGATGTCTAACTCCACAAAACACAACTAAAAGACCTAATCAAGTAAAAAGAGTCTAACTCACCTATTTAACACAGCCAATAGAAAACGATATTTACAATAAATAAATATCCCTCTTCCCTGCTGCTTTCCTAACTATTATAATATATGTTAAGCTGCATCAAAATACAGTAAAAGATTATTATGATATAAAATAGCTGTTTTCTATGTGAATATATGTAATTTATTCCTGTGATGAATTTCCATCATCATTCCTCCAGTCTTCAGTGTCACATGACCCTTCAGAAATCATTATAATATGATGATCGGATGCTCAAGAAACATTTATGATTATTATCAATGATGTGCTGAAAACGTAATGCATTTTTCAGGATTGTTTTAATAAATACAAAGTTCAAAATACTTTTTTCTAACAAACTTTATTAATGTCTTTCACTTTTGATCAGTTTAATGCATCCTTGCTCACAAGTATTAATATCCCAGCCCCCAAAAGACAAAATATCTGTGTATATCTGATTATGAATTTAGGTGAATATGAGGGAATGCTAATGTTTGGCTTTATTTTGGTGTGTATATACGGTCTCCCCCACTTTCAATTGTTTTACGGCCAGCAGCCATATCACCCTGTAGCCCAAGACTGGTTTCCCACTGAAGCTAAGCAGGGCTGAGCCTGGTCAGTATCTGGATGGGAGACTCCTGGGTAAACTAGGCTTCTGCTGGTAGAGGTGTTAGTGAGGCCAGTAGGGGGCGCTCACCCTGTGGTCTGTGTGGGTCCTAACGCCCCAGTATAGTGATGGGGACACTATACTGGAACAAGCACTGTCCTTCGGTTGAGACGTTAAACCGAGATCCTGACTCTGTGGTCATTAAAAATCCCAGGATGTCCTTCGATAAAGAGTAGGGGTGTAACCCCGGCATCCTGGCCAAATTTGCCCATTGGCCTCTGTCCATCATGGCCTCCTAATCATCCCCATATACAGATTGGCTTCATCACTCTGTCTCCTCTCCACCAATCAGCTGGTGTGTGGTGGGCGTTCTGGCGCAATATGGTGTCCAGGTGGTGCTGCACATTGGTGGTGGATGAGGAGATTCCCCTCCTTCTATATGTAAAGCGCTTAGAAAGGTTAGAATTTAGTAATTTTTAATGAAAGATCAAAAGGATAAACAATGCAGATTTATTTACCAACAGTGCCAATATTAGTGGAGGACGCTGTATGTAGTAGTCTTGATAGATATCCAGTTTCTTTTGTTCAATTGATGTTCCTTTCTGCGTACGTACTTTTATAATAGTTTTTTTAGCTGAGGGTTCATAATGCTTTTGAATGAATCAGATCCACATGATGAGCACATATGTAGTAGCCAAGGTTTTAGATGAAGAACACTTAAAGGACAATGAACCTAGGGGTAATTAACACATGGTTGCCGAGTAGATCGTTCTCTGGGATGCGTTTTCATGTAAAGAGTTTTATCTCTAAAAACAGATTAGCTTATAACGCTAGTCTATGGGGCACAGAATAAGTCAAATTAAATTGTTAGTTAATACCACTAACAAGGCTCAAAATAGCCTCACACTAACACGAGAGCATAATGAGGGTCCCTACATGCAAACCCAAGCATTGAGAACTGTGTAAGTGTACAAACAGTTTAATAAGAAGATACTTTTACATTACGCGTATACTGACAGCAGCCATCTTGGACAAGTCGAGCCACGGTTGAATAATCTGCCATCTCTTTAGTGTGTGTCCTTTGGAAGCACTAGTCTCTGTTGCGTTCAGTTTTTAAAAAAATTATTTGTATTTATTTATTTTCTCTGTTGCGTTCAGTGCTTTCTTCCGGAAACAACGGACCATATGAGACTCCAAGTCACAGTTCATCACTTAGCACAGCGTACGTGGCTCGACTTGTCGAGACTGTTTTCCAAGATGGCTGCTGTCTGTATACGCGTAATGTAAAAGTATCTTCTTATTAAACTGTTTGTACACTTACACAGTTCTCAATGCTTGGGTTTGCATGTAGGGACCCTCATTATGCTCCCGTGTTAGTGTGAGGCTATTTTGAGCCTTGTTAGTGGTATTAACTAGCGATTTAATTTGACTTATTCTATGCCCCATATACTAGCGTTATAAGCTAATCTGTTTTTAGAGATACAACTCTTTACATTCGATTTTCATGAAAACGCATCCCAGAGAACGATCAACTCGGCAAACGTGTTAATTACCCCTAGGTTCATTTTTCACCGGAGTTGTCCTTTAATGCTTTATCAATCAATATAGCCTGTGTAATTGCTATAAAAGCTTCAAGGTCAGCATTGGGATTTTTTGACCAATGAGATTACACTGTGGGCGGAGCTTAACTAATGCATCATAATAGAAACCAAATGACATCGCTCGTCTGGTTGTGGCCAAGATTTACACGCACACTTTATCTTGTTCCGACTGGCTTGGCGATGTTAGGAGAATTAGATGATTGTGTTTTGCTAACACTAACGGAGTTGTCGTCCCATCATCCTCCAGCCCAGCAGAACCCGGTTGTGCCTGTAATGCCTCGGCAGCAAGAGATCGTCATGAACAGACAGCAGCGCTTCTTTCGCATTCCCTTCATCCGACCCGGAGACCAGTACAAAGACCCCAACAACAAGAAGAAAGGATGGTGGTACGCACACTTCGACGGGCCTTGGATTGCCAGACAGATGGAGCTGCACCCGGAAAAACACCCCATCCTGCTGGTGGCAGGTGCTGTTACCTCTCATGTTCCCAACATTCATACAGGGTTTATTTTATTAAATACATTTGCTAACACTTTATTTAGGGTTATGTTCTCTCTAACTAGTTGCTTATTAGCATATTACTAGGATATTGTCTGTTTATTAGTACTTATAAAGCACATATTAAAGGGTTAGTTCACCCAAAAATGAAAATTCTGTCATTAATTACTCACCCTCATGTCGTTGGACACCCGTCAGACCTCCGTTCATCTTCAGACACAAATGAAGATATTTTAGTGTAAATCTGATGCTCTGAAAGGCCTCCATTGGCTCAATGGCACTTTACACTCTCAAGACCCTTAAAAGACATTAAAGACGTCGTTACAAAGTCCATCTCACTACAGTGCTTCTACAATAACTTTATGAATCGGCGACAATAGTTTTTGTGCGCAAAAAAACCCTAAATAACGACTTATATAGTGATGACGATTTCAAAACAAAGCATCATGAAGCTTCGAAGCGTTATGAATCAGTGAGTCGATTCAGCAGTTTGAATCGCCAAATTTCAGCAGTTTGGCGGTTTGACACGCGATCCGAATTTCATGATCCGCGATCATGATTCGACTCACTGATTCATAACGCTTCGAAGCTTCATGAGGCCGTGTTTTGAAATCGTCATCACTATATAAGTCGTTATTTAGGGTTTTTTTACACACAAAAACTATTCTCGCCGATTCATAAAGTTATTGTAGAAGCACTGTAGTGAGATGGACTTTGTAACGACGTCTTTAGTGCCTTTTAAGGGTCTTGAGAGTGTAAAGTGCCATTGTGCCAATGGAGGCCTTTCAGAGCATCAGCTTTACACTAAAATATCTTCATTTGTGTCTGAAGATGAACGGAGGTCTGACGTGTGTCGAACGACATGAGGGGAAGTCATTAATGACAGAATTTTCATTTTTGGGTGAACTAACCCTTTAATGCCTGACCATATTCTACATCCCTTAATCAAACCTAATACCTAAACTATTACCTTACTAACTATTAATAAGCAGTAAATTAGGAGTTTATTGAGCCAAAAGTTGTAGTTATTAGTGAATATGTGTTCTCTAAAGTGTTAGCATACATACATCATGGCTGAAAATACTGCATGCATTTTGCGGAAGAATAGTTTTGGCTATGACTTCACAATAGAGAGCTACATATGGCCGTTTATCTGTTCAATTAAACACCACACTCACCTGTTGAGTAATAACGTCACCTCTGCGTCGCTTTTACATTTCAAACCTCTCAGTTCTCGGCATCTCTGAAAAACCAAGCCGATGTTGATTCTTGTTTTATTACGAGCTCAGTCGCGTTCTCTTTTCTCCAGCAGACTCTCCTCTGGTGGACCACTCAACCTTTTCAAATCATGTCCATGATTTCTTTGTGTGTTCATATAGGAAGTGCCAAAACCTTTACCAAGTTTCATACCATTATGATGAAGTAAAAAATTCAAAAAAAAAATTTAGGGAATTTTATGGTACTAAATTATATTATTTCACTTTTTGAGCATAGACCTGAAAATGTAATTTCCATCTTAAACTGGTAAATCTTGAATGCTTTAGAGCACAGACTGAAGTTTGATCTCTTTTCAAAGACGACACTTGGCAGATTATTGATGAAGTGAAAAAAGTTTTAAAAAGTGAACTTAAAGTTACAGGATTTTACATTTATTGTTATGAAAATTTTATAAAAATACCATTTTCAATTTTCTCAAACTGCAAGAAAATAAATCTAAAGTTGTGTTCCAATTTTGAGCTTGATATCTCTAAAAATGAGCTTTCAGTCAGATTTTGTTTGGGCGCAGTACCAAGCGCTTCCACTAGATGAAATTAGTCTCTTGTTCATTTCCAATGCGCTCACTTTTGACCGCGAGGTGTGACTACTTTTTTCAGGACCATTTAACATTTTCAATTCATGTCCGTGTGTGTGTGTTCATATAGCAAGTGCCAAAACCTTTACCAAGTTTCTTACCATTCCGATAAAGTAAAAAAAAATCGAAAACTTTTTCGGTCACAAATGACCGATGAGCACCAGAGGGTTAAAACGGGTGATTCCCTGCAGGTTGGAAATTTAGGGCATTTTCACACCTGAAAGTCCGCACCAAGGTCCGAACCGAAGTTAAAGATACATTTTATACATTCGGTTAGTTGCAATTATGTGAGCACAACCTTACATGACACACTTGCGTCCTGTCGTCGTCATCTATGTGGGCGGCATCTTGACATTGATTGGTTTGTAAACGGACGTGCGTCTGATGTCAGCGTCTTTGACAAGAGTGAATGAACGGACGCATATCATTGTCAATAGTGAACAGTGTGCATTGCTGGACTCTTTCTTTTCGTTTCTAATAGTTTCGTTTAAAAGTGTACATTTCAAGCTTTATATACACATATTTCTCATGTGTGTGAGGCTGAGTTTGGCTTTATTTATGAGACACGTTCAAGAGCAATGCAAGTGATCGCGCCGGCGCCTCCATGTCATGATTATTGTCTGCTATATTTGCTTCTTATTTATTAAATACAGGCAATTAGCTGATGAAACATTGATTACAATTAAGATACAATTTATACAAAAATGAATTTCACTTTAAAGAAATGCTTTCTACAAAACAAAACTTAATGAAGTAGTCCAAATCATTTCTGACCTTCTGTCTTCTGACATATGGGGCATCTTTTCACTTTTCAAAATCAATATAGCCTTTTATTTAAATATACCCTGTTATTTAAAAATAACATTATAATATTTAAACATAAACATGAGCTTCCTGTAAATGGTCTGAAAGTACGAACCGTACAGAAAATGCTTTCACACTAGAAACGAACCGAACCTTTGTTCAGTTTGATCCGGACTGAGACGACCTCTTTTCGTCTAACCAAATTTCGTCTGTTTGGTCTGGACTGCGGTACGGGGAAGGTTTCACACCTGTCATTTTGATTCGGATCAAACTGAAAAGTCCAAAAATCCGGACCAAACAAGGTAGGAGTGAAAGGATCCTTAGCGGCTCCATGTCAACCTTTCCCGCTCGTTGTGATCGCTAACCTCTGACACACACTTGTTTACAGTAGTAACGCATTACAAGTAACTCGACTTACGTAATAATATTACTTTTACCAAGTAAATAGTAAAGTAGCGCATTACTTTTCAAATTTACAACATAATATCTGAGTTACTTTTCCACATTAATTTGACTGACAGCTCATGTTGAGAAACATAAGTGCAGAGGTGTGTGTGTGAACATGAGGGTTATTGTAGTTCTAGACTAAATGTGAGCATTTATTTATCTCACTTGCACAATAAAGATTCTGTCCTCCTCAAAATGATTAAAATCAGTCAAATGCAAAATCAGAGTACTCAAACCTCAAATAATTACATGTTAAAACAACTATTCTTATGCATAATCTACCTTTTATATTTAATTTACCAATGTCTTGCTGCTGACCTTTGATGATGAAAATAACTAGATTTTTTGTTTTTATTGGTAAAACTTTTTTCTCCTGCGTCCTATTCTATTATCCAGAGCTGCGCCCTCTACTGTTCATGCGTCAATTTGCATTTTTACCTCAGCCTGAGGCTTATTATTTCAATTTTGGTATGAAGAGGTCTTTACCATTGCACAAAAATATAACTTTTTTGTTTAAAAAAACCAAAACAAGCCCAGCCCAGGTGAGAAAAAGTAACGCAAAAGTAAAGTAACGCATTACTTTTCTTAAAAAGTAACTCAATTAGTTACTTTTTAAGGGAGCAATGCAGTATTGTAATGCATTACTTTTCAAAGTAACTTTCCCCAACACTGCTTGTTTAGTTCTGAACGTAGTCTCTGTGTGTGTTCATAGGTAAGGATGACATGGAGATGTGTGAGTTGAGTCTGGAGGAGACCGGTTTGACACGGAAGCGTGGTGCCGAGATTCTGGCCCGGCAGTTTGAGGAAATCTGGGAGCGCTGTGGAGGCATTCAGTACCTCAGAAGCGCCATCGAGAACAGGCAGGCCCGACCCACCTACGCCACCGCCATGCTGCAGAGCATGCTCAAATAAACACACACACACACACACACAGCTCTTTACTGTAATGAGGGAAGACTGCCAACTCTTACATAACCAGCACTGACTTTCACTTAGTTCTTTTTATTTTAGACTTTTAATATTCTTTGGGTTTTTTTAGTCTTTATGTCAGTCGTTTAGTTTTTTTAAGAGCTTCTTTTTAGGTGTCATTGTTTTTTCTTTGAGTTTCTGGTGCGTTGAATCATCTCATCGATCTTTAATTGCTGTTCTTGACAGTGTAATTGCCTCTAAACTGCCTCTTAATATAATTTACTTCATGTAATATTTTTGGGATGATATATGATGAGTAATACACAAATTCTTCACTGGGAAAGTTCATGTAGAGAAATTCAACAAGTGTGTCTTTTCCTAACATTGAAATCAGCCTCACGTTGAAATAAAGCTCCTCTTTGACTCGCAGATGTAAATACTGAGATTGTTCAGCACTTTACTGCATTCTGAGTTTTGTTATTCACTGTGAGTTGAACTGCTTGCAAAAAGTATTTACGAAAGCTGCAAAAACAAGTAAATACAATAACTCTGGTAAGTAATGACGACTAAATTATGACTTTTGAATGGAAAATGTTTAATAAAAAAATAATGATTTTAATAATATAATTTAGTCATTCTTGTGATACTGTTATTGTGCCTTTGTAACGCTGTGATTTAGCAAATTATGCAATAAGATAGACAAAGCACAGTCTGTAATTGTAATATCTGACCAAATCTGTATAACAGCAATAAGCAAATGAGATTTATTTCTATATACAAAATGAATATTTGTATCAAACTAAACAAGGTACTGGTGTAGGCATGATATTTCCAGCTAAATAAAGTTTTCTTCCAACAAATACAGTGAGATTTTGTATAGATATAAACCAGCACAATTATGTCATGTAAGTGACCAATGGTGTAAAAATAATAATTATGAGAACCTCTTTTCTTTAACATTTGACATTACAATGGGAATATTCACTATATTTCCAAAAGTATTGTGACGCCCCTCCAAATCCCCGAGTTCAGGTGTTCAATCACTTCATGGCCACAGGTGTGTAAATCAAGCTCTAGGCCTGCAGACGCTTCTACACACATTAGTGAGAGAATGGGCCGCTCTCAGGAGTGTGTGTGTGTGTGTGTGTGTGTGTGTTCGCTTCTACAAACATTAGTGAGAGAATGGGCCGCTCTCAGGAGTGTGTGTGTGTGTGTGTGTGTGTGTGTGTGTGTGTGTGTGTGTGTGTGTGTGTGTTCGCTTCTACAAACATTAGTGAGAGAATGGGCCGCTCTCAGGAGTGTGTGTGTGTGTGTGTGTGTGTGTGTGTGTGTGTGTGTGTGTGTGTGTGTTCGCTTCTACACACATTAGTGAGAGAATGGGCCGCTCTCAGGAGTGTGTGTGTGTGTTCGCTTCTACACACATTAGTGAGAGAATGGGCCGCTCTCAAGAGTGTGTGTGTGTGTGTGTGTGTGTGTGTTCGCTTCTACACACATTAGTGAGAGAATGGGCCGCTCTCAGGAGTGTGTGTGTGTGTTCGCTTCTACACACATTAGTGAGAGAATGGGCCGCTCTCAGGAGCTCAGAGAACTCAAGACTGGGGCCGTGATCGGTGGACACCTGTGCAATAAGTCCAAATATTATACTAAATATTCCACGCTCAACTGTTAGTGGTGTTATAACAAAGTGTCGGGGTCAGCGCATGCTGAGGGTCACAGAAGTCGCCAACTTTCTGCAGAGTCAAGAGCTCCAGACCTCCAAACTCCTGTGTCCTTCAGATGAGCTCAAGATCAGTGTGTAGAGCTTCATGGAATGGGTTTCCATGGCCGAGCAGCTCATCCAAGCCTTACATCACCAAGTGCAATGCAAAGTGTGGGATGCAGTGGGGTAAAGCGCGCCGCCACTGGACTCTAGAGCAGTGGAGATGTGTTCTCTGAGTGACCAATCACGCTTCTCTGTCTGACAATCCCATGGACAAGTCGGGTTTGGCGGTTGCCAGGAGAACGGGACTCGCCTGACTGCATTGTGCCAAGTGTAAAGTTTGGTGGAGGGGGGATTATGGGGTGGGGTTGTTTTTCAGGGGTTAGTTCCAGTGAAAGGAACTCTTAATGCTTCACCAAGACATTTTGGACAATTTCATGCTCCCAAATTTGTGGGAACAGTTTGGGGACGGCCCCTTCCTGTCCCAGCATGACTGACCAGTGCACAAAGCGTCTCCATAAAGACATGGATGAGTCCTGACCTCAACCCGATTGAACAGCTTTGGGATGAATTAGAGCGGAGACTGAGAGCCAGGCCTTCTCGTCCAACATCAGTGCCTGACCTCACAAATCCCCATAAACACACTCCTAAACCTTGAGGAAAGCCTTCCCAGAAGAGCTGAAGCTGTTAGAGCTGCAAAGGGTGGCGACTCCATATTAAACCCTACAGATTAAGAATGGGATGGCATTAAAGCTCATGTGCATGTAAAGGCAGGCGTCCCAAAACTTTTGGCAATATGGTGTTTAAATGCAAGGCCAAACTTTAGTTTAGAGTCCAATTCTCACTATTAACTACGACTGTTGCCTCCATAAACTCCCAATTACTGCTTATTAATAGTTAGGAAGGTAGTTGTTGAGCTTAGGTATCGAGTTTGATTAAGGGATGTAAAATATGATCATGCAGAATAAGGCATTAATATGTGCTTTATAAGTACAAATAAACAGACAATATCCTAGTAATTTGTTAATAAGCAACTAGTTCACAGTGAGAATTGGACCCTTAACTAAGTGTAAACCAAATGCAAATGAGTGATTCTGTCTGCCATTGGTCAGTGCTGACCAGCACAGCTCTATCTTTTACTTTTATATCTAAGAATTACATTTACATTTTACAATTTCAGTGCCTCGGGTGCATACATTGGTCTTTTTTTTTTTACGTTTGGTGCAATATAACACTCAATCAAAGAATGTTTGCAACAAAGCTCTCTTTTTCCCAAGACAACTATTAACTAAAAGACAAATATAAAACTTCACTATGCATGTAAGACAGTTATTATACACCAAAACACAATGATGTTCCCAACTACTAGAACTTTTTAACAGTGTATTCTTATGATCAAACAAGAAAAATTGGTAACACTTTAATTTAAGGTGACATAGTTCCACATTACCACATGTACTTACTATAGTAATAACAGTAAATGATGCATAATTACAAGTAACCAACCCTAAAACAAGCACTAATGTGACTGTAGTAAGTACGTGTAGTTTGTTAATATTACTCAGCACTTGTCTGAGTAAAATAAAGTGTAACCGAAACATTTCCTCATTGTGAGGAAACCCTTCATCATTTCTGCCTTGTGAAGACATTCGACCTGAAATCCAGTGCGATCTTAACGTTCTCATGAGAACGACATATTAACCAATAGCAACTCATCTTGGCTGTCCATCTGTTCAGGATGTTTGGCCACTCATTCTACAGTCTTCATGAGTTGTGGGATCATGGGAAAAACATCTTTTAATGGCTGGACAGGCAGCATTGGACAGCATGACGTGTGGTGTCCCACCTGTTAAAAGAGAAACAAGTCATTTTGCATTAGATAAAGAGATGTTTAGAGATATACATTATGTAGAATGTTTGTTTATATACATGTTGTTAAATAATGTAATATCCATTAAAAAATATCACAATTACTTGGTTTTACGGCCTGTTCACACAACTAAAGGTCACTACATAGTAAAAAGTTTTTAAATACAAAATTGTCTGGCTTTTTAGCAATGATTATAACTATTTAATATGATTTATATAATTATTATACTCCTAATCCATTACACGAGCAATTTTAGTTTAACAATTTGTATTAAACATTTGGTTTAAATGAACAATTATACAACTAATATGTAATATACATACGATTTTGAATTTTTAGATAAAAGTCTCTGTACACGTACGCTATATACACTGATCAGGCATAACATTATGACCACTGACAGGTGAAGTGAATAACACTGATGATCTCTTCATCAGCTGTTAGTGGGTGGGATATATTAGGCAGCAAGTGAACATTTTGTCCTCAGAGTTGATGTGTTAGAAGCAGGAAAAATGGGCAAGCGTAAGGATTTGAGTGAGTTTGACAAGGGCCAGATTGTAACGGCTAGACGACTGGGTCAGAGCATCTCCAAAACTGCAGCTCTTGTGGGGTGTTCCCGGTCTGCAGTGGTCAGTCTCTATCAAAAGTGCTCAGAGGACCAGTGGAGAACCGGCCACAGGGTCATGAAGGACCAGTGGAGAACCGGCCACAGGGTCATGAAGGACCAGTGGAGAACCGGCCACAGGGTCATGAAGGACCAGTGGAGAACCGGCCACAGGGTCATGAAGGACCAGTGGAGAACCGGCCACAGGGTCATGAAGGACCAGTGGAGAACCGGCCACAGGGTCATGAAGGACCAGTGGAGAACCGGCCACAGGGTCATGAAGGACCAGTGGAGAACCGGCCACAGGGTCATGAAGGACCAGTGGAGAACCGGCCACAGGGTCATGAAGGACCAGTGGAGAACCGGCCACAGGGTCATGAAGGACCAGTGGAGAACCAGCCACAGGGTCATGAAGGACCAGTGGAGAACCGGCCACAGGGTCATGAAGGACCAGTGGAGAACCAGCCACAGGGTCATGAAGGACCAGTGGAGAACCGGCCACAGGGTCATGGAGGACCAGTGGAGAACCGGCCACAGGGTCATGGAGGACCAGTGGAGAACCGGCCACAGGGTCATGAAGGAACAGTGGAGAACCGGCCACAGGGTCATGAAGGACCAGTGGAGAACCGGCCACAGGGTCATGAAGGACCAGTGGAGAACCGGCCACAGGGTCATGAAGGACCAGTGGAGAACCGGCCACAGGGTCATGGAGGACCAGTGGAGAACCGGCCACAGGGTCATGGAGGACCAGTGGAGAACTGGCCACAGGGTCATGAAGGACCAGTGGAGAACCGGCCACAGGGTCATGGAGGACCAGTGGAGAACCGGCCACAGGGTCATGGAGGACCAGTGGAGAACCGGCCACAGGGTCATGAAGGACCAGTGGAGAACCGGCCACAGGGTCATGGAGGACCAGTGGAGAACCGGCCACAGGGTCATGAAGGACCAGTGGAGAACCGGCCACAGGGTCATGGAGGACCAGTGGAGAACCGGCCACAGGGTCATGAAGGACCAGTGGAGAACCGGCCACAGGGTCATGAAGGACCAGTGGAGAACTGGCCACAGGGTCATGAAGGACCAGTGGAGAACCGGCCACAGGGTTATGGAGGACCAGTGGAGAACCGGCCACAGGGTCATGAAGGACCAGTGGAGAACCGGCCACAGGGTCATGAAGGACCAGTGGAGAACCGGCCACAGGGTCATGGAGTACCAGTGGAGAACCGGCCACAGGGTTATGGAGGACCAGTGGAGAACCGGCCACAGGGTCATGAAGGACCAGTGGAGAACCGGCCACAGGGTCATGAAGGACCAGTGGAGAACCGGCCACAGGGTCATGAAGGACCAGTGGAGAACCGGCCACAGGGTCATGAAGGACCAGAGGAGAACCGGCCACAGGGTCATGAAGGACCAGTGGAGAACCGGCCACAGGGTCATGAAGGACCAGTGGAGAACCGGCCACAGGGTTATGGAGGACCAGTGGAGAACCGGCCACAGGGTCATGAAGGACCAGTGGAGAACCGGCCACAGGGTCATGAAGGACCAGTGGAGAACCGGCCACAGGGTCATGAAGGACCAGTGGAGAACCGGCCACAGGGTCATGGAGGACCAGTGGAGAACCGGCCACAGGGTCATGAAGGACCAGTGGAGAACCGGCCACAGGGTCATGAAGGACCAGTGGAGAACCGGCCACAGGGTCATGAAGGACCAGTGGAGAACCGGCCACAGGGTCATGAAGGACCAGAGGAGAACCGGCCACAGGGTCATGAAGGACCAGTGGAGAACCGGCCACAGGGTCATGAAGGACCAGTGGAGAACCGGCCACAGGGTCATGAAGGACCAGTGGAGAACCGGCCACAGGGTCATGAAGGACCAGTGGAGAACCGGCCACAGGGTTATGGAGGACCAGTGGAGAACCGGCCACAGGGTCATGAAGGACCAGTGGAGAACCGGCCACAGGGTCATGGAGGACCAGTGGAGAACCGGCCACAGGGTCATGAAGGACCAGTGGAGAACCGGCCACAGGGTCATGAAGGACCAGTGGAGAACCGGCCACAGGGTCATGAAGGACCAGAGGAGAACCGGCCACAGGGTCATGAAGGACCAGTGGAGAACTGGCCACAGGATCATGAAGGACCAGTGGAGAACCGGCCACAGGGTTATGGAGGACCAGTGGAGAACCGGCCACAGGGTCATGAAGGACCAGTGGAGAACCGGCCACAGGGTCATGAAGGACCAGTGGAGAACCGGCCACAGGGTCATGAAGGACCAGTGGAGAACCGGCCACAGGGTCATGGAGGACCAGTGGAGAACCGGCCACAGGGTCATGAAGGACCAGTGGAGAACCGGCCACAGGGTCATGAAGGACCAGTGGAGAACCGGCCACAGGGTCATGAAGGACCAGTGGAGAACCGGCCACAGGGTCATGAAGGACCAGTGGAGAACCGGCCACAGGGTCATGAAGGACCAGAGGAGAACCGGCCACTGGGTCATGAAGGACCAGTGGAGAACCGGCCACAGGGTCATGAAGGACCAGTGGAGAACCGGCCACAGGGTCATGAAGGACCAGTGGAGAACCGGCCACAGGGTCATGAAGGACCAGTGGAGAACCGGCCACAGGGTCATGAAGGACCAGTGGAGAACCGGCCACAGGGTCATGAAGGACCAGTGGAGAACCGGCCACAGGGTTATGGAGGACCAGTGGAGAACCGGCCACAGGGTCATGAAGGACCAGTGGAGAACCGGCCACAGGGTCATGGAGGACCAGTGGAGAACCGGCCACAGGGTCATGAAGGACCAGTGGAGAACCGGCCACAGGGTCATGAAGGACCAGTGGAGAACCGGCCACAGGGTCATGAAGGACCAGAGGAGAACCGGCCACAGGGTCATGGAGGACCAGTGGAGAACCGGCCACAGGGTCATGGAGGACCAGTGGAGAACCGGCCACAGGGTCATAGAGGACCAGTGGAGAACCGGCCACAGGGTCATGGAGGACCAGTGGAGAACCGGCCACAGGGTCATGGAGGACCAGAGGAGAACCGGCCACAGGGTCATGGAGGACCAGTGGAGAACCGGCCACAGGGTCATGAAGGACCAGTGGAGAACCGGCCACAGGGTCATGGAGGACCAGTGGAGAACCGGCCACAGGGTCATGAAGGACCAGTGGAGAACCGGCCACAGGGTCATGGAGGACCAGTGGAGAACCGGCCACAGGGTCATGAAGGACCAGTGGAGAACCGGCCACAGGGTCATGGAGGACCAGTGGAGAACCGGCCACAGGGTCATGAAGGACCAGTGGAGAACCGGCCACAGGGTCATGAAGGACCAGTGGAGAACCGGCCACAGGGTCATGAAGGACCAGTGGAGAACCGGCCACAGTGTCATGGAGGACCAGTGGAGAACCGGCCACAGGGTCATGAAGGACCAGTGGAGAACCGGCCACAGGGTCATGAAGGACCAGTGGAGAACCGGCCACAGGGTCATGGAGGACCAGTGGAGAACCGGCCACAGGGTCATGAAGGACCAGTGGAGAACCGGCCACAGGGTCATGAAGGACCAGTGGAGAACCGGCCACAGGGTCATGAAGGACCAGTGGAGAACCGGCCACAGGGTCATGAAGGACCAGTGGAGAACCGGCCACAGGGTCATGAAGGACCAGTGGAGAACCGGCCACAGGGTCATGAAGGACCAGTGGAGAACCGGCCACAGGGTCATGAAGGACCAGTGGAGAATCGGCCACAGGGTCATGGAGGACCAGTGGAGAACCGGCCACAGGGTCATGAAGGACCAGTGGAGAACCGGCCACAGGGTCATGAAGGAACAGTGGAGAACCGGCCACAGGGTCATGGAGGACCAGTGGAGAACCGGCCACAGGGTCATGAAGGACCAGTGGAGAACCGGCCACAGGGTCATGAAGGACCAGTGGAGAACCGGCCACAGGGTCATGAAGGACCAGTGGAGAATCGGCCACAGGGTCATGAAGGACCAGTGGAGAACCGGCCACAGGGTCATGGAGGACCAGTGGAGAACCGGCCACAGGGTCATGAAGGACCAGTGGAGAACCGGCCACAGGGTCATGGAGGACCAGTGGAGAACCGGCCACAGGGTCATGGAGGACCAGTGGAGAACCGGCCACAGGGTCATGAAGGAACAGTGGAGAACCGGCCACAGGGTCATGAAGGACCAGTGGAGAACCGGCCACAGGGTCATGAGGGACCAGTGGAGAACCGGCCACAGGGTCATGAGGGACCAGTGGAGAACCGGCCACAGGGTCATGAAGGAACAGTGGAGAACCGGCCACAGGGTCATGAAGGACCAGTGGAGAACCGGCCACAGGGTCATGAAGGACCAGTGGAGAACCGGCCACAGGGTCATGAAGGACCAGTGGAGAACCGGCCACAGGGTCATGAAGGACCAGAGGAGAACCGGCCACAGGGTCATGGAGGACCAGTGGAGAACCGGCCACAGGGTCATGGAGGACCAGAGGAGAACCGGCCACAGGGTCATGGAGGACCAGTGGAGAACCGGCCACAGGGTCATGAAGGACCAGTGGAGAACCGGCCACAGGGTCATGGAGGACCAGTGGAGAACCGGCCACAGGGTCATGAAGGACCAGTGGAGAACCGGCCACAGGGTCATGGAGGACCAGAGGAGAACCGGCCACAGGGTCATGGAGGACCAGTGGAGAACCGGCCACAGGGTCATGGAGGACCAGTGGAGAACCGGCCACAGGGTCATGGAGGACCAGTGGAGAACCGGCCACAGGGTCATGGAGGACCAGTGGAGAACCGGCCACAGGGTCATGAAGGACCAGTGGAGAACCGGCCACAGGGTCATGAAGGACCAGTGGAGAACCGGCCACAGGGTCATGAAGGACCAGTGGAGAACCGGCCACAGTGTCATGGAGGACCAGTGGAGAACCGGCCACAGGGTCATGAAGGACCAGTGGAGAACCGGCCACAGGGTCATGAAGGACCAGTGGAGAACCGGCCACAGGGTCATGGAGGACCAGTGGAGAACCGGCCACAGGGTCATGAAGGACCAGTGGAGAACCGGCCACAGGGTCATGGAGGACCAGTGGAGAACCGGCCACAGGGTCATGAAGGACCAGTGGAGAACCGGCCACAGGGTCATGAAGGACCAGTGGAGAACCGGCCACAGGGTCATGAAGGACCAGTGGAGAACCGGCCACAGGGTCATGAAGGACCAGAGGAGAACCGGCCACAGGGTCATGGAGGACCAGTGGAGAACCGGCCACAGGGTCATGAAGGACCAGTGGAGAACCGGCCACAGGGTCATGAAGGACCAGTGGAGAACCGGCCACAGGGTCATGAAGGACCAGTGGAGAACCGGCCACAGGGTCATGAAGGACCAGTGGAGAACCGGCCACAGGGTCATGGAGGACCAGAGGAGAACCGGCCACAGGGTCATGGAGGACCAGTGGAGAACCGGCCACAGGGTCATGAAGGACCAGTGGAGAACCGGCCACAGGGTCATGGAGGACCAGTGGAGAACCGGCCACAGGGTCATGAAGGACCAGTGGAGAACCGGCCACAGGGTCATGGAGGACCAGTGGAGAACCGGCCACAGGGTCATGAAGGACCAGTGGAGAACCGGCCACAGGGTCATGAAGGACCAGTGGAGAACCGGCCACAGGGTCATGAAGGACCAGTGGAGAACCGGCCACAGTGTCATGGAGGACCAGTGGAGAACCGGCCACAGGGTCATGAAGGACCAGTGGAGAACCGGCCACAGGGTCATGAAGGACCAGTGGAGAACCGGCCACAGGGTCATGGAGGACCAGTAGAGAACCGGCCACAGGGTCATGAAGGACCAGTGGAGAACCGGCCACAGGGTCATGAAGGACCAGTGGAGAACCGGCCACAGGGTCATGAAGGACCAGTGGAGAACCGGCCACAGGGTCATGAAGGACCAGTGGAGAACCGGCCACAGGGTCATGAAGGACCAGTGGAGAACCGGCCACAGGGTCATGAAGGACCAGTGGAGAACCGGCCACAGGGTCATGGAGATGGAGGACCAGTGGAGAACCGGCCACAGGGTCATGGAGGACCAGTGGAGAACCGGCCACAGGGTCATGAAGGACCAGTGGAGAACCGGCCACAGGGTCATGAAGGAACAGTGGAGAACCGGCCACAGGGTCATGGAGGACCAGTGGAGAACCGGCCACAGGGTCATGAAGGACCAGTGGAGAACCGGCCACAGGGTCATGAAGGACCAGTGGAGAACCGGCCACAGGGTCATGAAGGACCAGTGGAGAATCGGCCACAGGGTCATGAAGGACCAGTGGAGAACCGGCCACAGGGTCATGGAGGACCAGTGGAGAACCGGCCACAGGGTCATGAAGGACCAGTGGAGAACCGGCCACAGGGTCATGGAGGACCAGTGGAGAACCGGCCACAGGGTCATGAAGGACCAGTGGAGAACCGGCCACAGGGTCATGAAGGAACAGTGGAGAACCGGCCACAGGGTCATGAAGGACCAGTGGAGAACCGGCCACAGGGTCATGAGGGACCAGTGGAGAACCGGCCACAGGGTCATGAAGGACCAGTGGAGAACCGGCCACAGGGTCATGAAGGAACAGTGGAGAACCGGCCACAGGGTCATGAAGGACCAGTGGAGAACCGGCCACAGGGTCATGAAGGACCAGTGGAGAACCGGCCACAGGGTCATGAAGGACCAGTGGAGAACCGGCCACAGGGTCATGAAGGACCAGAGGAGAACCGGCCACAGGGTCATGGAGGACCAGTGGAGAACCGGCCACAGGGTCATGAAGGACCAGTGGAGAACCGGCCACAGGGTCATGAAGGACCAGTGGAGAACCGGCCACAGGGTCATGAAGGACCAGTGGAGAACCGGCCACAGGGTCATGAAGGACCAGTGGAGAACCGGCCACAGGGTCATGAAGGACCAGAGGAGAACCGGCCACAGGGTCATGGAGGACCAGTGGAGAACCGGCCACAGGGTCATGAAGGACCAGTGGAGAACCGGCCACAGGGTCATGGAGGACCAGTGGAGAACCGGCCACAGGGTCATGAAGGACCAGTGGAGAACCGGCCACAGGGTCATGGAGGACCAGTGGAGAACCGGCCACAGGGTCATGAAGGACCAGTGGAGAACCGGCCACAGGGTCATGAAGGAACAGTGGAGAACCGGCCACAGGGTCATGAAGGACCAGTGGAGAACCGGCCACAGGGTCATGAGGGACCAGTGGAGAACCGGCCACAGGGTCATGAAGGACCAGTGGAGAACCGGCCACAGGGTCATGAAGGAACAGTGGAGAACCGGCCACAGGGTCATGAAGGACCAGTGGAGAACCGGCCACAGGGTCATGAAGGACCAGTGGAGAACCGGCCACAGGGTCATGAAGGACCAGTGGAGAACCGGCCACAGGGTCATGAAGGACCAGAGGAGAACCGGCCACAGGGTCATGGAGGACCAGTGGAGAACCGGCCACAGGGTCATGAAGGACCAGTGGAGAACCGGCCACAGGGTCATGAAGGACCAGTGGAGAACCGGCCACAGGGTCATGAAGGACCAGTGGAGAACCGGCCACAGGGTCATGAAGGACCAGTGGAGAACCGGCCACAGGGTCATGAAGGACCAGAGGAGAACCGGCCACAGGGTCATGGAGGACCAGTGGAGAACCGGCCACAGGGTCATGAAGGACCAGTGGAGAACCGGCCACAGGGTCATGGAGGACCAGTGGAGAACCGGCCACAGGGTCATGAAGGACCAGTGGAGAACCGGCCACAGGGTCATGGAGGACCAGTGGAGAACCGGCCACAGGGTCATGAAGGACCAGTGGAGAACCGGCCACAGGGTCATGAAGGACCAGTGGAGAACCGGCCACAGGGTCATGAAGGACCAGTGGAGAACCGGCCACAGTGTCATGGAGGACCAGTGGAGAACCGGCCACAGGGTCATGAAGGACCAGTGGAGAACCGGCCACAGGGTCATGAAGGACCAGTGGAGAACCGGCCACAGGGTCATGGAGGACCAGTAGAGAACCGGCCACAGGGTCATGAAGGACCAGTGGAGAACCGGCCACAGGGTCATGAAGGACCAGTGGAGAACCGGCCACAGGGTCATGAAGGACCAGTGGAGAACCGGCCACAGGGTCATGAAGGACCAGTGGAGAACCGGCCACAGGGTCATGAAGGACCAGTGGAGAACCGGCCACAGGGTCATGAAGGACCAGTGGAGAATCGGCCACAGGGTCATGGAGGACCAGTGGAGAACCGGCCACAGGGTCATGAAGGACCAGTGGAGAACCGGCCACAGGGTCATGAAGGACCAGTGGAGAACCGGCCACAGGGTCATGAAGGACCAGTGGAGAACCGGCCACAGGGTCATGGGCCCAACAACAAATTTAGTAAGTAGTAAGTAAGTAAATTTATTTATAAAGCACATTTAAATTCAGCTTACACTGACCAAAGTGCTGTACAACACAATCATAAAATACAATAAAGATAAAATAAAAATAATAATAAAATTAACAGTCAAAATTAGAATAAGAAAAAACAAGAAAACATTACTAATCCATAATTTAATAAGCAGGAAATGCTAAAACGTAGAGATGTGTCTTAAGTCTAGATTTAAAAACAGAAACAGAAGGAGCACTCTTAATGTCGGGTGGCAACTGATTCCATAATCGTGGAGCAGCAACTGCAAAGGCTCTATCTCCTTTCGTTTTAAGTCGTGAACGTGGGACATATAAGAGAGCTTTATTGGCTGATCTGAGGGACTTAGGAGCTGAATTCAAATCAACAAGATCGGAGATGTAAGATGGGGCTTGTCCGTTAAGAGCTTTGAAAACAATCAGCAGAATTTTGAATTGAATTCTAAAATAAACGGGAAGCCAGTGAAGAGAAGCTAAGACTGGAGTGATATGATCACGTTTTTTTGTACAAGTTAACAGTCTGGCTTCTGCATTCTGAACCATCTGTAAACGTGCCAACGAAGATTGAGGAAGACCATGGTATAAAGAATTACAATAGTCAATTACAATAGACAATAGTAAATTTAGTCTGGTTTAATTAACCTCCAACATGATATTAAGTTAGACCTAGTCTAATAGTTTGGGATTTGATTTGAACCACCACAACACAAGGTGATATGAGATCTGATCTTACCTCAGTCACAGTGTTATAATGTGGAAATCATCTGTGATTAACTCGTCAGGCCTGGTATGGTGGTCTGGTCTCGGCCTCTATAAAACAGGACAACATATGCAACAATATGAAGCCCAGGTTTCAAACGGCAAAGAAATGCATAAAGATCAGCTGAAGGGGAAAAAAGAAGACGTCATATCCAAAATTCACAGGGGTGTAAGGCATCACATTTTCTGTAAAAAAGACACATTAGTAAAAGTTTCTTATGTACAACACAAGCTGTTTTAGGACATTCTGGAAATCATTTCATTTGGATTCCTTGAGTCCTGTTTTATGGGAAAAGTGGTAGCAAATATGTACAGTAGATTATAAAGCTCTATATAAATGCCTCATTCATTCATTCTGATGCTCAGTTTGAACTTCAGCAGATCATCTTAACCAGGGCTGAATCCAAAATCACCCCTATACCCTCAAACAGGGCATTATTTGAAGGGACAGCCATTTGTAGTGGTGTCCGAAACCATAGTGGACATTATTGAGTGCACTCATGCAATCCCACAATATCAAGTACACTCAACAGCTGTCCACATGAACTGTATTAGTGGACTAACGTAGGGAATAGTGATTGGGGGTTTAGAGGCTGATTTCGGATTCAGCCCATGTCTACATGAATTAATTTGAGTTACTGCCATGTGATTGGCTGATTAGATATTAGAGAACAAGAAGTTGAACAGGTGTATCCAATAAAGTGGCCGGTGAGTGTATATTGACTTTCAGTAAATTGGATACTGCAATCATGCTGGACTTTAGATTTGTAATGTTTTTGTCTTGAATCATTTTTACTTCAGTTGGGCTGGAATGGAGACATCTGATTGTTCAGTCAAAGAAAAGATACTATTCCACAGATAAAAGGCACAGAATGAGATGTATAAGTAATGTATATCTAATGAGGGTTAAACAGTGTGTTCATAAATGTCTTTAGAACAGAAGGACGTGAAGAATAGCAAGTAAAGATATGAATGTTAAAAAATTTTGTAAATAACTTGCATTTCTAATTGACTGTGAATAGTTAGCTTAATGCTACGTTCACGCCAAACGTGAATTGAGCGTCAAATTCGCTTCCATTTTGTCTAGTTGGACGCTTGAACATTTTGAATTTTGAAATAGACGCGTGTATAAAGCGAGCGCACTTCTGCCAAGCCCAATATCAGTCATTCCTCCATGTTGAATGAGTGACAAGATGAAAGAACAGTAACAACAATTTTCATCATCATACCATAATAATGCAATAATATGCCATGGTCCTTCAGTCTTTCAGTCCAGATTAAGTGGCAAGTCCTTATAGCCTAAAAATCTAGACGCCCCCTAGAGGCAGCAAATCTAATTTGCAGTCAGGGTCGTCTAGCAACTCTCCGTTGGCTTGCGAGCTGGAAAAACAAAACTCTGGTCAGGCCAATCACATCGTGTGTAGAGTCGGTGGGCGGGATTAACATAATGACGGCAGAGTTGTCACAGTTCCGAGTGCTACTCATAAACAAAGAAGCTGGCGAACATCGGTCTTTCAAATCGGCTTTGCCCGCGACTCTGGAAGACTTGGAGTTAAAGGGATAGTTCACCCAATAATGAAAATGATCCCATGATTTACTCACCCTCAAGTTATCCGAGGTGTAAATGACATTCTTCTTTCAGACGAATAAAATCTGAGTTATATTAAAAATGTTCTGGCTAATCCAAGCTTTATAATAGCAGTAATAGTTGCTCTGTTTTTGAAGTCCATAAAAAGTGCATCTGTCCGTCATATAACTGCTCCACACGGCTCTGGGGTGTTAATAAAGGCCTTCTGAAGCGAATCGATGCGTTTGTGTAAGAGAAATATCCATATTTAAAAATGCATTTAATTTTTTTCTATGGCTCTGCATCAGCCGTCCTGCGCCATCACTTCCGGCGAATAAGGTCAAAATACCGGCACGATCATAGATATATACATAGATTCCTCATTAGTGCCTGCGCGGATCGGTCGAATGAGGCATCTATGTGTATATATCTTTGATTGCGCCAGTATTTTGACCTTATTCGCCGGAAGTTATGGCGCTGGGAAAACTAGATGACATTCGTCTGATAAGAGGTAAAAAAATTACATAAATACTGTTGGGTTTCTCGCAGAAACTGATGGTTTGGTGTCTTAAGACATCAATGTGTGTTGCCACGAGCCGCATGGTTTAATAAGGATTCATATGTCTGTGTGTTTTTACTCTCATTGCTCTCATACTCTAAAATATCCCCATTGACATCATTATACGACTATCACACTGCAACGGTTGAGTTAAAAATCTTAATTTGTGTTCTACTGAAGAAACAAACACACCTACATCTTGGATGCCCTGGGGGGGAAGCAGATAAACATAAACATTTCGTTTTTGGGTGAACTATCCCTTTAAGCTTTTCTTTGAGGAAAGAACAAAGAACGGCACTGAAGTCCTTCTTAAGAAAGGAAGATGTGTTCGGAGTTTCGCCCGCCCGGATACGCCGAAAGTTTAATCATCAACGAGCTCCGCTTCACCTTCTGCGCTGCTCTGGTTGGTTGTAGCGCTGTCCTATTGCGTGCAGAGGGAATCTGAAAGACAACCGGTTATCCCGCCCCTCGGATTGAGTCCTGCCAATGGTGAGTTCCCAGCGCAAACAGACGGCAAAGTTCAGAACTCGGGCGTCAGACACAAATTCGCTTCAAACACGTGAATGCACAAAAAGCACCAAATAAAGTTGCGCAAGACAATCAATTCACCTCTTTCAGGTGAACTGTGCGAGTGAATGAGGCGAAATCGCGTCCATCGCACCGCGCTAAACACGCCGCAGGACCTCCAGACGCGCATCAACGCGTATTTACATCGATTTAACATGGAAATCACTCACTCCAGACGCTCAAATCGTTCAGTGTGAACGTAGCATATTCTTATATAATAAAGATTTTATATAAACCACATCAAATTAATGCTTTTCGCAGCAATATGTCATTAAAGGAATATCATCTCTTAGTTTGCAAAAATTACAAACTGAAGAACTTAGAAACCGGAACATTCCTAACATAAGAAATAAAGGTAACACTTTAGTTTAGGGTCCAATTCTCACTATTAACTATGACTTTTGCCTCAATAAACTCCTATTTACTGCTTATTAATAGTTAGGAAGGTAGTTGTTAGTTTAGGTATTGGGTTTGATAAAGGGATGTAGAATATGATCATGCAGAATAAGGCATTAATATGTGCTTTATAAGTACTAATAAACAGACAATATCCTAGTAATTTGCTAATAAGTAATTAATAGTGAGAATTGAACTCTAAAATGTTACTGAAATAATACCGACTAACAAATTTGCATTTGGTATGTTGCTTACATTTGTATATCTCTTCGTCTAGTCAAAATTATATTCTCTAGTCTTGTCTTTAGTAACACAACAAATGCTTTAACCGCAAAGATTTCAGAAAATCTGACGAAAAAAGACCTGCTTACACTAGAGTTAGTGTCTTGCTGGTCCGTACACATTTCCTGCACATAGATAACAAGAGAGAAATGATGGTATAAAGAAAGGTGAGCGCCCCCACGAGGCACACTAGGGAAAGAAAGGGGTCTAGTGGCACGGAGATCAGCTCTGCACATCTCTCCCCGATAAAATGCCAGAATTTACCTACAGGACATCTAAAAGGGTCGAGAGAGACAGTTAGAACATGTACAATGGAGGTTTTATCCTTCACAGCTATACAGCAGCATCATTGAGCTTACATAGTCATTTTTTTAAAGAAGTTACATAACACAAAACATAAGCAAACCTACTGGTCTGCTGGCAAAAATGTCCCACTATACATAGAGTCAGAAACTTGATTTACCTACTTGATTTTAAGGTACAAACAAGCATTTTATTCTATTCTGCAACAGAATTGAGTTGAATTTATACTGTAGAGTTTAACTGATCACAGCTATATGTAATAGTTCGCCGAGGTACCTGCAAGCGGCACCATGCCCAGGTACAATCTCACACTCTCCTCCATTGAGACAGAAATCAGGCTGGACCACACAGAGGCTCTGACATGGCAGTCCATCCAGCGTTACGTAGCCTGGGTCACATAAACATTGTGCTTCCTTTGTCCAGAGGTTCACCACGCATTTCGAAAACTCGTTGCAGGCAAGAAACTTGCAAGGGTCACCTTGATCAGCTAAAACGAAAAAACAAATTGGCCTCATCTCATTTGAAGCAATTCTTGGCCTTCTGTGAGACAGACTGATCCAGTTTATCCTGCCAAGACTCTCACCTGGTTCTATGTCTAGGGAATGGCTGTCAATCCTAATGTCCAAACGCTGGGCTGCAGCATCACAAAACTCCTCCAAGACATGCTGGACAGCCTGAGTAATGTTGTACGGCACAGACTTGGCAAATTTCACCTTGCTGTTGACCACCACACTTCCATTCCTGAAGTTTAGGATCTCTAACTGCTTAAAGCCTGTTAGGTTAGACTGTAGATATGGGAGTAGCTGTGCACAGAGGAAACAAAAGCATCATTTATGTATGTTCACCATACAAAAATCACTGGATAATTACAGGAGTTGGCTTCTATTAGCCTAAGCGCTAACTTTTAAAAGAATACTACCATACTGCATAGTATAAGGCCTCATGTTCTTAAATGAATGTATATATAGAGTATGCAACGATAAGCATTAAGATAAAGCTGCAATTTGATACATTACTGTGACAGAAGTTCAGTAAGTGGTTCATTTAGTCATCTTTGAACAGATGAAAAAAATAGGACAGAAATATAGCTGCAAGCAGCAATATAGGGGCCAAGCACAAAAAGAAACTGTGATTTGCAAGCATGGCTGGAAGCTTCAGAAAAACATAAACAATAAGCAATTCAATGGGTTAGATTATTTAAGTCAAAATGGCTGAAAAATCAAAAATACAATCACTGTAATATGATTAACTTGCTTATCACTTTTGACCAACAGGTGGCGCTGTTATCAAATTGTGGTCAGTTTGAAGTGACAATGACACATACAAAGTTTGGTGTCAATATGCCAAAGCGTTGCCGAGAACGGTTTGGTCTATCAAAAAGAGTACTTTTGCCGGCATGCTCTGAAGATGATCGGAGCCGAATTTGGTGAAAATTAGACAAAGTTTTCAAAAGCAATTCAAAATGGCAGACAGCATGTTCGAGCAACTAATTGGTGTCATTGTTCTCAGCATGACACAAGGAATCTACCAAGACCAGTTTAAGTAAAATAGTCAAAATTAATCAAAAGTTATTAGCATTTTTGGAAATTTCATTATAACTTTTTCTCTTTTTGAGTACCTTCAGGACATGGTCCTGATGACACATACAGAGTTTCGTAACGATATGTAAATAATTTTATTAAAATACAGCATTTTACAACAAAATTCAAAATGGCCGACGCCCTCAATAGCCAATATGTGAATTCGACTCGGGATGATGCACTGAATCAGAAGAGACACGTTTTATCATTTTTGGGCAAACTGTTCAGAAGTGAAGCAAAAAAGGCTATTTTTAATTTCTCTTGACCAGTAGGTGGCGCTGTGCTGAAACGCTGCATGTAGCCTCAGGTCATGCTTGGGATGAAATGTACCAAGTTTGGTCTGAATACACCAAAGCGTTGCAGAGATATAGCCTCGCATCCAATTTGGCGTGATCTTCGTCAAATTCGTTTGCACGTTATTCAAGACTTGTTGGGTTTATCAAAAAGCTTTTGATCAATTTTAGCCAGCACGGTCTGAAGATGATCTGATTTGATTTTCGTGAAAATTGGACAAAAAGTCTAGGAGTTCGAAAAAGTAGTTTCTTGGCGGGAAAATTTTCAGTACGAAAAATTATGTCATAGGTACAACATCGAATTGTCTTGAGCTAAGGAATCAGAGGGGAAATAAATGTAATAAAGATTTGTATGTTCTCTCACTGTAAAATGTCACTGTTCATGACAATCAACAGCTGAAATAGTTGCACTTACCAGTTCAACAAATCTGTTTTCCAATGATCTGTATTCTGTAGAGCTCTTATTGAAAAGATCATCAGAGAACATCATGTTTGTGACACGCAAGCTGAAAAACACAATTAGTTCTTTGCCTTTGTTCGCTGTGGTCATTGAGGAAGTTGTGAAGTACGTTAGCGATGGCGCTTTTGTTGTCTCCAAGGGATATCCTTCATTTGGAAACGAATATCCATTGTCATAAGTCAAGAGGTCAAATATCTCAGTACTTACTACATCTATTTGGTCTAACTCAGTGGTTAGGTCTTTAATAAATGGATCCTCAGTTTCCACATTCAGCACTTTGATATTATCGGACTCTTTAAGTACAACATCCTGGACAACAGTTGAATGTGCATTTTCAGTTGATGAATCGTAATCCTTTCCCAAAGATGTTGGAGTAACGACCGATACATCTGTTAGGACTTCTTCAAAAAGATCTGCAGGTTCAGTTGTCAAAGGTGTATCAGTTTCAAGCGTCTCCATGGGCAGTGATGCGTTTTCTTTCTCTTGTTCTATAAGGACAACTTCTGTCTTAGTGTCTTCCTCTGGGAAATAAAAAAATACAGGTTAGAAATGACGTGAAGCGTTGCGGAGATATAGCCTCATGCTCATTTTGGCAGGCACATCGTCAAATTCGTTTGTGTTATTGGATAATTCCATAACTTTTTGTTGGCATAGTCTGTAGATGATATGGTTCAATTTCATGAAAATCGGAGAAACAGCCTAGGAGGAGTTCGAAGTTCTGAGTTTTTTTAGAAAGTTCAAAATGGCGGAAACATTTTCTTGACGAAAAATCGACTCGAATCGTCTTTAGCCAAGGAATCAGAGGAAAAAGGTTTTTAGCACAAACATAAGTGAAACTTTGGACAGTTGTTGACGCTGGAGAGATTAAGTTAGAGACTCTATATTTGCTATGGGGACAGGTCAGACTGTCCTCTATCTGTGAGCCAAATTTCATAACTTTCCCACAAGCGGTTCTATGGGCTGCGATAGACTCAAGAGCGGACGAAGAAATTAAAGAATACTAGAACGCCAACGGATACAGTAGATGCCTTCGCACCTTCAGTGCTTGGCCACTAATTAAAGACCCTGTAATCAGATCTGTTATTGGAAACTATACGGATGTCTCCAGTGTTTCAGATGATAGCCAAAACTGTGGCTCCTAGCCATACATATTCCCATGTGAACCTTTTCAAGGGTAATTCTAAAAATCTGATGATTGCCCAAACAGTTTATTGAGAAACACACATATCTCTCTCACCTCTATCTGTGAGATGTGGCTCCTCAGTATCTCCAACAACAGATGGCAAGTCCTCATCTTTCCTAGAAGCTGATTCTGTGCTCATTTCAGGCAGAGATTCTAAGGCAGTTGATACAGTGGTGCGAACATCAGCCACATCTGGTTCTGAGCTGTGGTCCTCTATAACCATATCTGGCATCTCAAGAACTCCCTCAGGTGTGGTGGTTTGAACCTCAAGCCCAAAGTTTTCAGTTGGTGAATCGTAATCCTTTTCCAAAGATGTTGGAGTAACGACCGATACATCTGTTAGGACTACTTCAAAAAGATCTGCAGGTTCAGTTGTTAAAGGTGTATCAGTTTCAAGCGTCTCCATGGGCAGTGATGCGTTTTCTTTCTCTTGTTCTATAAGGACAACTTCTGTCTTAGTGTCTTCCTCTGGGAAATAAGAAAAAAGGACAGGTTAGAAATGACATGTGAAGTGGAAGATTATTAATTTTGTGGATCAATATGACTGTCAAGCAATCTTAATTTTCCTATCCCCAAATTAATGTAGCAGAAGACTTTCACCTAAAACAGCTCCTTCTGCACTCAGCCAACTTATCCTCCTTTAGTCTCCTTTATCCTCCTTTATCCTGTCTCAACTCCACTATCAAATTTAAAATATAGCTTCAAGCAGCAATTACTGGGGCCAATCGCAAAGAGATACGACAAGTCATGCTATCATGGCTAGGAGCATCTGACCAACTGCAACAACGAGCAATTAAAAGCATTAAGATTTTAGGCAAAATGCCTGAAAAAACAAATACAATCACTAGTAATGTGATTTAATGGTTTATCACTTTCGTTTTGTCTATCGACACGAAAACCTTAACTTTTTTTCAGCACAGTGTGAAGATGATCGGACTCAAATTTGGTGAAAAATGGTCAAGGAGGAGTTCAAAAAAGTAGGTTTTTAAAGAAAATCAAAATGGCGGATAAGAACTTTGGTGGACTATGGCAAAATTGGTATCGGTGTTCTCAGCATGACTCAAGGAATCTAAAGTTGATCCAAGTTTCATTACAATAGGCTAATTTAATCAAAAGTTATTTGCATTTTTGTCAATTTAATTATACATTTTGCCCACAAGGTGGCGCTGCCCCAAAACTTTTTGAGTACCTTCAGGGCATGGTGCAGAAGACACAAACCGAGTTTCATAACGATGCGCCAATGCGTTCGTAAAATATAGCATTTTATGACAAAATTCAAAATGGCCGATGCCCAAAATGGCTGATATGGGAAAATTGGGAAGCCATTTTTCATATCTCCTGACCACTAGGTGGCACTGCGCCGAAACTGTGCAGGTTGCCTCAGGTCATGGTTGTCATAACACACACCAAGTTGGATCAGAATTAGGGATGGCGAAAACTAAACATTTTCTTGACCGACCACCGAGCCTCATTAGCCGGTTGAAACCGGTTAACCGATTCGTTTAAAATATGCTGCGCTATTTGAAATAACAGCCGCGAGCCGCGCCTGCAATTTCTCAACTCTGTCGCATCTCTCTGCGCTCTGCCTCGCGCTCTCGGCGGGTTGGAGAATCTGGAGTGTATCATGCTTGTATTCCGTCCGTGTAACGTTACTCTGTTTATCATTGAATGACAGGCAGCATATCATATAATGTGTGGTTCAAATAGGCGCTATCCCCCAGCCAAATGAGGAATCAAATATTAAAGTGATCAGTTTTCATACACAAAATAGTCTCACAGACTAGCTGTCAAAAAAGGCGCTTTTTTGTGTAGTGTTGTGGTCCAAGCGGCAAGTGATTAGCTGTTGTCAGTATGACGGTCGCGTCAGCACCAAGCTTCAGCCTCGCCCTCCGTCAAGCGTTGACGTCGAAGCCCCGTGTGAATGCGGCGTCACACACACACTGTCCCGGCGCCGCCTGCCTTCCACTCACGTCACTTTTTTTAAATCCCCTACAGCTCGAAACATGAGTCCCGCAAACGCTGCGCCGAGGAGCTTGTTTGTAATCGGAGGACAAATGGCTCCTTAGTTTTGAAATGGTTTGGGTACAAGGTGATCGCGTTGAAAATAAAGGCATTTGTCTAGCGTTAGAAGCTCATTTGAAACATTGCCGAGGCTCATTTAAGAAAATGACAGCTCCGAAGAGACGCCGCTTTAGTTCGAGGTAGTGCTAGCAATAATAAAGAAAGATGATGATCAACACCTTATGTGTTACCACTGAAATGTAGATGTAGTATATTTCCAAATGTAAGCCCATCTTATGCGGAATGTTGCATACAATAACCTCGAGTGTTTTAGCCTGTTTACTTTTTGCAAACCTTGTGAGCGCGCAAACCCAAACGCTGTGACCTCGCGCCTAATGTTTTTATTGGTTTATTAAGTACAAACAGGCGAGTTATGAAAAATTGAGTGTGAGGGATTTGTTCACTTCACACAAAAAGATTTTGGAATGAGATGGCTAACTGTAGTAGCGTTTAGTCCACTGTCTATAATAGCCTAATTTAGAGATCACTTTTTTTTTTTAACCGACAACTTTGATCGGTTAAAGTTGATACGGTCAACCATCGGTCAAACGGTCATCGGTTAACATCCCTAATCAGAATACGCTAAAGCATTGCAGAAATATAGCATCACGTTCTTTTTGGCGGGAACATCGTCAAATTCGTTTGTATTATTGGATAATTCTATAACTTTTTGTTGGCATAGTCTGTCTATATGATCTGGTTCATTTTCGTGAAAATCTGAGAAATGGCCTAGGAGGAGTTCGAAAAAGTTTTTTTTTTTAGAAAGTTCAAAATGGCAGAAATATTTTCATGATGGAAATTGACTCGAATCGTTTTTAGCCAAGGAATCTGAGGAAAAAGGTTATTAGCACAAACGTAAGTGAAACTTTGGACAGTTGTTGACGCTGGAGAGATTAAGTTAAGAGACTCTACATTTGCTATGGGGACAGGTCAGACTGTCCTCTATCTGTGAGCCAAATTTCATAATTTTCCCGCAAGCAGTTCTATGGGCTGCCATAGACTCAAAAGCGGAAGAAGAAGAAGAAACAGAAGAATAATAAGAACGCCAACGGATACACTAGATGCCTTCGCACCTTCAGTGCTTGGCCACTAATTAAAGACCCTGTAATCAGATCTGTTATTGGAAACTATACGGATGTCTCCAGTGTTTCAGATGATAGCCAAAACTTTGGCTCCTAGCCATACATATTCCCATGTGAACCTTTTCAAGGGTAATTCTAAAAATCTGATTGCCCAAACATTTTATTGAGAAACACACATAGCATATCTCTCTCACCTCTATCTGTGAGATGTGGCTCCTCAGTATCTCCAACAACAGATGGCACGTCCTCATCTTTCCTAGAAGCTGATTCTGTGGTCATTTCAGGCAGAGATTCTAAGGCAGTTGATACAGTGGTGCGAACATCAGCCACATCTGGTTCTGAGGTGTGGTCCTCTATAACCATATCTGGCATCTCAAGAACTCCCTCAGGTGTGGTGGTTTGAACTTCAAGCCCAAAGTTTTCAGTTGGTGAATCGTAATCCTTTTCCAAAGATGTTGGAGTAACGACCGATACATCTGTTAGGACTACTTCAAAAAGATCTGCAGGTTCAGTTGTTAAAGGTGTATCAGTTTCAAGCGTCTCCATGGGCAGGGATGCGTTTTCTTTCTCTTGTTCTATAAGGACAACTTCTGTCTTAGTGTCTTCCTCTGGGAAATAAAAAAAAATACAGGTTAGAAATGACATGTGAAGTGGAAGATTGTTAATTTTGTGGATCAATATGACTGTCAAGCAATCTTAATTTTCCTATCCCCAAATAAATGGAGCAAAAGACTTTTACCTAAAACAGCTCCTTCTGCACTCAGCCAACTTATCCTCCTTTAGTCTCCTTTATCCTCCTTTATCCTGTCTCAACTCCACTATCAAATTTAAAATAAAGCTTCAAGCAGCAATTACTGGGGCCAATCGCAAAAAGATACGACAAGTCATGCTATCATGGCTAGGAGCGTCTGACCAACTGCAACAACGAGCAATTACATTAGATTTTAGGTCAAATGCCTAAAAAATCAAATACAATCACTAGTAATGTGATTTAATGGTTTATCACTTTTGTCTATCGACACGAAAACAGTGTGAAGATGATCTGACTTAAATTTGGTGAAAAACAGTCTAGGAGGAGTTAAAAAAAATTAGGTTTTTAAAGAAAATCAAAATGGTGGATAGGAACTTTGGCAGACTATGGCAAAATTGGTATCGGTGTTCTCGGCATGACCCAAGGAATCTAAAGTTGATCCAAGTTTCATTACAATAGGCTAATTTAATCAAAAGTTATTAGCATTTTTGTAAATTTCATTATAACTTTTGACCACAAGGTGGCGCTGCTCCCAAAACTTTTTGAATACTGCCAAGGCATGGTGCCAAAGACACATACCCAGTTTCGTAACGATGCGCCAATGCGTTCGTAAAATATAGCATTTTATGACAAAATTCAAAATGGCCGATGCCCAAAATGGCTGATATGGGAAAATTGGGAAGCCATTTTTCATATCTCCTGACCACTAGGTGGCACTGCGCCGAAACTGTGCAGGTTGCCTCAGGTCATGGTTGTCATAACACACACCAAGTTTGATCAGAATACGCTAAAGCATTGCAGAAATATAGCCTCCCGTTCTTTTTGGCAGGCACATCGTCAAATTCGTTTGTGTTATTGGATAATTCTATAACTTTTTGTTGGCATAGTCTGTAGATGATATGGTTCAATTTCATGAAAATCGGAGCAACAGCCTAGGAGGAGTTCGAAAAAGTTTTTTTTTTTTTTAGACAGTTCAAAATGGCGGAAACATTTTCTTGACGAAAAATTACTTGATTCGTCTTTAGCCAAGGAATCAGAGGAAAAAGGTTATTAGCACAAATGTAAGTGAAAGTTTGGACAGTTGTTGACGCTGGAGAGATGAAGTTAGAGACTCTATATTTGCTATGGGGACAGGTCATACTGTCCTCTATCTGTGAGCCAAATTTCATAACTTTCCCGCAAGCGGTTCTATGGGCTGCCATAGACTCAAGAGCGGACGAAGAAATGAAAGAATACTAGAACGCCAACGGATACACTAGATGCCTTCGCACCTTCAGTGCTTGGCCACTAATTAAAGACCCTGTAATCAGATCTGTTATTGGAAACTATACGGATGTCTCCAGTGTTTCAGATGATAGCCAAAACTGTGGCTCGTAGCCATACATATTCCCATGTGAACCTTTTCAAGGGTAATTCTAAAAATCTGATGATTGCCCATACAGTTTATTGAGAAACACACATAGCATATCTCTCTCACCTCTATCTGTGAGATGTGGCTCCTCAGTATCTCCAACAACAGATGGCAAGTCCTCATCTTTCCTAGAAGCTGATTCTGTGCTCATTTCAGGCAGAGATTCTAAGGCAGTTGATACAGTGGTGCGAACATCAGCCACATCTGGTTCTGAGGTGTGGTCCTCTATAACCATATCTGGCATCTCAAGAACTCCCTCAGGTTTGGTGGTTTGAACCTCAAGTCCAAAGTTTTCAGTTGGTGAATCGTAATCCTTTTCCAAAGATGTTGGAGTAACGACCGATACATCTGTTAGGACTACTTCAAAAAGATCTGCAGGTTCAGTTGTTAAAGGTGTATCAGTTTCAAGCGTCTCCATGGGCAGGGATGCGTTTTCTTTCTCTTGTTCTATAAGGACAACTTCTGTCTTAGTGTCTTCCTCTGGGAAATAAGAAAAAATGACAGGTTAGAAATGACATGTGAAGTGGAAGATTGTTAATTTTGTGGATCAATATGACTGTCAAGCAATCTTAATTTTCCTATCCCCAAATTAATGTAGCAGAAGACTTTCACCTAAAACAGCTCCTTCTGCACTCAGCCAACTTATCCTCCTTTAGTCTCCTTTATCCTCCTTTATCCTGTCTCAACTCCACTATCAAATTTAAAATAAAGCTTCAAGCAGCAATTACTGGGGCCAATCGCAAAGATACGACAAGTCATGCTATCATGGCTAGGAGCGTCTGACCAACTGCAACAACGAGCAATTATATTAGATTTTAGGTAAAATGCCTAAAAAATCAAATACAATCACTAGTAATGTGATTTAATGGTTTATCACTTTTGTCTATCGACACGAAAACAGTGTGAAGATGATCTGACTCAAATTTGGTGAAAAACAGTCTAGAAGGAGTTAAAAAAGTAGGTTTTTAAAGAAAATCAAAATGGCGGATAAGAACTTTGGCAGACTATGGCAAAATTGGTATCGGTGTTCTCGGCATGACCCAATGAATCTAAAGTTGATCCAAGTTTCATTACAATAGCACAAGGTGATGCTGCCCCAAAACTTTTTGAATACTGTCAGGGCATGGTGCCAAAGACACATACTGAGTTTCGTAACGATGCACCAATGCGTTCGTAAAATATAGCATTTTATGACAAAATTCAAAATGGTCGATTCCCAAAAAGGCTGATATGGGAAAATTGGGAAGCCATTTTTCATATCTCCTGACCACTAGGTGGCACTGCGCCGAAACTATGCAGGTTGCCTCAGGTCATGGTTGTCATAACACACACCAAGTTTGATCAGAATACGCTAAAGCATTGCAGAAATGTAGCCTCACGTTCTTTTTGACGGGCACATCGTTGAATTTGTTTGTTATTCAAGAATTCCATAACTTTTTGTTGAAATAGTCTGCCTATATGATCTGGTTCAATTTCGTGAAAATCGGAGCAATGGCCTAGGAGGAGTTCGAAAAAGTATAAAGTTTTTTAGAAAGTTCAAAATGGCGGAAAACTTTTCATGGCGGAAAATGACTCGAATCGTCTTTAGCCAAGGAATCACAGGAAAAAGGTTACTAGCACAAACGTAAGTGAAACTTTGGACTGATGGTGGCGCTGGAGAGATTAAGTTAGAGACTCCAAATTTGCAATGGTGACAGTTCAGACTGTCCTCTATCTGTGAGCCAAATTTCATAACTTTCCCGCAAGCAGTTTTATGGAAGAAGAAGAAGAAACAGAAGAATAATAAGAACACCAACTGATACAATCGGTGCTTGGCCACTAATTAAAGACCCTGAAGGGTTCTGTAATCAGATCTGTTATTGGAAACTATATGGATGTCTCCAGTGTTTCAGATGATAACCAAAACTTCAAAGGTAATTCTAAAAATCTGATTGCCCAAATATTTTATTGAGAAACACACATATCTCTCTCACCTCTATCTGTGAGATGTGGCTCCTCAGTATCTCCAACAACAGATGGTAAGTCCTCATCTTTCTTAGAAGCTGATTCTGTGGTCATTTCAGGCAGAGATTCTAAGGCAGTTGATACAGTGGTGCGAACATCAGCCACATCTGGTTCTGAGGTGTGGTCCTCTATAACCATATCTGGCATCTCAAGAACTCCCTCAGGTTTGGTGGTTTGAACTTCAAGCCCAAAGTCTTCCACATGTTCAGGTTTTCCAACGTCCATCCCGGGTTGAACACTGTCAACTGGTACAAAGGGTAAATTATCACCTCCTTCAGGAGGGTAATAGTCAATGTTTTCAACAAGGTAAAACTCTGTCACAGAAATCTCTGGTTTAATCTTAATCATCTTTGCAGGGGGTTCTGTTGAACCTTCAGTAGGTTTAGGGACTTTACTTGCCATCTCCACATCAGGATCTTCAGTTTTGACGCCTTCCTCATATTCTACAACATCAGAAGGTTTGGATCCATCAGCTTCTCTCTCAGGTTCCACCACCTCACCCTCTTCTTTAAATTCTGTTAAATTTGGTGGTTCCTCCTCAGGTTGTACAGCCTCAGTTACCTGAACGCCATCCTCTTGTCTCACTTTAATCTCCTCATCAGTTTTATGTTCCTCAACGTCTTTTGATTCTATAATGACCTCTGTTTCTTCCTCTAAAACTTTTCCCTCTCGTTCTGCTACTTCATCCGGTTTAGTTGATTTTTCAATCCCATCTTCTTCAGGCTCTGGTACCACAATCGTTCTCAATGGTTCTAATGTGCTATACTCCATATGAGTTTCTGTTACCATAGTCACTTCTTCAGGTCGTAATACCTGATTTTCTAAAACAACAGTATCTTCAGTAACATCCTCAGATCCTTCTCCAGTTTCTGTTGTCACAACCTTCCCCTTGGGTAAGTTAACCTCAGATGTAGTCTCTTCCTCTGGTTCATCCGTCACCATTTTGGTATCTTCCTCCTTTACTACAATTCCTGTGTGAGGCTCCTCTGGGATTTCATTAGAATCTGTCACTTCAGTTATTGGATCAATTGGTTCAGTTGAAGGTTGTAGGGTGATGGTGAAGTCGGTTGTGACAGCCAACTTTGGTTGTTCAGACCCAGGACTAATCGCTGTTGCGGTGGTGAACGAAATGTGGGTTGTGGTTACTGGGTTAAAAAGGTCATCTTCTGGTATTGTGTTTAGATTAAAGTCAATATCTGGTGTTGGTTTCTCTGTAGCTCTAGGCTGTTCTGCACTCGAGGGTAATGCTGAGGTAGCAGATGAAGATGTCGGAGCCAGATTGTTGTCTTTATCAACACTAACAACTGGTTTGCTCTCTTCCTCACCAGGAGCTTCCTCTACCGGGGGAACTTGAAAAAAATCTTTTATGAGCTCACCAGTTTCCCCTTTAATAGTTTCAATCTGGTGTATGATGACTGCCTCGTTCTCAGGTTCAACTGTTGACTTTGTTGTTGTGGTGCTGTCTGTGTCTAAAGTTGGGTCTAAAATGGTCTCCAAAACATTCTCATCGCCATCTGATGAAAGATGAATTTCAATCTTGGTTCCTTTTGTTGGAAAACTGAGGTCACCATATGAATCTCGATCAGAGGACTGCAAATTAACAGGTGTACAATTATGTTGTTGCATTTAAAGATGTAATGCTAGTATTATAAGTAACACAGAGCACAAAAGACCTGACACAAAAGGGGTCATGAACTGAGAAATCAAATATAAGACATATAAGAGGTTATCATACTATAAGAATATCCTGTAAGTTTCAGAACTGAAAACTTCCTTGTTAGTCCAAAAACTGTTTTTATTGTCCCCAAGCCCAGAGAGCGACTGGTTGTGAATGAGCCTGTAATAGATGGAGAAAGAGCGCCTCTGCAGAAGAAGATCAACGCCCACTTCATCATCACAACTCTGGCCCCGCCCACTGGAGTGTTAGTGAGATGCCCCGCCCACTGGAGTGTTAGTGAGATGATGAGGAGTGACGAACGGACACTAATAACATTCCCTTCCAAAGGATCCTAATGCTGAGAATGAGCTGATTTATTCTCATCAGTGTGAATGTCTCAGCTGAGCATTATTTATTTGTGTTCGCTACATTTCACTGTGGATTCTTTGGTAAATCAGTCGCATTTTTCGGCGCAGGCTTTGCAAACAGCCTTTTACGATATGGACTCGACTAGCTATTTCATATCCAAATATGTCAGCCAATCACAGCAGTGGGCATTTACACTGAAGTCTCACAGCGGCCAATCACAGCAGTGGGCGTTTACACTGAAGTCTCACAGTGGCCAATCACAGCAGTGGGCGTTTACACTGAAGTCTCACAGCGGCCAATCACAGCAGTGGGCGTTTACACTGAAGTCTCACAGCGGCCAATCACAGCAGTGGGCATTTACACTGAAGTCTCACAGTGGCCAATCACAGCAGTGGGCGTTTACACTGAAGTCTCACAGCGGCCAATCACAGCAGTGGGCGTTTACACTGAAGTCTCACAGCGGCCAATCACAGCAGTGGGCATTTACACTGAAGTCTCACAGCGGCCAATCACAGCAGTGGGCGTTTACACTGAAGTCTCACAGCGGCCAATCACAGCAGTGGGCGTTTACACTGAAGTCTCACGCCCCTTCAAACAGAGCGTTCTAATCAGGCTAAAATCAAGGTAGGAAAAATGCCTTTTATTTCTAAATTGACACTTTTTAATGTAAAAATAATACTAACATTATAAGTGCACCGCAGGAAACATTATAAAGCACTAAAACAATGCAGTTCATGACCCCTTTAAGTTCTTGTTCTGGATGCCGATTGGCAGATACAACACTTTAGTCATGCTAAAACATACAACGTAGCAACAGCTAATGTGTTCACCAGCTGCTCTATATATTAGGATCAGTGGTGTGGCTGATCAAGGCGGGTGGCGTTAGAGGAATTTATTTTGAATAAAGATTAAGAAAATAATCAAAAAGTGGAAATAAAGTGCCTAATAGGTATTTAAGAGTGGTATTTAAAGTGTTTGTCAGGTAGGGATAGGTGTAGGGGAGGGCTTTAGGGATAGTAATGTGCCAAAAAGGCAGCAACAAAGGCATCTATTGCTATTTACACTTAGAGTAAATAACATTTAACGTAATCTGTACTTTACGTTTTGTTGTAACCATTTTTAAAACAACAAAGCACTTGAGGATGTACTATATTGTCAATACAGGTTTTTCAGGCATTTTTTTGTGAGTTATGCCACTTTAACCATGACTATATTGATGATTTAGAATGGTCTCTTGTAGTTTATTGCCTAATTATGACATTAGTCACCTCAGTTAAAACGTCTTCAGAAACCTCAGGCATTCTGGTTGAGGGTTGCTCAGTGCCTGATGAGACAAATTTGAAAATATGTGATGGGCTTGTAAAATATATAATCAAACAAGACTTTTTTTATATATATAAATTGTTCATGTACCTGTCTCAAATGTCAGTGAGTTAGGATCCAGAAGAGAGGTCTTTTTCCTCAGTGCTTTAACTATCATGTCCTTCAGATTTGGTCCTGTAGATGAAACAACTGTGCCAAGACTTTCATCAGCAATGGTAGATAAAATAGTCTCAAAAACAGCCGAGTAGACTGCAGATACTCCTCCAGCCCTGGGGAAATAGAAGCAATATGCATTCACATTTATTTATCCAAGCAATAGATGGATAAAACTAAAGGTGATGTACACGGAGACTCCACACAGCACATTATATACATATGTAATATTTACCCTTTAGGCTCTTCCGCCTCGCTTGCATGTAGGAAAGGATACAAAGATAAGTCAAATCAAATGCAACAAGAAATCACATAAACACTTCCCTAGTGAAATATGAATCGTTAATGATAGAGATACAAACACAGATGTCAATGTGTCATTATTTTCACATTAGAAATACAGACCTCAGGCGATCAGTTGGTCGCTGCAGTTGTTAAAGAAAGTGATTTTTTACTTACCTAATTCTTAACAAGTGGACATCCATAAATCCAGGTAGGTCTTTAAAAACATATTGCATCTGCAACAAACAGACAAGCATGCAGTTGAACACCTTATGTTGCACTATTTATACTGTAAAATGGCATAGAATAGTGCATAAATATCACTGGTCATTTTCGCAAACCTGATCTTGAAGATGCTGTGACAGGTCATGATACTGAGGTGAATCCGCGTCTCTCAGTATCTCCTGATACCCATAGTCCATCAGTGTAATGCTGAACTCTATGACATGATGGACTGGCTGCTCTGGAACCACATTGTGAAGATCCAACTCCTGAAAATATAGCACAAGAACTATTACAACCATGTATAACCTGCATGATTCTTCCCCGAAAGGTTCAGGCAACTTTACAGGTTCAATGACCAACATTTTAACTGAAGAATTCATGCAAGTGCTGAAATAAGACAAATAAGAAAAACTTCTCATTTTTATCATCCCTTCCCTACACTAACTACTTCTGTTCACTTGATTGTCGATGTGCCACTGATAATCTCTATTTTAACATCTTGACAATATGGCACAAGTCAAAATACCTGAGCAAGGTACCGGTCTCGCCTGACCTCTTTCTCTAATGTTTCTGCTGCCAAAGTCTCTTAGTGAAGTACAAAATCAACAACATTTCAAACACCTGCAAACTGTTCAGATCATTCTCCTCTGTAACAGGTCCTCTGCCACCTCCTTTCCCACCTCCTTCCACTCAAGGTGTGGCATGTTACTTTGAGAGTGTTTGGAAGGCCTGTTAACCTTAAGACAGGGACTTGAAATCAACCTCAGAAGACTAGGTTTAACTCTGCAGTGCACTAGGAAGTAGGCAACCTTGGAGAGAAACGCTACCAATCTTCTAACATCCCACTATAGCTGACTCTTGCCATGTCCGTGGGCTTTGTAGAGCTAATTAAAACACTGACGATGTTTTGGAGGCATTGGTTTGTGCTGTAAATTACCAGTAACCAAGCTGCCAACCAGCATGTTAGTCTCCGCTCTAATTCATCCCAAAGGTGTTCTATCGGGTTGAGGTCAGGCCAGTCAAGTTCCTCCAAACCAAACTCGCTCATCCATGTCTTTATGGACCTCATGTTGGGACAGGAAGGGGCCGTCCCCAAACTGTTCCCACAAAGTTGGGAGCATGAAATTGTCCAAAATGTCTTGGTGAAGCATTAAGAGTTCCTTTCACTGGAACTAACCCCTGAAAAACAACCCCACCCCATAACCCCCCCTCCACCAAACTTTACACTTGGCACAATGCAGTCAGGCGAGTCCCGTTCTTCTGGCAACCGCCAAACCCAGACTCGTCCATGGGATTGTCAGACAGAGAAGCGTGATTGGTCACTCAGAGAACACGTCTCCGCTGCTCTAGAGTCCAGTGGTGGCGCACTTTACCCCACTGCATCCCACGCTTTGCATTGCACTTGGTGATGTAAGGCTTGGATGAGCGGCTCGGCCATGGAAACCCATTCCATGAAGCTCTACACACTGTTCTTGAGCTCATCTGAAGGTCTGGAGCTCTTGACTCTGCAGAAAGTTGGCGACTTCTGTGACCCTCAGCATGCGCTGACCCCGCTCTGTGATTTTACGTGGTGTAGATCTGAAAATTCAGCTTTTGTCCCCGTTATGATTGAATCACAGGACCGGATACCAGTAATTTGCCAAGAGCTCTCTTATTTATTATTTTATATATCAGACATAGTTGAGACATTGAAAAGTTATTGTCTCATGCCAGCTGTATGTTTCTCCATTCCTCCATTTCTCTCCCCTCTCCCTTCTTCATCCTCTCTTGTCCTGTCTCCCGTCTCTCATCCCATCTCTCATCTCTCCCTCATCTCGTCTCATCTGAGGCCGGACACTCAATTTGGATGTTATATACTACTTAACAAAGGATCTCACTAGGAAGAGACTTCCTTAGAAGGAAGAGAAACATGCGTCCTATGTTTAAAATAGATCATGCTTACATCAGTTGCACAATCCACTTTCCTTATAAAGAATCAGTTGACAATACATCAGGAACAGATGCATGCTACTGTGTGCATCAGTGGAAACATGTTCTATAAGTATGCACATTCCTGTAACAGATATAGCTCATCCAAGTCTCTCCTTGGGACACATGTACAACACAGTCTGACTTTACATTGTACATTATACAAATAATTATGAAAAATAATAAAACATAATACTAAATAAAAATAACATTAAACAATAAAATTTCAATCTTCACGTGGCCTACCACTTAGTGGCTGAGTTGCTGTTGAGTATTTAGTAGTGAGGAAATTTCACGTATGGACTTATTGCACAGGTGGCGACCCATCACGGTATCACACTTGAGTTCTCTGAGCTCCTGAGAGCGGCCCATTCTCTCACTAATGTGTGTTCTCTCCATATCCATGTCCTGCACTTATGCAAACGTTGTATATCCTGCACTTGCTGCTATTGCACTTGTGGTTAGACCTAAACTGCATTTCGTTGCCTTGTACTTGTGTAATGACAATAAAGTTGAATCTAATCTAATCTAATCTAAAGAAGCGTCTGCAGGCCTAGAGCTTGATTTATACACCTGTAGCCATGAAGTGATTGAACACCTGCATTCAATTATATGGAGGGGTTTCCCAACACTACTCTATTGCATCCAGCTCTGTGAACATAAACGTACATCTATTTGGAGTTGTAGACCAGGGTTGTCCAATCCTGCTCCTGGAGGCCTATTGTCCATGTCCCAACAACCTGCCATACTAGGGCTGCGTTACAGGTAAAAAAATGTATGCTTGCTAACCTCCCAACTTGTGCACTCGGAAGTACAGTACACCATTGCTTGTGTCGCACGAGTGGTCAAAAAGCAAAGCGGAACACAACAACCTTTATTAGCTGGATCAGGTGTGTTTAATAGGTGTAGAAGTTAAACTCTACACTACTAACATTAACCACAAACCAGCAACCCTCATTTCCTGCAGACAGTTGAGAAATTATGTGATGTGCTATGAAGCTACACCTAATATAGCTACAGGGTGAATCCTGCATAATTTATGTTGCAAATCCGTACGACCTTATCTGTCTTAGAAGTTAAGCTTAAGCCAAGGCTTATCGACCTGGTGGCCGTGGCCCAAAATGACAGCAGAGCAAAGTCTGCTGATAAACAACGTTTTGTAATGAAATCCAGTATATGAAGTATGTTAGACAAATGTGCTGCAGACCTGTGAGGCTGTAGATGTGTCTGTTGTAGTGCTGACAGTAGGAGATTCAGCTGTGGGAACAAATTCATCGACTGCTGCTTCAGTCAGGACTTCCTCCGAACCTGAACAACAGAAATGAGCTCAGTTCAGCTCCCCAACATGACGAAAACCTCTCACTGAAGACCCAAAACAATTCAACCATACCTTCCATTTCTTGTGCTTCATCAGTTGCTGGCTCTTCAGTTATATTTCTACTAAAATGAATACGTATCATGATGTTAAAATAATCACAGTCCATAATTATTGTTGATGACTTGGAGCTGTTTCAGAATATGAAAATATAGACATGATTCTAAGTGAAGTCTCACCGTTCTACTTTTTCATTATTCATATTCAACCTCTGTAACGAAAAGGAAAATCATTACAAGAGAATTTTGATTAAACATTTAATGGCCATTGGCTAAAAACACTCGCCCATTGACAAAGATACACTAAAAATGGTAACCTAAAATTGCAACAAAACAAAAAAAAGATTTGACCTAAATACATTAGTTTATACAAACAAAACTAATTTTTAGGGGTTAAATCTGGTAGAAATGTCTCTTTAAGCAAATCATTTCAGGTTACCACTTTTAAAGTGTATTCACACACAAAAAACTATGCATTATGTGCATTTTTGATTCGTTTACCCTGTAGACCATGTCTGTGTGTTCCTGCGAATGGCTGAAGTTCATGGCGAGATCCGAGATGCACAGTGAGTTGTGCTGGCATGTGTGGACCCATTTCTGGTACTCCGAGTTGCTGGGAATTCTGTCCAAAAAGATCCGGAAAGCCTCCCATACAGCCTCCTGGCAAACTGACCATGTCAATGAATGAAAAGGTGTTCAAATGATACATTTGACAGAATATTTGTTTTGTAGTTAAAGGGATAGTTCACCCAAAAATGAAAATTCTGTCTTCATTTACTCACCCTCAAGTTGTTTTAAACCTGTATGAGTTTCTTTGTTCTGCTGAACACAAAAGAAGATATTTAGAAGAATGTGTGTAACAAAGCAGATAGAGCAACCATTGAATACCATAGTAGGGGAAAAAATACTATGGTAGTCAATAGTTGCTCTCTCTGCTTTTTTACAAACATTCTTCTAAATATCTTCTTTTGTGTTCAGCAGAACAAAGAAACTCATACAGGTTTAAAACAACTTGAGGGTGACTAAATGATGACAGACTTTACATTTTTGGGTGAACTATCCCTTTAAAGTCCCCCTGTGGTGAAAATCAAGTGTTTAATGTTGTTGGTATGTCTATGTGGTGTTTTTAATATGCTTTAAGATAAACCATGTGCAAATTCATAAGTGCAAATATATTCTTATTTATTGCTGAATTGCAATAAAATACAAATCAAGGAATTTCATTCATTAATTCATATTATCAAATTTTGGCTAATTATGCCTGTTTATTCTCTGATATGTTGTGTATATTTTCTCTCAACAGTTGTGACGCTATCATTCACAAATCCTGTCCCATGGCCTCATGGGATAGTAAAGTGTCCATCGGATGCACACTTCAGAATCTCTTCAGAAGTAGTAAGTCTTTTCGCCTACGGTTTAAGATGCACACATACTGTTTTTCGCCTACTAGAGAGTATGGAAGTTGGCATCTTTGAGCCACGTTTCCACTGAACAATTTGTCCTAGGAACTTTGTCCCCCAGACCTGTTACTTTCTGCATTTCCATCGCGGTCTAAAGTACCGTGAAGATTAGGTAAATTAGTCCGGTGATGTAGGACTGCGTGCGATTTTCCAGTTCCCGCTGGATTTCGTCCTCCTCATATAAGCTTAATAAAAGCCTGAACCTTGTCGACGGTCCGTCTGCCGTATTTTTTAAACTCCATTGTTGTTTCAAATAGCAAACAACTCTCACTGCACGCACCGCAACAGACTTTTAAAAATGGTGGTTGAAATAAAATGCCGCGTGAACTCAACCAATCAGCACGTTCAGCGCACAAGCCCCACCCCCGAAAGTTCCTGAACTTTGAAAAAGTGCTACTTCGCGAGCAGGGACTTTTTGAGGGGGAAAGTTTGTCCACCAAAGCGTATTTTTCGAATTGTTTTCAATGGGAGAGCCACGTTTTTAAAAAAGCAGAAGCGTCTATTTTACACTCAAGCACTGATCGCTCAGTGTTTTTTACTGGTTGTCAAGAGTTGAAGAATGTCCAACTTTGAGTAAAACGCAGCGTTTATCACGGTCACTTTTCACCCAGCCGTCCAATCACAGTGGAGGAGGGGCGGGACACATACCACACCGACCAACCATTGCTTTCTGCATGTACAAAGTCAAAAGATGACAACAACAAACATAATAACGGAACAAAATCATTTAAAACAAGAGCCAGAGCAAATACTTTACATTGTATCTGCATTTTTATATAGAAACAATAAAGAAACCAACAATAGCCGCGTTTCCACCGCGGAAACTTTCCCCAGGAACTAGGGACATGGGGTGGTACTCTGTGTGTTTCGACCACAGGAACCGGGGTCTAAATAAAGTTCCGGGTAAAAATTTCCCCCTCAGAAAGTCCCTGCTCGCGAGGTAGTACTTTTTAAAAGTTCAGGCTTTATTAAAGGGTTAGTTCACCCAAAAATGAAAATTCTGTCATTAATGACTTACCCTCATGTGGTTGGACACCCGTCAGACCTCCGTTCATCTTCGGAACACAAATGAAGATATTTTAGTGTAAAGCTGATGCTGAGAAAGGCTTCAGATAGGCCTCCATTGGCATTCAGTACATTTACACTCCCAAGACCCATAAAAGGCTCTTAAAACGCCGTTACAAAGTCCATCTCACCACAGTGACTCTACAATAATTTTACGAAGCGACGACAATAGTTTTTGTGTTTATCAAAATAACACCTTTATCCAACTTGTTCTTGTCTTCCGTGTGTGTCTCCACGACGCATGCGCGAGAATATGACGCAGATCCGGCGTTCGGACACATGACCCAGAAGCGATTTGTTTACAAGCAGAGGAAGACGCGCGTGTCTCAGCTGTTGAATTCTACATTGATCGTGCTTTAGATCTCGGCGTAGTTATGGTAAATGGTAAATGGTAAATGGACTGCATTTATATAGTGCTTTTAACAGACCTACATTTTACATTTTGCCTCACATTCACCCATTCACACACTCATTCATACACCGACGGCGGTGTCAGCCATGCAAGGCGCCATCCAGCTCGTCGGGAGCAGCTGGGGTTCGGTGTCTTGCTCATGGACACCTCGACACTTGGTCAGGTGGAACCGGGGATCGAACCACCAACCTTCCGGTTTGTAGACAACCTACATGAACCACTGGGCCACTGGGTAGTTCTCAAAATGGGGCTAAAGTGTGCATTTCATGGATTCCCGAACGGCGGCGCTACGTCATATTCTAGCGCATGCGTCGTGGAGGCACACACGGAAGACAAGAAGAGGTTGAATAAAGTCGTTATTTTGATTTTTTTTTGCGCAAAAAAACTATTGTCGTCGCTTCGTAAAATTATTGTAGAGTCACTGTGGTGAGATGGACTTTGTAACGACGTTTTAAGAGCCTTTTATGGGTCTTGGGAGTGTAAATGTACTGAATGCCAATGGAGGCCTATCTGAAGCCTTTCTCAGCATCAGCTTTCAACAAAAATATCTTCATTTGTGTTCTGAAGATGAACGGAGGTCTTACGGGTGTCGAACAACATGAGGGTGAGTAATTAATGACAGAATTTTCATTTTTGGGTGAACTAACCCTTTAAGCTTATGTGTGGAGGAAGAAATCCAGTGGGCTCTGAAAAAGTCACGCACAGTCCCACGTTACCACACTAATCTTCACGGTACTTTAGACCGCGATGGAAACGCAGACAGCAGCAGGTCTGGGGGAAAAAGTGTTCCTGGGACAAATTGTTCCGGGTCATTTCAGTGGAAATGGGGTTTATCTGTGAAATGAGATACTAGTAACACTTCCGCGCATGGGCGTCGGAACCATTGAATGTGAGCGTGAGAAAACCCACCCACTTTTTAAGACCAATGATATTGGACCCACTCACTTTTACAGTCTATGGGTGGGTTGCGCCAACAAGGATTAATCTTAAATCTAGATCAAATCAAGGTTTATCTAATAAAGCACCAAACTTTAAACCTTGTTTAAAAATAAGCAGGCTTACATTTAAACCATGACTTTAATCCTGGATGTATTTTCTCAATAAACCTGGATCAACTATAATCTTGTTCCTCCATAACTTTAAACTCGATTTAAATCAAAGCTTAGTTCAACAAATCCTAGATTAGCTCTAAACTGACCTTAATTTAATCCTTGTTGGTGCAACCCACACCACCTTTATTTCCACTTTTCGAATATTTTCTTCATTTTTATTGAAAATAAATGCCTTTCCGATATGATATGTGATGGGAAAAGGGAGTAGAGCGAGTTGAGCAAAAGGCGGATTCGAACCTACACTATTACCACTGTAAATAATTTGGTCTCTTCTGTCTTTTTGTCTGGCCCCAACCAGACATTTGGTAAACAATGCACTTAATGTAAACTGCATCTACTCCAGTAAAAATTTGGGGCGACCAACCCACATTTTTTTTGATTCTTCGGATATTCCGTATCATAGCAAACAACGCATCTCAACTGATAAAATGCTGCCAAAACGCTCTCAAGCGCCCACAGCGAGGCGTTTTCAGCTGGCTAAAAACACTTTGGTGGACACACAGCCTTAGACCCTGGTTCCTGCGGTCTAAACACACAGTGTGCGTCTCAGTCAGCTCCCTAGTTCAGTAGTCAGGGCACTGATCAGGACACAAGTCAATGGGCTGACTCCCTGATCAGTGCCCTGACTACTGAACTAGGGAGCTGATTGAGACGCACCCACAGAGTACCACCCCAAAGTTCCTGGGGAAAGTGGAAACGTGGCTTTGGACACAGGTGTGTATAGAACGATGGTAAAAGTAGTATGGCCCTGTCCCAAATGGCACCCTAAACCCTCACGGTCTTCCTCTGAGTCCTCACTTTCACGGCGTAACGCCGCTTTAACTGTCGGGAAGAAGTCCGCTGTGTAACCCACACCAGTGCGGGCTCTGTAGTATGAGTAGTATACTAGGGTTTAAGTCTCTACTAATGAGCTGATGATCTCCATCAGGTGTGTTTGATTAGGGAGACATACAAATTCTACAGAATTGGGAAGGAGTGGCCTCTAAACACAACCATTGATGCATTTGAAAGGGTTAACCTTTCTAACAGGGAAGATGTTTTTTGTACACAAGATAGACAGTTACCTCTCAGTGTGTAGAACGTTCGATGGCTCGCTATGATCTCTCTCATGGTCTCCTGTGGACACACTTTCACCTCTGAGTGGAAGAAGTCTGACCTCTTGACGCGATGCCTCTCCATTTCAAATAAAGTTCTGACCCCTGAATTCTGCTTTGGTGCATTTGGCAGGTTTGTTAAGCTGCTAGCGTGAGGAGTCTCTACTGGATTTAGCCTGTTTCTGTCTGGGGAAAGAAAGTCATTTAAGTTAGTAATGTAATTTGGCATATTTTTACTAAAATATCAGCTTTCGAAGCTCTCATGGACTCTCAACACAGTCATTTGCCAAAACTAGGATACTATGTAATGCTAAGATGTGTTTCTTCACTCGTGATTGAAGGACATTAATGTTTTTGGAAAGCAAATTTAAATTTTGGAAGTATATCTGGAACTGTATGCTTACACCTAAATCAGTTCTGTCATTTTAATTTAAGAAATTTAGCCACCATATCGGTATCGACCAATATATGTTAATTTTGAATGTTATCGTTATTGGCCCGATAAGAAAATTTGGCCGATATATTAAAGCCGATAAATAATATATTATTTCCTTCAGCGGAGACGCTTCAGATGCGCACGGTTCACCATGATGGGCTTGAAATATGATTGAAATCACTTCAAAAAAGGAAAATACAGTTCAGTGCAACATGTGTCATATAGACTACATAATTGTGTGCTTGGGACGTGTATTTAATGGTGAGAATTTTGTTTTTGTAATCAGGCTCTCAAAAATTATATACAAAATGTGGATTTAGATTAATCGGCCAATATATCGGTTATCAGCTTTCAAATATGTAACTTAAGGGATAATCTACGGCTAGCTGTGCGTTAAAGGATTTTAATGCACGACGTGGAGGCAAAGAACCGCCCGACACGAAGCGGAGGGTGTTTGCCTTCGCGAAATGCATAGCTAGCCGTGGATTATCCCGATTATAACATGGTCATTTGCAAACATTTACAACTTAAAGCTGTTATTGAATTTTGCAGCGCAATATTTGACCGGAAGTGTAAAATTGACGGTTATTTTCGTCAGTTACGGCTCATTAGATCCAGCATTCTGCCCGTTTTGAATCAGACACAGAGATAAAGTAGTGCGTAAGATTTTATTTATTTGAATGAATGAATTATAGCATTTATTTTAATTAATTATTGAGAGAGAGAGTGAGATTCATACCTGCGTCTGTTCAGCGTCTCTCTTAACAATAGCCTCTTTTCCATTACCCTTTAAATTGCAAATTGAAAATACGCTTAATGGAACCATCAATTTTGCAAAAACTCCCATATATTGCAAAAAAAAATGTACGCTCGCATGAGCCGGCTTTTCAGCCAACTCGAAAAAGGAATACTTAGCAAAACTGCAATGGAAACAGTTTTTTCGCATTTACAGGTCCCCTGGTGCAAGTAAAAGTTGATCATTCTTTACAGATGACGCGGTATGTTTGGACAGAAGATGAGACCGAGTTCTTTATTAAAAGACAAACGAATTTACGGGAATACTGGATGCTAAACAAAGAAATGCAACAATTTATCAAGACCCACCCAGAAACACCTCATATGTGAAAATAATTAAAAATAATGTCTGGGATAAACGTAAACCTGTTGCCATGATTTTTGGAATGGCTAATCGAAAGAAATTCAGTTTTAGTCGCATTACATTAATGGAAATGTGTCATTTCGCAAAACTTTTTTATTGACTTTTAGAAAGTACCGCAAAGGTTTTACGCAAATCTGTAATGGAAACGCAGCTGATGAAGATGTGCGTTTATTACTTAAAAATAGCGATGTAACCTCACGTTGCTGAGAAATATAATGTAGTGATCCAGTAGCGAAGCTATTTTATTGGCAAAAGTCGCGGGCAGTTTTGATAAGTTTCTGTGCTCCTGAATGTTTGTGTGTGCACGGCTGCGCGATATCCACTATTTGCGCATGAGTGCGCTTTCAATGAAAACAGCGCATTAATATAGGACGGTGATTCAACTGACTTGAACTACCTGGGCACTAAATGGTTTTATTGCACACCTTCCAGCCAATCAGAATCGAGTATTCAGACAGACCATGGCTGAATCCGAAATCGCCCCCAAAACCCTCAATCCCTATTCCCTACGTTAGTCCGCTAATACAGTTCAATTGAAGGAGTGAATGAAAACGAGTGAGTGAAGTCGGACAGCCGTTGTGTGTACACTTGTTATTGCGGTGCATTGTGGGATTGAATGAGTGCACTCAATAACGTCCCCTATTGTTTCGGCCACCACTACAAATGTCTGTCCCTTCAAATAATGCCCTATTTAAGGGTATAGGGGGAGATTTCGGATTCAGCCTATGGTGTAAAAAGAATTATCGGTTATCGTATTGGCCAAAATTCATCCCGGTGCATCACTAATTTTTACCACCAATTTGTAAAAAGAAAATCTGTATATGAGAAAAGCTAAAAGTAAAATTTTTAATGCATGGCTTGTTGACGTGAATATCTAGTTCACAAAACTGGAAGACACCAGGCCAATCTGAGAACAAAAACAAACATCTACACATTTGCCTCTAATTTGGGAATGACACATTGTTTGAAAAACACAACACAATTATATGTTCTTTATCAAAACAACATTTGCTTCTGTCCAGAGTCATATCTCTATTGAGTAAGTTACTAATCATACTACATCACGTGATCAAATTTGACTTTGTTACCTTGAATTCCTGTGACGGACAGTATAAAGAAGAAGAGTGTGAAGAGATGCCCACTTTTCAAACACATGCTGACTTCAAGTCTTACATCTAACCCCATGCTGTATTAAGACAGCACAAGACTTCAGGTGCTCAGTCCTTTTTCTTGGATATATCCGTCAGAAGCAGGAAAAGCCATTATGATATCACTGTGAATGTGAAAAGCAGAAACACAGAAAGCAGGTGGAGATAGATGATAGAGATGTAGTCTTGGTGTAGAGGCGTAACATTGTGTGACAGATTACAGTGAAGTAGTTAAAAAAGCAAGATCTGTTTCTGGAATAATCTGATTATCTGATGCTCAGACATAATCCTGTTCTGCCCGTGGCCCACCCACCTCATCCAATTAGTGGCTTTTCCATTCGAGCATCTGTCGGCCGCAGTGCCAGATCAAGCGCCCACTTCATGTTGGACGCAGCAGCGTTCATCCCAGCTCCAATCATGCCAGTGCATGTGTGGAGAGAGCCATTCTCAAAAATGGACGTCCGTTCTTGGGATCACCTGTAATGGCCGTTTTAAACCTGTTGAGTTGGACTGCTTTTGAACTATGACCTCTGTGACAGGGTTAAGTGGAGGAAAGTTAGAAGCAATTACGGCTGCCATTGACGGTCCAAAGGCTTGGTCTAAAAATACCAAAGCCTTGGCATCACATGAATTGCATGCTGCTTTTCTTTTAAGTGCCCTATTATGGTTTATCGAATATTCCTTTTCATGCAGTGTGTAATATCGCTGTTTGTGAATCTAAACATTATGCAAAGTTGTAAAGATGAAAGTGCACAAGTTATTTTCTAACAAAAGAAAGAATTGACTCTGAACCGCCTAAACGAGTCGTTTTTAATTCGAATCTCACTGTGTTATGGTTCTACATCACTAGAAAAGGCATTTGCATAATGTCCGCCTATGTTGTACGTGTTCCGCCCGCGGAATTTGATCCTCAAACGTCATTTTACTGACGACTGCTTCTCAAACTAGGGATGTCCCGATCCGATATTCAGTATCGGTATCGGCTCCGATCCGCCATTATTTGCCGGATCGGGTATCGCTCAGACAGGACCGATCCAAATCCGATACTGTGCGTATAATATCCAGTGCCCCACAAAATGCACACAAAACATTATAAAGCATCGTCAACTCTTCTTCGTGCACTATATTGAGTGTTCTGAAGCCATTCCATAGTTTAATGTGAGGTACAGATGAATATTTAAGTCATTAAATTCAAGTTCCCGTGAACTCTTCGTTCGGTTGCAAAACTCTCTCCAAGATGATTCAGTGTTCCTGTTATTACGCTTGATCTGTAGATAATGCTCTATGGTTTCGCATAACTTGACTTTATCTTGCTGGAGTTTAATGCTGTAAACGTGTTAACATTACTTTCTAACGGGTGTCTGTTAGAGCACAACACTGGACTAGAGAGTGTGTTGTTCTTCACACACGGTAACTGAAGTGCTAAACTGTAAAAAGAAACGGCTCGATAAAATATAGCATAGATAGATACACTTGTGTTGAACTTTTCAATGCGGACGGAGCTGCGCTGTGACTCTGTGTTGCTTCAAGCGCATCATACGGCTTAGTCCCGCTCTGTATTATAATACTTTTATGCTATGAAAGATTATTAATAAGGTAAGGTTTAAACTGTTTGTCAATGTTATGTTATTTATTTGGAGATGTCTTTCAGTGCCTTTTTGTTATTACTGCTGTGATTTGCACATAGCTGCACTGTGAGGGTTTTGTATTTATTGGTTTACAATGCTGAAAGCTGCTGTTTAAATTGTTTTAACTTTAAACCTGTTGGTAGCATTAAGTACTGAAGTACTTAAAGGGTGGCAGTCTTTTATAATCCACTGTTATGGTGGACTATATACTGGAGAAGTATTTGTTCTCCATTTGAATGAGATGTTTTTAGGTGGCTAATTGAGCAAAGTAATTTCCAATTATTTTATTATTAGTATTGGTTCATAAAAATATCGGATTGTTATCGGAATCGGCAAAAAGCCAAAGCTGCGGCATCGGTATCGGAAGTGAAAAAGTGGTATCGGGACATCCCTACCTCAAAACTCGGGATTCACAAAACATCTGCCCTTTAAAGACGAGTCAGTACCAGTTTATTGGCTAACTTGCGTTATTACTGTCTTACTTCTGCTCATCAGCTGTGGGCCACTATTACCTCAAACTGTGTGTATTAATGCAGACCGTCTGTTATTCTTACTACCGTCTATCTCTTACTACTAGAGAACCGATGAAGTGAGATTTGTTTACACACGTTTATGATCCATCAGTCATTGACGTCAGTGCTGGACTCACGTATGAGCTGTTATTGATACAGTTTGTTCCATGGGTTTGTTGATGGACACATTCACTTGTTAATGCGGATGGTGAGGAATTACAGCTGCAACATCTCATAATGAGTAGTGAAATCACTGAGAAACTCCTGCTCAAGTCGTCCTTGTGATGGAGGTCCGGGTTGAATAACTAGTTCTTCAATGTTTCATCATCGGACTCGCGTTCGGATTGATGTGGTCAAATCGGCGTTATCGTTACTGTCTTTACAGTGTGTATGTCACCCCTCCTGTTCGAACCGCCCGCTCCAAGTGGGACTCGAACCCGGGTCCGGCGGCACAAGAGTCGGATGCTCTAACAAGGAGACTAAAGGCTGCAACCCCTAGTGTCAGTCACTAGAGCATCCCTTGAGATCAGAGGAGTGAGGTTTCCTCGCACAGTGACTTCTATCCCTGGCCAATCAGAGCTAAACTAAATTACCTAGCTTCCGACAGACGGCCGTACGCATCGATTTACTGCGAAAGAGAAACCCTTGACCCTACGCATGACGTATTGATGAATGTGAAAGTGCAGAGGATAGACTAAAACAAAACACCAGTCATGAATTAGAGTCTAAAACGAGAATTTTTAAAGAGAAATGTCGGGGGATTTCGATATAAGAGAAGAGGGGCTTGAGTTTGTTGCCCAGCACTATTTGTTTAAACCTAAATTGCGTCAGGCGTTACACTTTTGGCGACTTATGTAGGCCGTCTGCCGGATATTTTTCCTTATGTGGCGTTCACACCGGACGCAATTTGCGCGAAAGGTGGACGCTTGAACATTTTGAGTTTTCTCGCTTCATTCGCGCGTGACATTCACTGCACAACGTGTGATTCGCCTCATGGGCGGGGCTGCCGCCAGCGGCTCGTCTCATTGAGAAATGGCTGACATGGGCTGTGTTTACACTTCTTTTTTTTTGTTAAAATCTACTGTTAATGTTTGACAAAACGTAGTGTTAAGACTTTTTCAGTCGATAATGTAGTTGTTTAAAGCTCAAATCTTGGGTTTATTTATATAAAGAGTGCCTATTTGAACATTTTATCTGGCGTTTTCGGAGTTGTGAGCTCCAGCGGATCAGCTCTGATGTCTCTGTGGTGTGTCTCGAGCTATAATTCGTCTTGTAACGGCCGATCTTTGGTCTCATGGATCTATAATTTGTTCCCTGGTAAATCGTTTAGGCTGAGGGCAAAGAGAAGTTTCATTACTTTATATTTTTAGGCTATAACTGTACGTTGCAGTTAGCCGACTAGCACTGACTTTCAATGTTTGACTGAATTATTTGCTTTATTTCATGTATAGCTTATTATACCTTTTACTTATACTCTTGTATTATTGATCATACATAAACTTGCATTTAACAAAAAAAGACTGTGTTGTGTTTCATGTCATTTAATGTTATCACAGTGATAATCATATTGTCTGAACCAGATATTAATATACAGATTTTCTCCTCATTGCTGTCACTACTAGAGCAAGCTCCTGATTGGTTAACGCGGCGCGAAATATCCGGCAAAGTTCGCGGGAATCGCGTGTTCAAAACGCTCAATTCGCGTCCTTTGCGCCGCCTCAATTGCGCGAATCGCGCCGCAGAATGCCATTTCGCGTCTCTGCATTGACTTAACATATAAATCACACGCGCAAATCGCGTCCGGTGTGAACGCACCATTACACCGCTTCGCTTAAGAAGGCCTTTATTAACCCCCAGAGCCGTGTGGAGCATGTTTTTAATGGATGGATGCACTTTTATGGGCTTCAAAATCTAATCCTCATTCACTGTCATTATAAAGGTTGGAATATCCAGGGCTGCGTTTCCCAAAACCATCATAAGCCTAAGTTGATCGTAGAGACCATTGGTGGCAATTGTTCTACAATCAACTTAAGCTTAGGATGGTTTTGGGAAACGCAGCCCAGGACATTATGTAATATAACTCCTCCAATTGTTTTCATCTGAAAGAAGAATGTCATATACACATAGGATGGCTTGAGGGTGAGTAAATCATGGGCTAATTTTCATGTTTGGGTGAACTATCCCTTTAAACTATGCTTTGGAAAAAAAGAGTGAAATCACAAGTTAACGACTCTTCATTGACATTGACATTGTGCGCTCTCTAAAATCTCAGCTGGGCACCAACAGAGCCTGGGATGACACTTTCATCAGAGCTGCAGACTGAGAGTATTTACAGGAACACTTCAGATGACGACAGAGAGGTTACGTCCTCGGATGCTGAGGATGTCAACGAGACTCAACGTTACACTGACTTTAATTGGCTCTGATGCTGTCCATTTCCGTCTACATATTGCTCAGTTTTTACACTGACTGCTTGAACTCAGAAAATGTATTAAATAATGGTGTGTAATCTACAGCCCTGTCATTTGTGCTTCATTAGTATAGCATAAAACCGACTATAACACATAATACTCTTGCAGTTCTCAGCAAACAAACAAAATAATCTGTTGATTTAACCCCACCATGTAAACATAATTCCTGATAAAGGGCTTTTGTAAGGAAGTCTAATCCGATAGTCTTGTTTTGATGACTGTAAGAGCTGCTCACTGTCTGGTCAATGCTTTATTGCTCAATCCACTTGAAAGTCCTTTGAGTAAGATGGATCTATTAGGTGTGGTATATCCACTATCATTCAAAGGAGTGGAATCACTTTTTTATGTTTTAGAAATAAACTGATTCTTCTGTTGACCTATACCACCAGCAACAGTAATATTGTGAATTATTAGTCCTGTTTTCTTCTTCAATTGTTATTTATGATGGCAAAACTAAATTTTCAGCAGTCACGTTATCAGCTTTAGAACAAAATGGACACTTGTGCATAGGGGAACACATACATAATGTTGTTTTTTGTGTTGTTTTTTCCTATGAAATTATCTTTCTAGCTGATTGCACCTAATACAGAGTCGGTCACTGTTGCCAACAACTGCTAAAGCGACACACAAAACCGAATAATCTCCAATAAATAAAAAAAATCTCCAAGAATCCATTTGAAATGTTTTGTTTGCATTTCATTAATGATTAATTATTTTTAAGCATGTACGGTTTTGAATGTGTTAAACAGTCTAAAGACAGGGGAAACAGCGCCATCTAGTCAGATTTCAGCTTAACAACACCCGACAACTGTCTCACACATATGCCCTGTAATACACACATATGATATGCCCCGTCCAAATACACACACATGATATGCCCCGTCCAAATACACACACATGATATGCCCCGTCCAAATACACACATATCACATGCCCCGTCCAAATACACACACATGATATACCCCGTCCAAATACACACATATCACATGCCCTGTCCAAATACACACACATGATATACCCCGTCCAAATACACACATATGATATGCCCCGTCCAAATACACACATATGATATACCCCGTCCAAATACACACATATCACATGCCCCGTCCAAATACACACACATGATATACCCCGTCCAAATACACACATATGATATGCCCCGTCCAAATACACACATATGATATACCCCGTCCAAATACACACATATCACATGCCCCGTCCAAATACACACACATGATATGCCCCGTCCAAATACACACATATGATATACCCCGTCCAAATACACACATATGATATGCCCCGTCCAAATACACACATATCACATGCCCCGTCCAAATACACACACATGATATGCCCCGTCCAAATACACACATATGATATGCCCCGTCCAAATACACACATATGATATACCCCGTCCAAATACACACATATCACATGCCCCGTCCAAATACACACACATGATATACCCCGTCCAAATACACACATATCACATGCCCCGTCCAAATACACACATATGATATACCCCGTCCAAATACACACATATGATATACCCCGTCCAAATACACACATATGATATACCCCGTCCAAATACACACATATGATATACCCCGTCCAAATACACACATATGATATACCCCGTCCAAATACACACATATCACATGCCCCGTCCAAATACACACATATGATATACCCCGTCCAAATACACACATATGATATACCCCGTCCAAATACACACATATCACATGCCCCGTCCAAATACACACACATGATATGCCCCGTCCAAATACACACATATGATATGCCCCGTCCAAATACACACACATGATATGCCCCGTCCAAATACACACACATGATATGCCCCGTCCAAATACACACACATGATATGCCCCGTCCAAATACACACACATGATATGCCCCGTCCAAATACACACATATCACATGCCCCGTCCAAATACACACACATGATATACCCCGTCCAAATACACACATATCACATGCCCCGTCCAAATACACACACATGATATACCCCGTCCAAATACACACATATCACATGCCCTGTCCAAGTACACACACATGATATACCCCGTCCAAATACACACATATCACATGCCCTGTCCAAATACACACATATGATATACCCCGTCCAAATACACACATATCACATGCCCCGTCCAAATACACACATATCACATGCCCCGTCCAAATACACACATATCACATGCCCTGTCCAAATACACACATATCACATGCCCCATCCAAATACACACACATGATATGCCCCGTCCAAATACACACATATGATATACCCCGTCCAAATACACACATATCACATGCCCCGTCCAAATACACACATATCACATGCCCCGTCCAAATACACACATATCACATGCCCTGTCCAAATACACACATATCACATGCCCTGTCCAAATACACACATATCACATGCCCCGTCCAAATACACACATATCACATGCCCTGTCCAAATACACACATATCACATGCCCCGTCCAAATACACACATATCACATGCCCCGTCCAAATACACACATATCACATGCCCTGTCCAAATACACACATATGATATACCCCGTCCAAATACACACATATCACATGCCCTGTCCAAATACACACATATCACATGCCCCGTCCAAATACACACATATCACATGCCCTGTCCAAATACACACATATCACATGCCCCGTCCAAATACACACACATGATATGCCCCGTCCAAATACACACATATGATATACCCCGTCCAAATACACACATATCACATGCCCCGTCCAAATACACACATATCACATGCCCCGTCCAAATACACACATATCACATGCCCTGTCCAAATACACACATATGATATGCCCCGTCCAAATACACACATATGATATACCCCGTCCAAATACACACATATCACATGCCCCGTCCAAATACACACATATCACATGCCCTGTCCAAATACACACATATCACATGCCCTGTCCAAATACACACATATCACATGCCCTGTCCAAATACACACATATCACATGCCCTGTCCAAATACACACATATGATATACCCCGTCCAAATACACACATATCACATGCCCCGTCCAAATACACACACTTGCCTTTGCACTTTGTGTACTTACATTATGTATTTCCTGTATTGTAAGTGACTATTGATGAAGACTGCAAGTGTGTATAAAACTTTTGATAGCCCTATGTTACTAACAGAGGACACAATTTTAAAATTGTCGTGCTTCCAGTTAAATGATAAAAAGCAGTTGCAAATGTTGTACAAAATACAAATAGCCTACTAATCTTTGCACCAATAAAATGTGAAACACTTTGTTTTACTACCAAATTATATGTAATAACTAATTAACTTAAAGTGAAATGTTTTCCTTGACATCTCGCGAGATCCCAAACAAAATGCATGATGAGATACGCTATAGCCTCGAAAACCACTCGGAATCGAACTCAAAACGGTCTAAATAAATTATTTAAAGGTCCACTGTGTGATATTTTGGAGGATCTATTGACAAAAATGCAATATACTATACAAAGCTATGTTTTCAGTGGTGTGTAAAGACCTTACATAATGAGCTGTTATGTTTTATTACCTTAGAATGAGCCGTTTCTATCTACACACACCGCGGGTCCCCTTACAGTGAAGCCGCCATTTTGTGCCGCCATGTTTCTACAGTAGCTCTAAACGGACAAACTGCTCTACAGAGCGCTAGTCACTCTCTGCTGTCTCAGACGACCACATCTTTGTCCTGTGTCGGCCACCGCATCTTCTCTATGTGATTCGGAAGGGATTGCAATTCGTAAATCTTACTGCTAGATGGCGGTACAATTTACACACTGAACCTTTACATATAAAACAAAGGAGAAGCAAGTCTGAAAAGTCAAGTTGGCAACTGGCCTGACCGTGTACCCGCGGGCGTTAGAGTGGGCGTGGCATCTGCGAAGAGGGCGTGGCTATTCTGACTGTTTACACTCGTCGATTAGCTGTGATTTATCAATGGATTTGCTAGGAAATTGCTCTTATTCGACGTTTATTAAAATGAGTATACACAATGTAACCGTCTCAGATTGACATCTCAATGTTTGGAGAAGAATGGAGGATAAATCTGCCTCATTTCGTCAAGGTAAAATCACTCACGATGCAGGTGATATTCTATCAAAGGCTGATATAACTCACTAGCTTATCTGTTAAACTGGGAAAACTAAGGCATTAATAATCGCCTGTCAGGCAATATTTCCAGTGTGGACATTGTCTGATCGCAGCTGTGCCGATGTAATGAAATTAGATTAATATGATGCCTCAGTGTGTTGATATTTGTGTGGAAATAACATAATATTAGCCTTTAATAATGGACTGGCTGGGGTCCAATCGTGAACATGTTTGCCTTGAAATATTCTTCTTGTACAATACGTTATTTGGAGTTTACAACAAAAAATATATTTTTAATGTGTCCCATTTCACATACATCTGCGCTATTTTACACCAGCCGAGAAAGGTAATTATATTGAAAGGTAATTATATTTTTACTTTTAATAAATATAATACCTCATTGTTAAATGACAACATAATAATGTTTTTGAAATAAGTCATCTGCTCATCAAGCCTGCATTTATTTGATCCAAAAAATACAGAAAAATCAGTAATATTGTGAAATAATATTACAATTTAAAATGATGTGTTTCTATTTTGATATTCTTTTAAAATATAATTTATTTCTGTTAATTTTCAGCACCATTACTCCAGTCTTCAGTGTCACATGATCCTTCAGAAATCATTTTAATATGATGATTTATTATTAATGTTGGAAACTGTTGTTTTTTTGGAACCTGTGATACTTTTTCTATCAGGATTCATTGATGAATAACAAGTTAAAAAAGAGCAGCATTTATTCAAAATATAAATCTTTTCTATCAATATTGATCTTTTCTATCACTTTTTATCAATGTAAAACATGATTGCTGAATAAAAGTATTAATTTCTTTTGAAAAGAAAGAAAAAGAAACGTTTGAATGGTAGTGTATATTGTTACAAAATATTTCTATTTTAAATAAATGCTGCTCTTTCTAACTTTTTATTCATCAATGAATCCTGAAAAAAGTATAACAGGCTTAAAAACAATATTAAGCAACACAACTGTTTCCAAAATTGATAATAATCATTTTAGAATGATTTCTGAAGGATTGTGTGACACTGAAGACTGGAGTAATTATGCTGAAAATCCACAGAAATAAATTATATTTTAAAGTATATTAAAATAGAAAACCTTTATTTTAAATTGTAATAATATTTCACAATATTGCAGTTTTTTTCTGCATTTTTGATCAAATAAATGCAGCCTTTATGAGCATAAGAGACAAAAAACAATATCGGTAATATATATTTATATCAAATTACTTTTTAAACTGGTTTACTTAATCACATTAATTATAATCACAAAGTGTCACAGTACTTCATTGTCAACACTATAACAAGATTGTGTTTCTTGTGCTATCCTGGCAAAAGACCAACAAAAAAAAAAATTAACTCACTGCTCTTAACTGAATAACTTTTAATCTATATTTATATGCAGTGACATATAATTTTATGCAGACTATGCAGTGATATTTTACATTTGATTTCTATTTTTGTACCTGACTATCTAGTTTAGACCTACATGAAAATAACTCTTTATTTAATTTGTTCTGCTCTATTTATTTCTGCTTTTGCTCGTAATTTGATTATTTGTTCTTATTTTATTACTGACTTACTGTCTTTAACAATATACAATTTTTTTAGAGGATTTAGAAAATCCTAGGATATTAGTTTTTAGAGTCATAACCTTATTTATTAAGGTTACATGGCTCAAAAACAATACTAGGCCTATTTTATTTTATTTATCAGTTTTTTTTGTGGTGAGGCCAGTGAAAATTCTGGCAGGGCAAGTAAAAATTTTAACCCCTGAAAAAAATTCTCAGCATTGAGCCATGAAATATACCCTAGGATTTGCGAGTAGTAACTTTTGTGGTTAAAATGTCGAAGAGGAATGGAGAAGGTGACGAACCTAAACCTTTTTTCCTTAAAAGCAACAAAATCCGGAGACAGAACTTAAGCAAAGCCAACCTCTTTAGTGTTGTAAATAGTTGTGTGATGTATAAATAAATGTTGTTTATATTTGTTTACCAAATTAATTAATTTATTGTCTATGGCAACACCACGTATCCGTAGTTTCGGGAGCCCCCCCCCAAGCTGTAAACCTAGGGGAAACCCTGTATTTCATTTTAAAATGCATGTTTTGAGCGTGTGTGTGGCAGTTTTTGCTTGAGGTGAACTGTTGCATGTGTGTGTAGGAGCGATGAGCTGGTATATGCGGGTCTGCCGGCTGGCGGTGGCTGTGGCTGTGATTAAGGCCAGGCCGTCAGGAGGAGCCAGGCAGTTCGCTGAAGCCCTGGCGGATGGACTCAGACAGCAGGACGACGGCTGGAGGTCTAAAGCTCGAGGTCTTCATGAAGATCTGCTGCATCTCAGACAGGAGCTGCTTCTCACGCGCTTACTGTTCAAGAGCAGGAGCAACACCGACCCAGGACAGGGTAGGCTTTCACATCCATCTGGATAAGCCCTGGACAATACATGGGAGATTCAAGTTCATGAATATTCCTATAATGAATAATAGATTCCCTAAATTATACAGTACACGCATAATTATTACGCAATTGATATTCTGATCATATTTTTTTTTCCCCAAGCACATTTTCTCAATTCCAAACCACATCAATCATAGTAACTACTATTAATTTTGTATTTAATCATTTATAAGTGATATATATAATTGTTAAGGAAGGCTAGAGGTGAAAAACGCCTTTAGGTGTGCATAATTATTAAAGGGCACATCACACACACAGTTTCTGCCTCATGTTAATCTTGAGTATCTGTAGAGTAGTGTTGATCCCTCATATCTCCCAAGAGTCTTTAGTTTATCATCTTTATAAAAGACAGATTCACTGAACCGAACAGCCGAGTCCGTGGAGGCGTGCAGTGGGCGGAGCTAAAGAGTCAAGAGCGCACACACACACACTCACACATGTTTGTTTTTGTGAAATGTGAGGACATTCCATAGGCGTAATGGTTTTTATACTGTACAAACCATATTTTCTATCCTCTTACACTGCCCCTGCCCCTAAACCTAGCCCTCACACACACACACACACACACACTGCCCCTGCCCCTAAACCTACCCATCACACACACACACACCCGACTGTTTGCACATTTTAGAACCGATAGACGCGACGAGGACGTACAAAAACACTGAATCACAAGATAGAAAACACGAAAACACCGTTCTGTCGGGAGAGAGAGAAGCCGCATTGTGTGCACGAATAATAAATAATTAGCTACACATCAGAAATCACTGATCACAGATCAGAAGGAACTGAAAAAAGACTTCTGTTTTCATTTGTACATCCAAACACTGAGAAACTGCCAGCATTCACTCGTTCACAAGCAATGATCTCTCGAGTGTTTGCAAGGGCGTGCCAGATTCTCTGGGCGGAGGAAAGGGAGGAAACCGTTCCTGATTGGACGTCAAACCAGGAGACTTCAGGATTGGCTCGTCTGGCTTGTCATTTTCTCAAAGGCAGAGAGAGACAGCCAGAACTCGGGTTTACACAGATCAACATTTCTATCCACTTGGGGACAATATTCAGGCTAGGGGAACTCATATTAATGTTGAAAAACCTCATAAAATGAAAATTTCATGCCATGGGACCTTTAAACAGTGTGAATAAGTCAGAATGCATAAAAAAGCATTAGCAGTGTTGTGCGTGAACGAGTTCAAAAGAACGCGTTCATTGAACACGCTCATTTTTTCGTGAACGTTGAACTGAACGCAACACATTTTTTAATAAAGAACTTGAACGTGAATTAGTTCACATTATGTGTCATGAACGGCAGACATCACTGTAAATGAACGTTGGAATTTGTTTTCCATTGAAAACTGAGTGACATCTGTTTTCTCTTTTGAAACGCAACGAGAGAAAGTTCCTCCCTCCTGTATTCTCGCTGGTGCCGCTTAAATCATGTATCACCGGACAGAAATGGTTTTGACATTGTGTGCGCAATGCATTGCGGGCAACGTAGAGTCCGGCTGAGAATAGTTGAATAGCATACTGGCTTCCGCACAACGTTACCCGTGATGAATTGCAGCAGAGCGGGGTAGGCATAGCAACGCCGCGTAGCAGGCAACGACGAGAGCGCGGAGGGCTAGAGGAGCGAGAGAGAGAGAGAGAGACAGACCAAAGACGAGAGTGAGAGAAAGCGCTGCAATTTAAAAAAAAAAATGGCTAGTGGAAGTGATGGCACGGAGACGGACACCGACAATTGCAGTGTCATGAGCAAATGTCTACAATGAGCAGCTTCAAAGAACGTATAGTGATTTCTAGCTCGTAGTGTGAAAAAAAGTATTTATTTGAATATCTCACGAAAAAAGTAAAATGAACTGAACTTTGAACTAGTTCAGAATTAAAATTGTGAACTTTGAACGTGAACTGTTCACTTTGAGCATGTATGAACTGAACTTGAACTAGTTCAGAAAAGCTGTGAACTGGACCAACACTGAGCATTAGATAGTTTAATGTCAAGCCCACACACACACACACACATATATGATGCTGATATGTTTTGCTTTCACAGGTCAAGCTCTCTCTCAGGACGACCCGCAGCAGTTGAAGGGTGACTCTGGCTGTGACACTGATAACGGCTCACAAACACACATTTGCATTGCTAAGGGGCCGTGTTTACCTCCAACCCCTCCAAACAGCCAGAACTTCCCCCTCCAGGACAGGCAGTGGCGCCAGGACCGCAGGATGTTAAAACACATGCAGTTCCTGCAGTGTCTGAGTGGCTTGCGGAGAGTTTGTGAGGCGTCTCTGTGTGGCCATGGGGACGTGGTCTGGGACTCAGTGGTGCAGTTGCTGGAGTCTGTGGTGGAGGTTTTCAGGCAGGCACATGTTGGACAGCCTCTCCATCACCCAGAGCAGCTGCATCAGGCCATACAGGTGGTGGCCCAGAGCCTGAGTCGAGCAGGAGCACGCCAGGGGGCTTCAGAGCAGCAGTTTTGCAGAGTGGAGGATCTGTTGAAGGAGATGATCAGCCTGCTACTAACCAACCAGCAACTCAATGCGGTAAGACTAGAGAGGTTTGTGTACTGTGGGTAAAAATAATTGCAGACCGGGCGAGAAGTGGGCACCTCATAAGTAATTTTGCCAAGGTAGTGAAGAGCTATATGCATGTTTTTAACTGTGGTTATCATGATCTAAATCTATGATACTATGGAAGACCTATGGCTCATTTTAATAAAACTCAGTCATAATATTTATATTTTAGTATATAAAAATGAGGTGTTACAGATGTCCGTGTTTTTGTTAAAGGAACACTCCACTTTTTTAGAAAATAGGCTCATTTTACAAGTCCCCTAGAGTTAAATAGTTGAGTTTTACCGTTTTTGAATCCATTCAGCCGATCTTTTTTTTATCTGGCGGTAGCACTTTTAGCATAGCTTAGCATACATCATTGATTCTGATCAGGCCATTAGCATCTCATTCAAAAAATGACACTTTCAATATTTTTCCTATTTAAAACTTGACTCTTCTACAGTTACATCGTGTGCTAAGACCAACTGAAAATGAAAAGTTGCGATTATCTATATGGCTAGGAACTACTTTCTCATTCCTGCGTAATAGTGGCGGATCTTCGCGGTCGTACCATGGCTGCAGCGGCGCAATGATTGGTTGGTATTCTGTGAAACATGGTGGAAGTTACACATTCGACTTACTATCACAGCGCTTTACAACACACAGAACCATGGCTAATCACACAGCTAAATCCACAACACAATTTGTCGGCTGCAAGCCTGAAACTTTCTCTGCAACTACACGAACTTAGTGCCGGTCACATTGAAAGTTTCCTAGCTGGGCTACTTTCAGGCGCTGTAATATCATTGCGCCGCTGCAGCCATGGTACGGCCGTGAAGATCCGCGACTATTACGCAGGAATGAGAAAGTAGTTCCTAGCCATATAGAAAATCGCAACTTTTCATTTTCAGTTGGTCTTAGCACACGATGTAACTGTAGAAGAGTCAAGTTTTAAATAGGAAAAATATTGAAAGTGTCTTTGGTCATTTTTTGAATGAGATGCTAATGGACTAATCAGAATCAATGATGTATGCTAAGCTATGCTAAAGGTGCTACCGCCAGATACAAAGATCGGCTGAATGGATTCAAAAACGGTAAAACTCAACTATTTAACTCTAGGGGACTTGTAAAATGAGCCTATTTTCTAAAAAAGTGGAGTGTTCCTTTAATGAACATAAATTTACATCTGCATCCTCCTAACTCAAGCTACTACTGTCAACTCACTGTCAAATGTGCATTTCTAAGAGACAAAACGTGTAATATTATGAATACTGCAGCTGAAAATATATGCCAAAGTCAGGCGACACACACCTGTTTCATGACTAGAAACAATATCACCCGTTAGCACATGCAGAAACTAAGACGTTCATTTTTTCTATTAAGAAATTTATATTGTTAAGGAAAAATGAGTGTAAGGAATTCAAAAACGTGAAGTGTTTGTCATATTCTCACTATAAAGAGCAGTTTAACAATCTGGTTTCTACAACTTTCACTGAGGAGCAAAAATCTGCCTTTAAATTTGAAAGAAATAAATATTTGACATTTTATCGTGATAATTATCGATATCGACTGATATGAAAAGATTTTATCGAGATCACTTTTTGGCCATTTCGCCCAGCCCTAAGATGACTTGATAACTCTGCGCTGCTTACAGAAAGGTTTTTAATAGTTTTTGTATTTAAATATGTGCTAAATGACCGTTGCGCCGCGTCTTGAGTTGCGTTGGAGAACCAGTCTTCTTTTCAGCGCTGCGGCTCTGCAGTTGGATTGTATTATCGTGTCGTGTTTTTAAGAGCAACAAGCGTTCTGTTTGATCATCTGTTATGACTGTCACTCAGACGTCAAAATATGTTGTCAAATTGAACATTGCTTATTGCGCTGCTCCTCATGTTTAAAGATGACTGACATCACAGAATTTACCAGTATTTTGCTGATGATGTGTGAGCGGTCTCTTACCGGTAAAAAGACAGAATAGTGTTGCTTGTGTGAACAGCATATTTGTGTATTTACCAGTAAAGTCATTCTGGTAATTTACCGGTAATTTACCGGTATTGCTGTGTGAAAGGGGCTAATGGCACATGCACAATTTGGTGTCAATATGCCAAAGCATTGCAGCCTCTGTTACCCCTTTTCCACCAGAATGAAGTGGGTGTCAATTTATCATTGATTCTTATTTTAATATTGATCACAAAATCATTCTTGAAGGATATGTGTCTGATGAAGAGGCAAGTGATGTTTGACTTGACCCTTCAGGAAAGACAAACAACTGATTTGAAACTAGGCTCTGGCTCTGAACCAGCACCAGCACCGCCTCGGTGGAAAAGGGGTAAGAGTCAATTTGGCATCATGCATCAAAAACGGTTTCCTCTATTGACACAAAATCCATAACTTTTTGTCGGCACGGTCTGAAGATGATCCATCTCGAATTTGGTGAAAATCGGACAAACGGTTTTAAAAGAGGAGTTTGAAAAAGAAAATGGTATCTCTAGATAAATTTCTTCCAGCAGCTTTCTCACGATCCTAAACCTCAATTTAATTCCCTCATGTATAAATCATATATTCAGTCATTCCAGTCATTGGGATTTTTGATTTCTGTCATGTTCTGAAGGGTGTGTTCTGGGTCACTTTTATTATTGTATGATCTAGAGCAGAGGTGTCCAAACTGGGTCCTGGAGGGCGGCTGTCCTGCAGAGTTCAGCTCCAGCTTGCCTGGAGGTCTCTCTCTAGTATGCCCAGTAAGACCTTGATTAGCTGGTTCAGGTGTGTTTCATTGGGGTGGGAGCTAAACTCTGCAGGACAGTGGCCCTCCAGGAGCAGGATTGGACACCCCTGATCTAGAGAGAGGCAGATCAGTCTGATATGGTCTCATTCTGCTGCTAGTTCTCAGTCCGTGACGTGCTGTCAGAGTGTCTGCTGGCTCTGGGAGGAAGTTGTGTCCTGAGATCTCCGTTTATTCAGCTCCTGATGTCTGAGATCATTCAGCTGGCACAGCAGCTGTGGGAAAACTGTGAGGTAGGTTACACCACACTACACATAGCAATCAAAACATTATTCCTGTTGGCGATGCCGTACTGACTCGGTCCGGCCAGTGACATTTCCATTTCCAAGTGAATTTCACCAACAGTGCTGGACTTGGTTGCACTTTAAAACATTGTTCAAGTCCCAAAGGCTCAGATCAGAGTAAAAATGCATCCAAAAGTTGGACTCTAGACCAGACTCAAGTCTGAGCTCGACTACCCCAACACCAGCTTTTTCTATGGCTGGGTTGAAAATACTGATTTCTCAATAAGATCTGGATAATTCAGTGTTTGGCGGGGAAAGAGTTAAACTTGCCTATTTCTATCCTATTCCTCTAGCTCCCTTTTTAGAGCTGCCCTTTTAGGAAATCAGCTTGCAGTGTATGTGGTTGCAACAAACACTTGATAGGCTTGCTGCTGCACTTTTGTCATAAAATCACTTGAATGTTAGACATGGAGTTACAATTGTTTTAGATTTCATCATGAAAATCCGACTGATTGTTACAGTTGCGGTGCCTCTACTGTCAGAAAAAAAAGTAATGTTCATAAAGGCCAACTAAAACAAACACTAAATCACCATAATGGTGACCTAAAATTTTGACTATTTCCTTCAGTGGCTTGTTAACAGCAGGTGTTCATCACTCAATCTCATCGACTTTAACACTGCTTTAGGCCCTGTCCACACAAACACGGGTATTTTCAAAACACGTAGCTTTTTTTAGGCTGTTCGTCCACACGCAAACGCAGTATCCGGTTACTGAAACCAGACTTTTTTGAAAACTCCAGCCTGGGTGAAGATTTGTAGAAACTCCGGTTACAGCGTTGTCGTGTAAATGGTGAAACCGGAGATTTCGGCTTGTTAAGTCGAAGTGTGTGCCGTTCTCTCCTTTGTTTGACGTCAGATTGTGCGCCGCTATTGTTTACATGAGTGGAGTCTACGCAATGGCGGACGTAACTTTTAATAACTCTGCTAACAGCGCTTATCGCATCTATACAGATACATGCGCAGTTATCTCGTTGTATTGCAGAAAAGAGGCGCCAGAATGCAATAATACAATATAGTAAGGCAAGTGTGTGAAGCTTTGGTCCACTTGGGCCCTGCCCCTGTGTATACAGTTACCCGTCACTGAGTCTAAAGTAAACTTGCAGAAGGGTTTCACTGAGCCCATGGCATCCCTCAGTGCATCGGTGCCGTGGATGGGACCCATGTGGAAATCAGGCAGCCAATCATAGCGCGGTTTTGCGTTTTCATCTGGACAGAGATTTTTTTTAAACCATGCTTGTGTGGACGCGATTGTTTTTTAAAACTGAGGAGGAAAAACTCGTACCCGTGTACGTGTGGACTAGGCCTTAGTTTTGAGTGTGGACTCAATTAAACTCTGAGGAGAGTTAATTTAACAGTTATGTTTTTTATGTGTATATGATATCTGTGGACAGATAAAACCAAAGTTTGCTAAGTGGCCTTTTTTGTCTGAAATAAGTTATTGGACATGAATTACTTGTTTATAAAGGTGTTGTATAAAAAGAGTATCATACTTGCAATCAGTAAAACTCAATGTGGATGGATGTTAATGTGACTGTAAGTCAATAATGGCAGGGTTTTGTCTCGTGCAGAGGACGTCCAGAGAGGAGCTCCCGCATCAGATGGACTGGATCCGCTATCAGAATTCCTTCTATGTGTTCTGGCTGCTGGAACAACTTGCACAGGACACCAATCGTAATGTAAACCAGGAGCTCGTGAACAACCTGGAGACTAAAGCGTTCACTCTCGCAGACGAGTTCCCCCTGTTCTCTCTGTATATGTGGCGGATCGGTGGACTCTTCAGGGTGGGGCACCAATGAGCAGACTACTTTACATGATGTGCTTTGTCTTACAAAAATATTAATATTAGCGGTTAATTAATAAATGATAAACCAGTCCGTTGTTTTGATAAATCATCTATAGTTGGGGTGTCAAACTCAGTTCATCTCCAACGCTAATTAAACACACCTGAACCAGCTAATCAAGTGCTGTGTTCGAAATCGCCCCCTATACCCTCATTCACTAATCCCTACATTGTCCACTAATATAGTCCACTTGAGGGAGTGAATGAAAACGAGACACTGGCTGAATCCGAAATCGTCCCCTATACCATTATATAGGGCATTATTTGAAGGGACAGCCATTTGTAATGGTGTCCGAAACCATAGTGGACGTTATTGAGTGCACTCATGCAATCCCACAATGCACCGCAATAACAAGTGTACAGCCGATATAGTCAACAGCTGTCCGACTTCACACACTCGTTTTCATTCACTCCTTCAAGTGGACTGTATTAGTGGCCTAACGTAGGAAATAGTGATTGAGGGTTTAAGGGGCGATTTCGGATTCAGCCACTGAGTGTGTTGTACACTCGTTATTGCAGTGCATTGTGGGACTGAATGAGTGCACTCAATAAATGAAATGTCCAAGCGGGTGTTTTGGAGCTGGTTAAAGCTACATTATGTAGGAGAGTGGCCCTTCACTCATTACTTTACAAATAACTGCAGCATTTAAAAAATATTTTGATACAAATATAATTTAAAGAGGTGGTTGCATGCGATTTCACTTTTTAAACTTTAGTTAGTGTGTAATGTTGCTGATTGAGCACAAATAGTATCTGCAAAGTTACAGCGCTGAAAGTTCAATGCAAACGGAGATATTGTCTTTTAAAGTTATGGCAGTTTATTGCCTACAAAAACGGCCGGTTTGGACTACAACAAGCTTCTTCCCGGGTTGGTGACATTATGAACACCTGCTATTAACATAAACACCGCCCCCGCGAACACGCAACAAAGTGGGCGAGGCCACAGCGCAGTCATTGCAAAAGAGAGAGAGCTGTTGCAGAACTACAAACTACATTTGGCCATCTAACCAATCTAAGACCATCGCGTTTTTCGGAGGGATGGGCTTCATAGAAGCAGGAAGCAAACGAGCCGTTCAAAGGACAGGAGACAGCGGTGTGGAATAAAGGGAAAATATAAGAAAAATGGCGTATTTAAAAAAAAGAAGTATTAAGACATGTTATACTGCGCCCCATAAACACAACCAAGCCTAGAAAAAAACCACGGAACCACCCCTTTAATATTTTTCAATTCGTCTGCATTCACTTTGCTTAATGCACATCTATTCTCATATGTTTGTATTGTCCATTGCTATGGTTATCCCCTTGTCAATCATTGCAGGTTTGGGGATTAATTTTGCTCTAAGTGCCTCATGGTTCACTCACTAGTCTCAGAATCCTGTGGGGAAATGAGCGGCGCCCCTGTGACTGCAGCGCAGGCCATATTTAATGGACTTTAAATGCATCCGAACCTGAAGCCTATGCAATAATTTCAACATCAAAGTAAAATTGGCTTTTAGTGAGCACCACTTATAGGTTGAGTAACTCTATGCTAAACTTTTATGTCCCGATCATTGCATCCAAAACTTTTATGAAACAGAAAGACTGTACACATTCTTGTTTAGTTTGAATCAATTGAACAAAGAAATTTAATATACAAAAATATTCCAAGCTTTCTCCGATACATTTTTAGGCGAGTAATCAAACAGGAAGTTGCCTGTGGATGTACACCGCCTCCCCATCAGTCCCACACACTAAACACTGCTCCAGCACATCCAGGCTGTTGACGGACAGCGTCTGGCTGGGCAGCACATGGGTCGCCTCCAGTCTGCTTCTGCTGGAGTCCGCGGCCAACCAGGAGCTGACCATAGAGTCATTCTCCCCGGCCTGAGGGACGGCGCTCTGGGAGATCACCCTGCTGTTCCAGCCCCCTGAAACACACCAGCACACACTCCATCAACACCAGCTCACACTCCATCAACACACTCCATCAACACCAACGAGTAGAGTCTGTGTGTGTATCGACTAAAACAATCATAGCAGTAGTAGCTTTACTATAGCCCATTCTAGGATTTCAATATTAGGAGGGGAAATATATATATTTTAAGGAAAATATTCCAGGATTTTTCTCCATCTAGTGGAGTTCAGTGGGGACCAACGAGCCTCAAAGCTGCATTGAAACTGCAAGCCTTCAACCCGTTGATATCCACTATATGGAGAAAAATCCTGGAAAGTTTTCCTCAAGAACCTTCATTTCTTCTCGAGAAAGAAAGAAAGACATGAACATCTTGGATGACATGAGGGTGAGTAAATTATCAGGACATTTTAATTCTGGAGTGAAGCGGTAGACCAAATCAGATGGATGGATGGATGGATGGGATGAGATTGGATATGGATTGATGAGATTGGAGATGGATGATTGGATGTGGATTGGAGATGGATGATTGGATGTGGATTGATGAGATTGGAGATGGATGATTGGATGTGGATTGGAGATGGATGATTGGATGTGGATTGATGAGATTGGAGATGGATGATTGGATGTGGATTGGAGATGGATGATTGGATGTGGATTGATGAGATTGGAGATGGATGATTGGATGTGGATTGATGAGATTGGAGATGGATGATTGGATGGATGATTGGAGATGGATGATTGGATGTGGATTGATGAGATTGGAGATGGATGATTGGATGTGGATTGGAGATGGATGATTGGATGTGGATTGATGAGATTGGAGATGGATGATTGGATGGATGATTGGAGATGGATGATTGGATGTGGATTGATGAGATTGGAGATGGATGATTGGATGTGGATTGGAGATGGATGATTGGATGTGGATTGATGAGATTGGAGATGGATGATTGGATGTGGATTGGAGATGGATGATTGGATGTGGATTGATGAGATTGGAGATGGATGATTGGATGTGGATTGATGAGATTGGAGATGGATGATTGGATGGATGATTGGAGATGGATGATTGGATGTGGATTGATGAGATTGGAGATGGATGATTGGATGGATGATTGGAGATGGATGATTGGATGTGGATTGATGAGATTGGAGATGGATGATTGGATGTGGATTGGAGATGGATGATTGGATGTGGATTGATGAGATTGGAGATGGATGATTGGATGTGGATTGGAGATGGATGATTGGATGTGGATTGATGAGATTGGAGATGGATGATTGGATGTGGATTGATGAGATTGGAGATGGATGATTGGATGGATGATTGGAGATGGATGATTGGATGTGGATTGATGAGATTGGAGATGGATGATTGGATGTGGATTGGAGATGGATGATTGGATGTGGATTGATGAGATTGGAGATGGATGATTGGATGGATGATTGGAGATGGATGATTGGATGTGGATTGATGAGATTGGAGATGGATGATTGGATGTGGATTGGAGATGGATGATTGGATGTGGATTGATGAGATTGGAGATGGATGATTGGATGTGGATTGGAGATGGATGATTGGATGTGGATTGATGAGATTGGAGATGGATGATTGGATGTGGATTGGAGATGGATGATTGGATGTGGATTGATGAGATTGGAGATGGATGATTGGATGTGGATTGATGAGATTGGAGATGGATGATTGGATGGATGATTGGAGATGGATGATTGGATGTGGATTGATGAGATTGGAGATGGATGATTGGATGTGGATTGGAGATGGATGATTGGATGTGGATTGATGAGATTGGAGATGGATGATTGGATGTGGATTGGAGATGGATGATTGGATGTGGATTGATGAGATTGGAGATGGATGATTGGATGTGGATTGGAGATGGATGATTGGATGTGGATTGGAGATGGATGGATGTGGATTGGAGATGGATGGATGTGGATTGGAGATGGATGGATGATTGGAGATGGATGGATGTGGATTGGAGATGGATGTGGATTGGAGATGGATGGATGTGGATTGGAGATGGATGTGGATTGGAGATGGATGGATGTGGATTGGAGATGGATGTGGATTGGAGATGGATGGATGTGGATTGGAGATGGATGTGGATTGGAGATGGATGGATGATTGGAGATGGATGTGGATTGGAGATGGATGGATGATTGGATATGGATGTGGATTGGAGATGGATGTGGATTGGAGATGGATGGATGATTGGAGATGGATGTGGATTGGAGATGGATGGATGATTGGATATGGATGTGGATTGGAGATGGATGGATGATTGGATGTGGATTGGAGATGGATGGATGATTGGAGATGGATGTGGATTGGAGATGGATGGATGATTGGATATGGATGTGGATTGGAGATGGATGTGGATTGGAGATGGATGTGGATTGGAGATGGATGGATGATTGGAGATGGATGTGGATTGGAGATGGATGGATGATTGGATATGGATGTGGATTGGAGATGGATGGATGATTGGATGTGGATTGGAGATGGATGTGGATTGGAGATGGATGGATGATTGGAGATGGATGTGGATTGGAGATGGATGGATGATTGGAGATGGATGTGGATTGGAGATGGATGTGGATTGGAGATGGATGGATGATTGGAGATGGATGTGGATTGGAGATGGATGTGGATTGGAGATGGATGTGGATTGGAGATGGATGGATGATTGGAGATGGATGTGGATTGGAGATGGATGGATGATTGGAGATGGATGTGGATTGGAGATGGATGGATGATTGGAGATGGATGTGGATTGGAGATGGATGGATGATTGGAGATGGATATGGATTGGAGATGGATGGATGATTGGAGATGGATGTGGATTGGAGATGGATGGATGATTGGAGATGGATGGATGATTGGAGATGGATGTGGATTGGAGATGGATGGATGATTGGAGATGGATGTGGATTGGAGATGGATGGATGATTGGAGATGGATGTGGATTGGAGATGGATGGATGATTGGAGATGGATGTGGATTGGAGATGGATGGATGATTGGAGATGGATGTGGATTGGAGATGGATGGATGATTGGAGATGGATGTGGATTGGAGATGGATGGATGATTGGAGATGGATGTGGATTGGAGATGGATGGATGATTGGAGATGGATGTGGATTGGAGATGGATGGATGATTGGAGATGGATGTGGATTGGAGATGGATGGATGATTGGAGATGGATGTGGATTGGAGATGGATGGATGGGATTGGAGATGGATTGATGGGATGAGATTGGAGATGGATTGATGGGATGAGATTGGAGATGGGATGAGATTGGAGATGGATGGATGATTGGAGATGGATGTGGATTGGAGATGGATGGATGATTGGAGATGGATGTGGATTGGAGATGGATGTGGATTGGAGATGGATGTGGATTGGAGATGGATGTGGATTGGAGATGGATGGATGATTGGAGATGGATGGATGATTGGAGATGGATGTGGATTGGAGATGGATGTGGATTGGAGATGGATGGATGATTGGAGATGGATGGATGTGGATTGGAGATGGATGGATGTGGATTGGAGATGGATGGATGTGGATTGGAGATGGATGGATGTGGATTGGAGATGGATGGATGTGGATTGGAGATGGATGGATGTGGATTGGAGATGGATGGATGTGGATTGGAGATGGATGTGGATTGGAGATGGATGGATGTGGATTGGAGATGGATGTGGATTGGAGATGGATGGATGTGGATTGGAGATGGATGTGGATTGGAGATGGATGGATGATTGGAGATGGATGTGGATTGGAGATGGATGGATGTGGATTGGAGATGGATGTGGATTGGAGATGGATGGATGTGGATTGGAGATGGATGTGGATTGGAGATGGATGGATGATTGGAGATGGATGTGGATTGGAGATGGATGGATGATTGGATATGGATGTGGATTGGAGATGGATGGATGATTGGATATGGATGTGGATTGGAGATGGATGGATGATTGGATATGGATGTGGATTGGAGATGGATGGATGATTGGATGTGGATTGGAGATGGATGGATGATTGGAGATGGATGTGGATTGGAGATGGATGGATGATTGGAGATGGATGTGGATTGGAGATGGATGTGGATTGGAGATGGATGGATGATTGGAGATGGATGTGGATTGGAGATGGATGTGGATTGGAGATGGATGTGGATTGGAGATGGATGTGGATTGGAGATGGATGGATGATTGGAGATGGATGTGGATTGGAGATGGATGTGGATTGGAGATGGATGTGGATTGGAGATGGATGTGGATTGGAGATGGATGGATGATTGGAGATGGATGTGGATTGGAGATGGATGGATGATTGGAGATGGATGTGGATTGGAGATGGATGTGGATTGGAGATGGATGTGGATTGGAGATGGATGGATGATTGGAGATGGATGGATGATTGGAGATGGATGTGGATTGGAGATGGATGTGGATTGGAGATGGATGGATGATTGGAGATGGATGTGGATTGGAGATGGATGGATGATTGGAGATGGATGGATGATTGGAGATGGATGTGGATTGGAGATGGATGTGGATTGGAGATGGATGTGGATTGGAGATGGATGGATGATTGGAGATGGATGTGGATTGGAGATGGATGGATGTGGATTGATGTGGATTGGAGATGGATGTGGATTGGAGATGGATGGATGATTGGAGATGGATGGATGATTGGAGATGGATGTGGATTGGAGATGGATGGATATGGTTGGAGATGGATGATTGGAGATGGATGTATGATGATTATAATGGAGGTGAAGGAGTGTGCTCTTACTCTGCAGGAGGTTGCTCATGTCTGATCCTGAAGTCGTCTCCCAGTGTAGCAGAGACCCGTCCTCAGAGCACGTGAACAAGTGATTGGGGTTTGATGGATGGAAATGCACCTCCCACACTGTAGAAAACATTGATTGAAAAAAGGTTAGCAGTGATCAGGGAGATTACAAATCATCCCTATCTATCAATCTATCCCTATCTATCAATCTATCCCTATCTATCAATCTATCCCTATCTATCAATCTATCCCTATCTATCAATCTATCCCTATCTATCAATCTATCCCTATCTATCAATCTATCCCTATCTATCAATCTATCCCTATCTATCAATCTATCCCTATCTATCAATCTATCCCTATCTATCAATCTATCCCTATCTATCAATCTATCCCTATCAATCAATCTATCCCTATCAATCAATCTATCCCTATCTATCAATCTATCCCTATCTATCAATCTATCCCTATCTATCAATCTATCCCTATCTATCAATCTATCCCTATCAATCAATCTATCCCTATCTATCAATCTATCCCTATCTATCAATCTATCCCTATCTATCAATCTATCCCTATCTATCAATCTATCCCTATCTATCAATCTATCCCTATCAATCAATCTATCCCTATCTATCAATCTATCCCTATCTATCAATCTATCCCTATCTATCAATCTATCCCTATCAATCAATCTATCCCTATCAATCAATCTATCCCTATCTATCAATCTATCCCTATCTATCAATCTATCCCTATCTATCAATCTATCCCTATCTATCAATCTATCCCTATCTATCAATCTATCCCTATCAATCAATCTATCCCTATCTATCAATCTATCCCTATCAATCAATCTATCCCTATCTATCAATCTATCCCTATCAATCAATCTATCCCTATCTATCAATCTATCCCTATCTATCAATCTATCCCTATCAATCAATCTATCCCTATCTATCAATCTATCCCTATCTATCAATCTATCCCTATCTATCAATCTATCCCTATCTATCAATCTATCCCTATCTATCACACGCATTCAGAAGATTTCATGTCGACATTAAAGGGTTAGTTCACCCAAAAATGAAAATTCTGTCATTAATTACTTACCCTCATGTCGTTGGACACCCGTCAGACCTCCGTTCATCTTCAGACACAAATGAAGATATTTTAGTGTAAATCTGATGCTCTGAAAGGCCTCCATTGGCTCAATGCACTTTACACTCTCAAGACCCTTAAAAGGCACTAAAGACGTCGTTACAAAGTCCATCTCACTACAGTGGTTCTAAAATAACTTTATGAAGAGGCGAGAATAGTTTTTGTGCGCAAAAAAACCCTAAATAACGACTTATATAGTGATGACGATTTCAAAACACGGCATCATGAAGCTTCGAAGTGTTATGAATCAGTGAGTCGATTCATTATTCGGATCGTGTGTCAAACTGCTGAAATTTGGCGATTCAAACCACTGAATCGACTCACTGATTCATAACGCTTCGAAGCTTCATGATGCCGTGTTATGAAATCATCATCACTATGTAAGTCGTTATTTAGGGTTTTTTTGCGCACAAAAACTATTCTCGTCGCTTCATAAAGTTATTGTAGAACCACTGTAGTGAGATGGACTTTGTAACGACGTCTTTAGTGTCTTTTAAGGGTCTTGAGAGTGTAAAGTGCATTGAGCCAATGGAGGCCTTTCAGAGCATCAGATTTACACTAAAATATCTTCATTTGTGTCTGAAGATGAACGGAGGTCTGACGGGTGTCCAACGACATGAGGGGAAGTCATTAATGACAGAATTTTAATTTTTGGGTGAACTAACCCTATAAGTTTGAGCATTTTTTCTGAACATCTAGTATGTGTTTGCAGAACTCGAGCATATCTATTTTTGTAAAAGTTAAATAATTGAAAGGGTACTGACTTTCTGCTGAATGTGCCTCTATGAGAGAGAAGGGGGTATTGCCCTGCCTCACATCCCAGATACACAGCATCCCGTCCTGCCCTCCGGTGGCCACTATGTGCTGCTGGTTCGGGTGTTTATCCACACAGTGCAAGGGCACTCGGTCTCCGGTGCTGCAGAACAGAACAACTCAAGGTCCACATTTGACATGTTCTAGAGTGAATTCAGTTCAGTTGGGCCACTTATTGAGGACCTGAAACGCTGGCAAAAAGATTGGGCAATTTCTTATCTTGAGAAGCTAAAAAAAATTGCCAGAAAAAAAACTATCAATGCATAGGATAAATCAATCCAGCAATTTGTGTAGTGACTAATGAGCCAAATTATTAATGAAAATATCTCTGGTCCTAAAAATAGGCCATTTTTCTACTTTGATTTTGATGTCAACTAGGGGTGTGCGATATTGACAAAAAAAGAAATCTCGATATTTTCTGGGATTTTCTTGATAACGATATTTTGCCGAGTGTGTTATTATGCTGGTACTTCGGCAGGTTTAGGACTGCCATGGTCAGCTGACTCCTAAAGTTTATGATATTCTTCATATTCTGTGTGGTGGTCAGTTCACAGAAATCATCTTTACCTTGATACATTCATTTTTTACTTCTTTTGTGTCAATTTCATAAGTTTAATAAAAATTAATTATAAGAAGACACAATAGGGCTGTTACCAATCAAATTAAATGAGTATAAAAAAAAATATTATATTATATATATAAAAAAAATGAATCTTTGCTGTGCAGAGGAAACACAGAAGCTGCATCTGAAGTGGCATTTAGATCATTTACACAGACGGTTTACTGTTTGATTATTTACACAGCTCAGAAGTGACACATTAATAACCTGCAGTTATGCATAAATAATGTTTTGATGTTTAAAACATAACAATTTTGAATAATATTGATATTTGAAATTATTTAAAACATGAAAAGATACTTTAACTGTGAAATTAACCGCCAGTAGGTGGCAGAAAGTCACGTTTAATGAGCGAGTTATTGAGATTCAAACAATTCATTCAAAAAGCTGATTCATTCAAGGAACGAAGCATTTTAATTTCTTAATCTATTAGTCATTGATTCAATTGATTTGTTCAAAAAGCTGATTCATTCAAGGAACGAAGCATTTGACTTTCTTAATCTATTAGTCATTGATTCAATTGATTTGTTCAAAAAGCTGATTCATTCAAGGAACGAAGCATTTGAATTTCTTAATCTTTTAGTCATTGATTCAACTGATTTGTTCAAACAGCTGATTCATTCATTCAGTATGAAAACACCGCTGTGTTTTGCTCAGAGACGCAGATACAGTGCTGTGTTTTTGTTTTGAACTATTTTTCGTGGCGAAATAGAGCAAAAACAGGCAATATGGAAGTCTAAACTGTAAGTCAATTAGGGCTGTCAAAATTGCTCAAAAATGACGTTCGAATATTCCCTCTAAAAAAAGCACGAATATTCGAACTATTCGAACATCTGGTTGCGCATTTTATCAATGACGTAATCTCAATTTTATCAATGGCGTTTTATCAATGACGACGCAATAGTATTTATTGACGTAATGCGCGTGCATTACGTCAATAACAGGACAAATGAATACAAAGACACATAACTACTTATATAGGTAGTCTATTTAAGTTTAGACATATTTGACAACGTATTACCTACACAAAAACAAGTAAATCAACTAATGGCTAAAGACCGCAGACCTCACTCTCTCTCTCTCTCTCTCTCTCTCTCTCTCTCGCCCTCACGCTCTCTGCTCATAACGGCTTAAATGAACAAACACATTTTGAGGCTGATCAAGAGTTTTGTGCAAGCAATTTAAGGTCGCGACTCTTGTTCCAAATATAGCAGGCTTCATTCAGTGATTGAAACAAATATTAATTTAAGTTTTAAAGCATATTATTGAACGCTCCGAGCGAGCTGTGCTGTGGTAAACATGGAACTTTTCCTTGACATGAAACGGTAAATAATCAAACCAGTGGAAGCAGTGCATTTATCCTTCATTCATGCAATATCTATTCAGTCAGTACCTCGGTTCCATTGCTTGACAGAACTCCCTGAAGCCTGCCCCATCCACGACACTGATCGCTCTCATGTCCTTACAAATTAACTAAATTAATTTCTCCGTTATGGCCTCTTGTCGTGTTGCAGACACAGAGCTTGTGGCGGGCGATCCAAAGTAAGGCTGGTCCAGTTTGCACAAACAAATTAGTTGCTTATATTTACAAAACGAGCCTACAAATGCATTAAAAAAGCCCGTTTAATAAAGAAAAGTTCAGGAAACTAAGTGAAAACTCACTAAAGTGTTTAGTGAAATTAGGAAACATTTAGATATCATAAATTGAGTTGTATAACGTTACATTTCTACATACATTTTGTTCTCATGTCACAAGTAATATCAAGGTTTATTTTGATCTGTTTTACATGATTCTTTTGTAGTGTGGTTTTCGGTGAAGTGTACTAAAATAAATATCGTCACCCGTGTACATTAGCCCACTTCTCGATGCTTTTCCTGATAGTTTATAGAATAATTACTCCGAGTCGCCATCTGTCGTTTCAAAGAAAAGCACAACGGCGAGCGCGTCAAATATAAACACCTCGTCCGTTTGGGGAGGAGCGCGCGCAGTCAGCGGAGGCTCGCGCTCTGGAGACGGGCCAAAGTACACGCGCTAGCGCGCCCACTCGCAAAGCAGACAGCCACGCCTCTACTACCGCGGGCGTTTTTTCCCCCACATTTTTTTATTTATTCGAATATTAATTTTCACCTTCGAAATTCGTTTTTTAAAAACTATTCGAATATATATTCGAATTTAGAATATTCGTTGACAGCCCTAAAGTCAATTAATATTAACTTCTTGTTTAGTAAACTTGCATAAAATCAATATCACATTTGAAAAACTGCAATCTTTGTGTGATATCTTATTAACTATATATGATATAAATATAGTACGCAGTGAAAGAGTGTGCTCTAATGCGCACCCGCTCTAGTCTAATCAACAAAACTACATCACGTAGTGTGTGTGTGTGCACTCTCTGGGTGTGTGTGAGGGATATACTCGATAATGTCAGATCGCACATCGTTAAAACAACAATTACGATATTATCGCACACCCCTAATGTCAACGGATGTGTTTTCCTGAGATGCTGAGTTCTTATTGGAGGAATAAAGTAGGAGTAACCCATACAGAGAGAGGATCTGTGCAGGACTGTCGCTCTGCTGTCTGAAGTCCCACATCTTCAGCTGACCGATGGAGTTCACCGTCAGAACTTCTGTCGTCCTTAGAAACGTCACGGCGTGAATCGTACTGCTATCGGCATTTTCTGTCCAAAGACAATAACACAGAGCGATTAGTCCTCATCACATGACTCAAAACACACGCACAACCGGCGCAACGTCATCGAATGTCTCTGAACAGATTCACGTCCACTTTCAGGGGAAAATAAACTAGACTTCCCATAGACTTCAATACAAAATAGCGGCACAAAACAACGGCCGTACACAGACGTGAAGAAATCCCAATGTCATGTCATTAAATGTCCAGCCGTCCTGCCATAGAGCGTGAAAGACACATGGATGACTTAAAGAGAATGACACATTTAATATTTAAAAAATGATTTTATTTACAACACAGAAACGCCTGGAACACAAGGAAGTGTTGTGACGCATGACACAAAAAATAAAAGACTGACAGTAGAAGGTGCAATGGTACACAAAACAGGCGGTTCGGTTTTGAAATCACAGTTCGGTACGAGTTTTACAAAATTGCTTTTTATTTATTTTTTATATTTAACAGTGGTTTACTGAAGAAGAAGAAGAAAAGTGTCTGTCCTTGAATGAATTACATTATATCTAAAAGTTTATTGAAGATATTTCTGTAAATTATATAGGGAGCCCTTACTTGCACATTAATATTAAAGGTTAACAACAGAGTCCAAACTATTAGCCGTAATTCAGTTGCTATTTATTTTTAGGTATAAAAACACTCAAATAACACAGTATGCAAACATGTAAACTTCACATAAGGCAGTTTTTGCAATAACTTCTAAATCTAATTCTAAAATAGATTTTTTTCTCCAATTCGTTGTTGAAATATAATAATTTATACACAGTGTCATTTTCATGACAGGTTTATTTAAACATACATGAAATAATCAAGATATCACTAACAGGTTAAGTAGAATATAATGAATATATAGGCTAATATAATGCATATAGTTAGTGAAAGAGTTGATTTCGTGACATTGTTTAGTTTACAGCAGTTATATTGAGGTCTTTCCGCCATTGAAACACTGATTGAGCGATTACACCACATATACACGTGACAGTAAGTTGTATTGTATACTCAACATACCTTCAGATGTTCATTCATGTTTATTCTTTAGGAAGAGATGATCGATCGCCTTCACAGATGATCGCGTCGCGCGGCCGCTTGAGCTGTGAACTGTGACCAGTCACGCCATAAAGAGCGTCAAAACGGCATTTATCATTTGAATGTCGTGATGAAATGAACTGAATACTTAATATGTTTGTGTGGGAACTCGGATTGAAGTGTGTTCCACGCTTAAAACAAGCCGACTGTGAACTGTTAAAGATTGCACCCGGAAACCGTTCGGTAACGTTACACACGTGCACTGAACCTAACAATCCGTCACAATCTGGCCCTTGTCAAACTCGCTCAAATTCTTACGCTTGCCCATTTCTCCTGTTTCTAACACATCAACTCTGAGGACAAAATGTTCACTTGCTGCCTAATATATCCCACCCACTAACAGCTGATGAAGAGATCAGTGTTATTCACTTCACCTGTCAATGTATTTGTCATTTAATCATTTATTTATTTATGATTTAATGCCATATCAGCAACAATGGCTATATTCATGGAAATCAGCAGTATCACTTCAGTACATTGTTTACAATCATTTAACAATTCTGTCTTAAAGACAATCACTATACAAAATCAGGCATATATACCAATAACAACAACAGTAATAATAACACCAATTACATAGAATCTTTCAATTTAATATTTGATAGAAATTCTAAAATTACTCCAGGAAACCTTTTTAAAAATGTCCATTAATGCGTTTTCTGAATAAAACCGTTTTCTAATATTATTTAAAAGAGGACATTCTATTAAAATATGTTTCACACTCATGAAATTCTTACACAGATCACAAACCGGTTTCTCTTCCCCGTTCAATAAATATGAATGGACATTCAAGACTCACTCAATTCGGCATCTCGTATATACAACCTGGTCATATCTATTTTCAAAATAATAACTCCTTGATTTAAAACTGGATTCACCTCATATAATTTATTATTTACACATTCGTTCCATTCCATTTGCCATTTCTTGTAAATGTACAGGTTCAATATGGGTTTAACGTCAGATGCTGGTATTGAAGTGGCCAACTGAAGTGCTTCCTTTGCTGCTTTATCTGTTTGTTTATTACCAGTCAAACCCATATGGCCTTGTCATTGAATCATTCACTCAAGAGATTCGTTCAAAAACACAGATTCATCCAGTAATGAATCATGAGTCATTGAATCATTCACTCAAGAGATTCGTTCAAAAACACAGATTCATCCAGTAATGAATCATGAGTCATTGAATCATTCACTCAAGAGATTCGTTCAAAAACACAGATTCATCCAGTAATGAATCATGAGTCATTGAATCATTCACTCAAGAGATTCGTTCAAAAACACAGATTCATCCAGTAATGAATCATGAGTCATTGAATCATTCACTCAAGAGATTCGTTCAAAAACACAGATTCATCCAGTAATGAATCATGAGTCATTGAATCATTCACTCAAGAGATTCGTTCAAAAACACAGATTCATCCAGTAATGAATCATGAGTCATTGAATCATTCACTCAAGAGATTTGTTCAAAAACACAGATTCATCCAGTAATGAATCATGAGTCATTGAATCATTCACTCAAGAGATTCGTTCAAAAACACAGATTCATCCAGTAATGAATCATGAGTCATTGAATCATTCACTCAAGAGATTCGTTCAAAAACACAGATTCATCCAGTAATGAATCATGAGTCATTGAATCATTCACTCAAGAGATTCGTTCAAAAACACAGATTCATCCAGTAATGAATCATGAGTCATTGAATCATTCACTCAAGAGATTTGTTCAAAAACACAGATTCATCCAGTAATGAATCATGAGTCATTGAATCATTCACTCAAGAGATTCGTTCAAAAACACAGATTCATCCAGTAATGAATCATGAGTCATTGAATCATTCACTCAAGAGATTCGTTCAAAAACACAGATTCATCCAGTAATGAATCATGAGTCATTGAATCATTCACTCAAGAGATTCGTTCAAAAACACAGATTCATCCAGTAATGAATCATGAGTCATTGAATCATTCACTCAAGAGATTTGTTCAAAAACACAGATTCATCCAGTAATGAATCATGAGTCATTGAATCATTCACTCAAGAGATTCGTTCAAAAACACAGATTCATCCAGTAATGAATCATGAGTCATTGAATCATTCACTCAAGAGATTTGTTCAAAAACACAGATTCATCCAGTAATGAATCATGAGTCATTGAATCATTCACTCAAGAGATTCGTTCAAAAACACAGTTTCATCCAGTAATGAATCATGAGTCATTGAATCATTCACTCAAGAGATTTGTTCAAAAACACAGATTCATCCAGTAATGAATCATGAGTCATTGAATCATTCACTCAAGAGATTCGTTCAAAAACACAGATTCATCCAGTAATGAATCATGAGTCATTGAATCATTCACTCAAGAGATTTGTTCAAAAACACAGATTCATCCAGTAATGAATCATGAGTCATTGAATCATTCACTCAAGAGATTCGTTCAAAAACACAGATTCATCCAGTAATGAATCATGAGTCATTGAATCATTCACTCAAGAGATTTGTTCAAAAACACAGATTCATCCAGTAATGAATCATGAGTCATTGAATCATTCACTCAAGAGATTTGTTCAAAAACACAGATTCATCCAGTAATGAATCATGAGTCATTGAATCATTCACTCAAGAGATTCGTTCAAAAACACAGATTCATCCAGTAATGAATCATGAGTCATTGAATAATTCACTCAAGAGATTTGTTCAAAAACACAGATTCATCCAGTAATGAATCATGAGTCATTGAATCATTCACTCAAGAGATTTGTTCAAAAACACAGATTCATCCAGTAATGAATCATGAGTCATTGAATCATTCACTCAAGAGATTCGTTCAAAAACACAGATTCATCCAGTAATGAATCATGAGTCATTGAATCATTCACTCAAGAGATTCGTTCAAAAACACAGTTTCATCCAGTAATGAATCATGAGTCATTGAATCATTCACTCAAGAGATTTGTTCAAAAACACAGATTCATCCAGTAATGAATCATGAGTCATTGAATCATTCACTCAAGAGATTCGTTCAAAAACACAGATTCATCCAGTAATGAATCATGAGTCATTGAATCATTCACTCAAGAGATTTGTTCAAAAACACAGATTCATCCAGTAATGAATCATGAGTCATTGAATCATTCACTCAAGAGATTCGTTCAAAAACACAGATTCATCCAGTAATGAATCATGAGTCATTGAATCATTCACTCAAGAGATTTGTTCAAAAACACAGATTCATCCAGTAATGAATCATGAGTCATTGAATCATTCACTCAAGAGATTCGTTCAAAAACACAGATTCATCCAGTAATGAATCATGAGTCATTGAATAATTCACTCAAGAGATTTGTTCAAAAACACAGATTCATCCAGTAATGAATCATGAGTCATTGAATCATTCACTCAAGAGATTTGTTCAAAAACACAGATTCATCCAGTAATGAATCATGAGTCATTGAATCATTCACTCAAGAGATTCGTTCAAAAACTCATTTCTCAGTTTACCCAGAATCATGCAGCTCTTTTGTACAAATAAAGCCACAAAACACTCACCAATAACACGTACAACTTCCGTCTGATCTGCCTTGTAAAGGATAACCCGACCATCCTCGCCCACCGACACGATCTCAGGGCTTCGGCACACTATGGCAGAGCAGGGCGAATCCTCACAGGAGTAATGATGAGCTCTGGCCCACACGTGAGCCGAGGACAGAGCCTGAACACAATCACCAGCTTTAGCTGAGCACAGGGAGTTCATCAGATGAGGCAAATATCAGGAAACAAACAAATATAGCAAATACCTGACACTCAGACTGAAGCTTGAATATCGTCACGGCCCCATTTGATGATGCAGAGACGAGTCGGTCTTGATCTAGAAACTGCACAGATTATGCAAACCACAGTTTTATTCATCTCAAACTGGTCCACAGATGAAAGATAAATATATGCACATGTAGTGAATGTGGCCTGTACCATGATGGCAGCTTAACAAACTCAGGGTTACAGGATTAGTTTCGAGCTGACAAAACCAAAACAAATCTATTCAGGCTCGATTGGTCCCATGATGCCGATCATCAGCTTTGTCAACTCAGGCTTTGATCCGGAGCTTAGCTGTGACATCAGTAGTGATTTATTACCAGTGTTGGGGAAGGTTACTTTGAAAAGTAATGCATTACAATATTGCGTTACTCCCTTAAAAAGTAACTAATTGAGTTACTTAGTTACTTTTTAATAAAAGTAATGCGTTACGTTACTTTTGCGTTACTTTTTCTCACCTGAGCTGGGCTTGCTTTTTAGTTTTGTTTTTTAATAGCAAAAAAAGTCCTTTTTTGTGCAAATGTAAAGACCTCTTCATACCAAAATTGAAATAATAAGCCTCAGGCTGAGGTATAAATGTGCTGCCATTCTGGATAATGGAAGAATAGGACGCAGGAGAAAAACGTTTTACCAATAAAAACAAAAAATCTAGTAATTTTTGCTCATGGCTTAACTGAATCATCAAAGGTCAGCAGCACGACATTGGTCAATAAAGGTAGATTAAATGCATAAAAATATTTTTGTTTTATTTAACATTTATATATTTGAGGTTTGAGTACTCTGATTTTGCATTTGACAGATTTTATTCATTTTGAGGAGTACAGAATCTGTATTGTGCAAGTGAGATAAATAAATGCTCACATTTAGTCTAGAACTACAATAACCATCATGTTCACACACACGCCTCTGCACTTATTTTTCACAACATGGGGGCAGGAGAGCGTTCAGTCAAATAAATGTGAAAAAGTAACTTGCGTTACTTTTTTGAAAAAGTAACTCAGATATTTTGTTGTAAATTTGAACAGTAATGCGTTACTTTACTAGTTACTTGAAAAAGTAATATTATTACGTAACTCAAGTTACTTGTAATGCGTTTCCCCCAACACTGTTTATTACATGTTACAATATTACATGATTGAAAAATATTACGATTTTAAACAAATTTACACAGCAAGAAGAAAAGAGCTGTCTATAAAAGAGGACAACTTAAAGAGAAATCTTACTACATCAGTGCAAGTAACAGTTATGAAGTTAGTTTAGTCGATATATAGACAGAATTGAACATTTAAACTCACATTTTTATAGCTTTATTTATTGATTTTAAAGCTTATTTGTGTGACCTTTATATAGGCTATTTATATTAATTTGAACAAAGTGCCTATTAATGATTGATTAACTAAAATGATATGTGTAATTGATTTAGGGTATAATAATTACATAAATGATATCTAAATCATTAAAAATTATTATTATTATAAATAAGCATCGTTAAAAGCCAGACGCTTTAGTCTTTAGAAACAGGGGGAGGGGCTTTGTGTGGGTCACTTTGCTCACAGCTGATTGGTCCAGTTTCAGTTTGAGATCACAGTTGCCAAGTCCACGTATAACATGCAACTTTGGGCTTCTTTTTTTGGCAAGTCGCGTTAAAATAAATCACGAGTTGCGTTTTTTTGGGCTTATTTTTTTTTAAATGTGGTTGCTTGTTAGGAAAATATAAGCAACTTCGTAAATTCTTCACATGTATGGTCGCTGTTGTGTCCAATACATTGACTGACTGTCTTCTCACAGCTATAGCCAATCAGTGCAGCGATACAAGTGTGTAGTAACCCGTCCTCATATATCCCGCCTCTTTCTCACCCTCACTCAAGAAAAATCACGTTCAACGTGCAGGCATGTGACGTTATAAATGCACGTAATGATAGTTAGTAGTAGACGTAAATAGACGTATACATTTTTACAAACAATGCCACTAGCAGAGATGGACAGAGATGGAGAGGAAACAGGGAGGAGAGGCACTTAATTTCTTTTAAAATATATTTTAATAATGTATTTATCATTACAGGCTATTTAAAAAAAAAAACCACAAGTATACTAATAATAACAGTAGGTATGGTTTGAATTTATTTTATTATAAATATGTGGCTATATTGCAGTGCTCCCTTGTGCATATATCCATCCTAAATAGTGTGTGACATTAGTCATTTTCAATACTATTTAGGGCGGATAGTGTGCACATTGAGATGTAGGGCTTATCTTTTTCACTGTTTGCAGTGTGTGTGTGTGTGTGTGTGTGTGTGTGTGTGTGTGTGTGTGTGTGTGTGTGTGTGTGTGTGTGTGTGTGTGTGTGTGTGTGTGTGTGTGTGTGTGTGTTCAATACTCACTGCCCCTAATATGTGAGCACTAACTCCGACTATGGGTTACCATACTTGGCCTTCACATCACTTTTTCTCTTTTTCCATCTCCAAACCTCTTCTGTTCACAGCTGATCAGAGGATATTATAATTTTTGTAAAATCACATCTCTTTTTTGCTTTCCAAACTCCGAGAGGTTTCAGTTTAATATGTTGCAGGCTCATTTATTGATAAAAAAAATAAATAATCGATCATAAATTATATTGATATTGTTTTTGAAGCTGCGGTTGCTTATTCGTCTCGCGAGAGTTGGCAATCCAGAACAAAACCTGCCCTGGAGCGAGATGAACACTGCTAAAAGCCAAACCACTGTAATGGTACCTAAAACTCAGGATTAGCACAAACTAAGCTTAAACATATCTGGCTAGCCAGCTAAACCGGCTTCATGGTATAGGCCCCAGAGCCCGAGTCTCGCGAGAGCAGGTGTGATTGACCCTCACCTGTAGGTCCAGCACATCTCCGTCATGCTGGCACTCGCACAGTAACTGAGGATCTTCATCAAACTCTCCATCCATACTCGGGACTCCATGATCTCCCACAGACCAGATCGACACACTGTTTTTCTGAAAGCACACAGTGCACGCCGATTAGCAGCGAAGCGCCAGTCAGTGTGAGGTGTGTGTGTGTGTGTGTGATCTGCACTAGCCTCGTTGTCCCAGGACCCGGTGGCGAACACCTCGGGCTGCTGCAGCGACGCCGCGGACACGGGCCGCCAGCGGGTCTTGCTGATCTTCTGGGAGATGTATTTGGCGCTGATGCAGTCCATTGGGTCTCACTGGTGTTGTGTTGTTGTGATGCTAGCGTGCTTCACATGTAGCAGAGTGTATCCCGCCAACTCCGCCTAGTACGGCGTCCTCAGAGGACCAAACGCGATTCTTTTTCATGTGGTTTATTGGCTAACCAGACCAAACGCTATTCTTTTTGATGAAAACTAATATTATGCTGATAAAATATTTGTATTATTATTATAACATTACAAGAAGAGGACATACTAGTTCTCCTAGTGCAGTTTTGGGGGTAACGTTTGTGTGTTTCAAGTAACCACCCAGATAACAATTTTTCGTTCCCAGAACAGGCATCCTAACTTTCTCCAGGATAAGCCAGGAAAGTTTTCTTTACGTAAATAGAACGTTCCCTGTTGGTTTGGAGAACGTTCCCCTAACCTCTCTACTCCGATATAATGTACCCTGCTGAACGTCAGTAATCGTCCAGCAATGCCCGCGTCCCATATGGCAGGGGTTTTCAAATTGGGTGAATGTGAGCCTCCCCTTAGAGTAGGTAAGGACAGCCGAGCCCCCCCTTCCCCAAAATCCTGTCCGCCTGCTCTAACCCACACACGCCTCGGCAGTAAATGCCATCTTCTGTGTGTTCCTGGCAATGATGAGTTTCAATAACAACTAATAAAATGTAAATAATTTTTCATATTGTATTTTATTTCCTTTTTTTTTTTAAGAAGTGCATTCATAAATCTTTGCAACAGCAAATAACTTCCAACTTTATGCAGGCCTATTTGAGGCTACTTTTAAAAATCACAGAACATCAGTAGGCCTAACCATAAGTCAACAAAACATGCTGAATGTTACAAGTGTGAAACTTGTGTCTGGGTCTTAAAGGGATAGTTCACTTTAAAGGGGCTATATGCAACTTTTTCCCCAAAATAAACGTAACAATAGCCTTTTTATTTTACCATTTATGACTCAAACATCTCCTGATGAGCATACTGACACCTTGTCCGCTCACAGTGGGTGCACCTATAAGCCTCTATCCTATTTTTCCTATTTTCTGGCGGGTCGTTTTTTCCCGCGCTGTCTGCGGATGTGACGTCACCACCGCTGCGAGAGCGAGCAGAAAATAAGAGCAGTTCTGTTTTTTGGCCACAGGTGTCAGTCGCGAGTTTAAATTTCAGAAAAACGCAAATAGCCCCTTTAAAATGAAAATTCTGTCATCATATAGGCCTACTCACCCTCAATTTGTTTCAAGCCTGTATGAATTTCTTTCTTCTGCTAAACACAAAGCAAGATATTTTGAAGAATGTCAGTAACCAAACAGTTAACTGGTCCCATTGACTTCCATAGTAAGAAAAAATATATATACTATGGAGGTCAATGGGACCAGTTAACTGTTTGGTTACTGACATTCTTCAAATGACATATCTTGCTTTGTGTTTAGCAGAAGAAAGAAATTCATACAGGCTTGAAACAAATTGAGGGTGAGTATATGATGACAGAATTTTCATTTTAAACTGAACTATCTCTTTAAGCGCACATTTTAATGCACATCGTCTCGAACAAAATCAGCACAATGGACAGCTCTCTGATCAATGAACGACAATGCTTTTTGTTCACGGAGCGCATAACACATAACAGTCAACTGCATTGAAGGCATGTTATCAGATCAATAAGATTTGCATTACAATTTTTTTTCAGCCACATACAAGATTTGTATGTGGCTAAAATTATTTAATATCATATTCAGATTTAAACAATAAACAAAATGCACCATTCATGTAATTTGCACGTGTCATTCACGTCATTTGAATTTTAATTTTGAACTTTGAATAACCGCCCATATCAGTGGGAACAATGAGGACGCGCTTTTGACGCGCAGAGGTGTTCGATGCGGGGCTGCACTTCAGAGAGAAATAAACGCAAGTCGTCCTTCACCTGCAGCCTTGATCTGTATTTATTTTTAATCATGGTCAGTGCGGAAAACCCACACTCACACAAGTGGAGGTGAAGGGGATTAGGACTTGCATAGCCTTAGTGGAGATCTGAGGGAACTCGCTCTCCACAGACAACCAGAAACGCGTGATCGGCATTTCTGCCAGTCTCTGCTTCAAGTCCACATTCGAGCTGAGATCGACCAGTTTTTGTTAAAGCTTAATAAAAATGTAAAATAAAAAAGTTCGATTTCGTGCATTGATTTGTATTAGTAGGCCTACACTAGTCTTTTCTGTCTGTGTCAGCTGCAAAAATTAAGTTGAAGATCGCCATCTCCGTATTGAACACGCCTACAGAGAGAAATGCACATCATGGCCATTCGGATTACATTGAGTAACGTTAGCTAGCCTATTTCTTTTCGTTTTGAATAGTTTCGTTTAAAGAAATGTAAAGCTTTCTTAAATATTTTTCATGTCTATGAGGCATAAACTGAGTTTCGATTAATTTATAATAAAAAATTAGAGATATGAGATATGAATTTATGATGCGCTCCAGTTCACGCGTGCAATGCAATTGATCGCGGCTATATTTGCTTCTTATTTATTAAATCCAGGCAATTTGTTGAATAAACATTTATTAAAATTAAGATACAATTTATACAAAACGAAATTCACTTTAAACTAAAGAGTCTTTCTACAAAACGAAACTTAATGAAGTGGTCAATCATGTCTGACCCACTCCATGTCCCCGATGCATCCTATCTTACTCATGGTGTTCACTTTTCATAATCAACATATAGATGGAAAAAAATAACATAATATTTTAACATATGAAACTAAATGCGTTTATTTAATGGCTACAACACATAGGCTATTAGGCACATTCAAGTTCATTCTCCAATTAATTTTAAAATGATTGAAAAAAATAAACATAGCCTACCCCTTAAAAAAATAATTGTATTGCAGTTTTTTCTAAGTACAAGAAACACTCTTTCTGCGTAAAGTGTTTGTGTTGAAAACAGGTGCCGTTCATAAAATCCTTCAGTTTTCGAGTAGGCCTGTGCCTTGAGCACATGTGCACATGTTGAGCCAGAAGGAGCCATTGCTTAATCTGTCAGCATTACTACTTGTCACTAATCAGTCAACTCGTTTGTACCACGACGCGAGTATCCCGCGTAGCTTTTACCCAGTATACCGCGACGCGAGTATATGGTTTATTTTTATTTTTTCTTCACGTCGCGCCTCCCCTGTGGCTCTTGGGCGCCCCCCAGGGGAGGCGCGCCTCACCTATTGAAAACCGCGGCCATATGGTATAAGCGGCATGGAAAACGGATGAATGGACGTCAATAATCATCAGCCTACTACAAACCATGTCTTGTTTTGAACTTATTTAATCAATAGAAATAATTCAAGCACATATTATTTGGTTCCCCACAAAAATAACCATATGGGAACGTTAGGGGAACGTTCTGTGTTTACTAAGTATCGCATTAGCCTACTTTCAAATTTACAACAAAATGTCTGAGTTACTTTTTCAAATAAGTAACGCAAGTTATTGTTTTACCATTTATCCTGTCCTATGTTAAGAGAAATCAGGAGTAAGAAATGACTCGTCTTCAAAGTCCCTTTAAAGGTGCAGTGTGTAATATTTATGAGGATCTATTGACAGAAATACAATATAATATACATAACTATGTTTTCAGTGGTGTGTAAAGACCTTACATAATGAGCTGTTATGTTTTATTACCTTAGAATGAGCCGTTTCTATCTACACACACCGCGGGTCCCCTTACAGTGAAGCCGCCATTTTGTGCCGCCATGTTTCTACAGTAGCTAAACGGACAAACTGCTCGCTAGTCACTCTCTATTGTCTCCGACGACAACATTTTTGTCCTGTGTGGGCCACCGTAGCTTCTCTATGTGCTTCGAAAAGGAGGGGTGAGCAACAGACGGTTGCAATTCCCAACCTCACCCCTAGATGCCGCTAGAATTTAAACACTGCACCTTTAAGACGAGTCATTTCACTCGGCGGCCATTTTTGAAACGCCCCTCGGGCATGCCAGTGCAGCTCCTATCTCTCTGAATGGGGAAACATCAAATTCTCCAAAACTGTTCGACAAGCTTACGATTAAGTTTCATATTTGAAATCACCAATGAAATCTGACAACAACTGTCTCATAAATTTCTAAATGCTTGAATCATGAAATAAAACAGCATTTTTCAGCCTTGTCAAAAATAATGTGCATGCGCAATTCTAAACACTGACTGTTTCTATAGTAACCGGAGCTTCTAACGGCAACTGCAGTGATGCGATGACTTTACTAATCAACGATTGGCTCTTTCATTTAGAGGCGGGGCTTATTTGCCATCTTGGGCATTGCAAAGTCTTTGTCATCTTACTCTAAATAAATAAAAACAGTGAAATGCAATCTCATAATATTAAACAAACCTGCAATGATTAATTAATATATTATATGACACAAATATACTTTATGTATTTAATCTCATTGACTTTGCTGATGATCCACTTCAACCATACTAAGCAAAAATTACTTGAACTTGTTGAACTTTCTTCCCCGCATCTTCTGGTATGTTTACACGACACCGCTTTCAACTGAAAATAAAAAAACGTTGTATGCGTTTTGGCCGTTCATTCACACAAGCTTTTGAAAATGGGTGCCAGGGTGAAAGGTTTTGAAAATGATACCTTTACCGTCTCCATGTAAACAACAAAACGTGATTCTGTGAAAGCGGTGACGTTATGTTCATTTGTATTACGTGTTTTCGAGGTGTTTCTTGACAAAGTGACATCGCCAACTACTGGCCTGGCATGATTAATACAGCCTTTTTTAGTCATTTTCGCTGACAACGTTGGCGTGTGTTTTTAGTACATCGTTGTTGTGTAAACCATAGACTGTAAAAAATATGGACGTAGTGTCCGTGACGTCACCCATAGGATCTGAAGAGCAGTTTTGAAGCGTAAAGTCGGGTCGAGCTGGCCGTCGCCATCTTGGCATCGCGTCATCGCTCGTCAATCCTGGATAACAGAAAATGGGCAAAGAGGCGGGATGTGGGCGGAGCTGAGGTGACGTGATGACTAACAGACAGCAGACAAACGGCAATCCACCTGTCACTCAAAGTGGCCACGCCCTTAATTATGCAGAACTTTAAGGCTTTATATAATGTAAATGAATGAGTTATAAAAATAATTCACCCCCCTCACAGTCGTCATGAAGGGCAAAATTAGCCGTACAGACCAAAAGCACAATGTGTCCCAGACTGTAAACATGTGTTCTTCTGCTGTAAAGTTGGGCATTTTAACATGAGCTCAATGAGATTCTGTGTACAGAAGTGAATTTGCATTTCTTTCAGCCGGAGGCTTTTTCATTTAACTTTTGGAGTAAAAGGGCCTTTACATAAAAAAATAAAAAAAACAAGCAAGCAAGGCCAGCCCAGGAGGGGAAAAAGTAACGCAAAAGTAATGCAATTAGTTACTTTTTTAGGGAGTAACATAATATTGTAATGCATTATGTGTAGCTTTGCACGGTGCATTAAAGCCACAATATGTAATATTTTAGAGGTCGCTTATTCAAAACAAAGGCGTGTCTTGATGTCGCTGAGCTTTTATTCTGTCAGACGAGCGCTTCCACTTCTTCTGCTCGTGTGTGTGTGTAACGTAGCACTGCTTTATCATATCACACACATCTGAGTGTGAGTATGGAACGCGACCGGGGCCAAATATCTTTATACGATACGCGTGACTTTTGACCGTGTCAACACGCACTCGTCAATTTTTGACGTGTTTCTTTTGTATGTGTAGAAACGCACATTCTGGTCGTGTTAAGGCGTCAGTTGTCGTCGTGTTACTTTAGTACGTGTAAAGACGCACAGTTTTAACTGTTAAGATGACAAATTTGAACGTTTTTTTTTTACGTGCACATTCTGTACATGTCGAAGTGTAATATTTTTTTTTTTAAGCAGACTTACCTTTAGATGTAGCCTAGGCTACATACATATTAATATAAAATATTAATTAATTGCTTAACTGACTACTGTGCTAGAGTAAAGTAGCCTAATGTTACAATGTATATTAAGTAAATGCTCAATATTATACAATTATTATAATTTATCTATATGGGTTACACATATTTATAACTGAAAACACACACACACAACTTTATTCACTTTCACATAATAATGTTTTTGTAATTTGCTGTTTAGTTTGTTGCATAGTTTGTTTATACTGTTCTGTCTCTGTTTTGCAGGAACATCTGATGAGTGCTATAATAAAATGACTACATTATATTTAATGTTTTGATATTCATTTTATTTATATTATTAATATTTTATTTACCCATAAACGTGTCTTTAGAAAGCCATAAGTTATAGAGACAAGAATAACTTTGTGAAACCTTTGGGGGCATTGCCATTTAAATGCCACATTCATTTACTGAGGATCTATACAGCCAATGATCATGTGTGAAAACACTTATACATAAATTGATCACTTAGAAATCAAAACTCAGATTTGAGATCGAAAATGCACAAAATGGCGGCTTCACTGTAAGGGGACCCGCGGTGTGTGTAGATAGAAACGGCTCATTCTAAGGTCATAAAAACATAATAACTCATTATGTAAGGTCTTTACACACCACTGAACATAGTTATGCATATTATATTGCATTTCTATCAATAGATCCGTATAAATATTACACACTGCACCTTTAAAATCAGGCACATTATGCAGTTCTGTTAATAAAGGCAGATGTCTATAAAGTGAATAAACTAATCAAACCATCCTTACAAATTAATAAAAAATAGAAATTATTGTGCCTTTAACGATTCAACAGTTTGTTTACTTAAAGGTGCAGTGTAAAACAAAATTTTCTTGTAGTGACGTAAGTTACGCAGAACTTCTGCGTGATAAAATTAAAAACCAGAGAAGAAGACACTCGTCTGTTTGCTACACTACTTTACTAATCCCTTATGTGAATAGCTCACACGCTTACGTCATTACACTAAACTAACGTTACTGGATTAAGAAAATGTCGTTTCGCATTTAGAAAACGTGCCAAATCTGTCGCCCCGATAATGCCTAACGTCACCCTGATAATGCGCTCGTGCTTTCCTCCTGCTGGCAGCGGATAGCAGGGCGAATCTACAGCAGGAATGAACAGAAAATGCACAAACTTTACTCATAATATGGGAAAACGCAGCTCGGATTTGAATGAATGACGCAGCAGTGAGTTGTTGTTGTTGTTGTTGATGAGGGCGTCGCGCGACATGTCTGGTGACGTATCCGTGCTGGAAGTCGTAACGGTCGTCGGAAGAGCGGTGTGCGCAGGCGCGGCGCTGACAGCCGCACTCTACCTGATCCGCAGAGTGTGTTCAATAATGGCCTGGAAATCGGGAGGAGCGAGCCACGCAGAGCTCGTCAACAACCTCCGCAGTGAGTTTAACACGATTAACACGAGCAAAAGCACTGTTTGTGCTTAGCAACGGCGGTTTGTTTACCTCGGTGTAACGTTAGTGCGCGTCCGTGTGAACTAGCATTGCGTTACATCTGAGGGGAAAGTGCGATGCTGCGCGTTACATGACTTCATCTCACTGTTGTACGTGTGTGTGTGTGTGTGTGTTATTCTTGAGCAAAACAAAGCTGTTTAAAACTTGCAACGTGCTTATGCACTCTTCATTTGGTTAGCTAAGTTAGCTGCTAGCAGCCTAATATGTGATTAGTCACTCTCAAACCGTGTGCTCTGTCTATATGATCGCCGTGATGGATGTAATATGTCTCATTTAGGTTAATATTTAGCTTCGCCGTGACTGGACAAAGGCTTTTCTTCACATTGATCGCACAGTAGCAGCCGTTATCTGTTAAATCCACTCGTTCCTGTAGGAAACGGTCGCATATACACTGATGTTTAGTTGTTTAATGCAGTTTTCAGTTGGAGTTGTTCAGTGGGCGTGGCACACCACGTGCTGTATCTGTCACTGTATGATGACGTCACATAGTAGCACTTTGAGCTTTGATATCAGTGCTGCGTTTATTACATGTCTTATGTAATATTTAGTTCTACAATCAAAAAATTAGATTTTTGTTGTTGTCGTTATTATAATTGCATGCGTTTGGCTCCGTCTCAGTGACTGTAGCCCATCTAATCTAGTCATAAATTAGTATTTTTAACTAATCCAACAGTTGGTCATTGGCCAGAGAGGCTAATAATACTCATCTGGCGTGTAACCCTGATCTCCTGGCTTTAATCTGGGGTCAAGTGGTCAGTGTGCTATATTTAGTGCCGCTTGCTGTCGCTGATACTCAGGGTTTGCGATTTGAACAAACTCCCAAGGCTATGAATTCAACTTGTGACATAAATGTTACCCTGGACTACAAAACCAAGGGGACATTTAAAAAAATAATAATACTAATAAACATTGATTTATGGTTTGTTAGGATGGGACAATAGCTGTGTCCCAAATGACGTACTAAACTCTCAGAAAAAAAGGTACAGTGGAGGTACAATGTTGTTCCTTGGGGAACAAAACATATAATTGTACCTTTTAAAGGTGAACAATTGGTCCTTAGGGTACAATTAATTAATCATTGGCAGGCAAGTTCGGTCCTAGAGAGTCGATGTCCTGCTGAGTTTGGCTCCAACCCTGAAAGCCGCACACAGATATCAAGAATCAGCATATGAATCTCAACAATGGTGACATACTTAATGCTGCAATGCATGCTGGGAGCCATGAGTTTTATACTATGGTGGCTTAGTAGGGTTGGGGCTAAACTCTGCAGGACATCAGCTCTCTAGGACAGAACTTGCCTACTTCTGACTTAGAGGTACAAAAATGTACCCTTAAAGGCCCGGGTATACTTCGGCCGTCCGCGTTCGTGCACCGCCCGCATGACGTAATTTTCGTCACTCGGAGGGCTCGCGGCCGGCCGCACACCCCGTCCGCGCGCAGCCCAAATTTTGTGACCGCGTGGACGGTCCGCGTGCAACAGCGCATGCGCCAGCAGTACAGAAGAGTCCACTAGGTGGCAATAAACACAGTATTGAGCACAGTGTTCAGCCGTCGAAGAAGAGTGTGCAAAGACCGGTTTAAAAACAACACACTTGGGAAAAAAAAGAGAGAATTTTTGATTCTTCAGTGTTTCTTCCAAACTATGTAGCAATGGTGGATGCACTACAGTTCTTCTCCGATCATGCCCAGCGAATGTCCCGTTGATGACAGGACTCAGTGCTGCCCTCCGATGTCTGGTGGAGCATAGACACTTTTTTACTGCGCATGTGTCGAACGCGATCCTCCGCGCGCATCCGTTGTGAAGTATACTTTGAAAGACGCGAGGACAGGGCTGCGCGCGTGACGCGTCCGGGCGCGTTAAGTGAAGTATACCCGGGCCTTAAGGGTCCCACCCCAGTGACAAGCCATTGTACCCCTAAAGGTACAATTATAAAAAAATAAATAAAAATAACCCAAGTTGGGTTGAAAATGGACTAACCCAGCGATTGGGTTGTTTTAACCCAGCAATTGGGTTGTTTTAAGCAAACATTTAACCCAACCGCTGAGTTAAAACAACCCAATTGCTGAGTTAGTCCATTTTCAACCCTACTTGGGTTATTTTTAACCCAGCATTTTTTAGAGTGTATGAACTTTACATGGTTATTTTGTCATTCAACATCTGAATCTGGAAGTGCCTCCGCCTCCACTACGACATTAAAGCTGTGACAGTCGAGTGCATGAAGTGTCCAACTTTACACACTTAGTTTTTCCCGTTCATTTAGTGCATCATCCGGGGATTTAAAGTGCACTTTTTCTTTTTGGGATTATCAGTGTGAACACACGACTCACACTAATCATACTTAAAAACGTCATAGAATAGTGCATATAAGTATGCAAATGTTTGAAGATCTGAGGGTGCAAAAGGGATTCTCTCCGAAGTGATCTTGAAAAAGCTTGTGCAAAACTATCCATATTAAACCAGTATAAACCTACCAGTGTGAATGTGTTTGTGTTTTCTGTCCAGAGAATGGGATCATTAAATCGGACCGTGTGTATGAAGTCATGTTGGCCACAGACCGCGCCCATTTCTCCAAATGTAATCCGTATATGGATTCGCCACAATCTATAGGTAAGTTCCAGTCCAGAGTTATCATCGTGTGGACACTGTGTCATCGACGGCTGTAAAGTCTGCACTTAAAGCGCCCGAGTTGTTGAAATACCTCCTGGTTTCTGCTTTTGCTGACAATTTATTTTGCCTGTACATAAATAATAGTCTTGTTTATGCCTGGTCACTTCATGCGTTTACTGAGCGTTTAATTTTCATCTGCGCTGATGTGTCTTGCAGTATCGTCGCCATATCTGGCTATAACACATCATATAGCCTATAACTCGCTCTCACACGGTTATTTTTAAAGGGGTCATGAACTGAGAAATCACATTGTCCTTGAGCTTTTGTCATATACGAATATCCTGTGAGTTTCAGAGCTGAAAACTTCCTTGTTAGTCCAAAAACAGTTTTTATTGTCCCCAAGCCCAGAGAGCGACTGGTTGTGAATGAGCCTGTAATAGATGGAGAAAGAGCGCCTCTGCAGAAGAAGATCAACGCCCACTTCATCATCACAACTCTGGCCCCGCCCACTGGAGTGTTAGTGAGATGCCCCGCCCACTGGAGTGTTAGTGAGATGCCCCGCCCACTGGAGTGTCAGTGAGATGCCCCGCCCACTGGAGTGTCAGTGAGATGCCCCGCCCACTGGAGTGTTAGTGAGATGTCCCGCCCACTGGAGTGTTAGTGAGATGCCCCGCCCACTGGAGTGTTAGTGAGATGCCCCGCCCACTGGAGTGTTAGTGAGATGCCCCGCCCACTGGAGTGTTAGTGAGATGTCCCGCCCACTGGAGTGTTAGTGAGATGCCCCGCCCACTGGAGTGTTAGTGAGATGTCCCGCCCACTGGAGTGTTAGTGAGATGCCCCGCCCACTGGAGTGTTAGTGAGATGCCCCGCCCACTGGAGTGTTAGTGAGATGATGAGGAGTGACGAACGGACACTAATAACATTCCCTTCCAGAGGATCCTAATGCTGGGAATGAGCTGATTTATTCTCATCAGTGTGAATGTCTCATTATTTATTTGTGTTCGCTACATTTCACTGTGGATTCTTTGGGAAATCAGTCGCAGTTTCAGCATTTACAGACTTTTACGAACGAGTAACGAGTAACTTTATCGAGTCTTTTATGGACTCGACAGTGACGCCACAACATGTGAGTGACCGTGTTCATTCTAATGAGAGAGTTACACATGTAATGCTAGCTATTTCATATGCAAAGATGTCAGCCAATCACAGCAGTGGGCGTTTACACCGAAGTTTCACAGCGGCCAATCACAGCAGTGGGCGTTTACACTGAAGCCTCACAGCGGCCAATCACAGCAGTGGGCGTTTACACTGAAGTCTCACAGTGGCCAATCACAGCAGTGGGCGTTTACACTGAAGTCTCACAGCGGCCAATCACAGCAGTGGGCGTTTACACTGAAGTCTCACAGTAGCCAATCACAGCAGTGGGCGTTTACACTGAAGTCTCACAGCGGCCAATCACAGCAGTGGGCGTTTACACTGAAGTCTCACAGCGGCCAATCACAGCAGTGGGCGTTTACACTGAAGTCTCACAGCAGCCAATCACAGCAGTGGGCGTTTACACTGAAGTATCATAGCGGCCAATCACAGCAGTGGGCGTTTACACCGAAGTCTCACAGCGGCCAATCACAGCAGTGGGCGTTTACACTGAAGTCTCACAGCGGCCAATCACAGCAGTGGGCGTTTACACTGAAGTCTCACAGCAGCCAATCACAGCAGTGGGCGTTTACACTGAAGTATCATAGCGGCCAATCACAGCAGTGGGCGTTTACACCGAAGTCTCACAGCGGCCAATCACAGCAGTGGGCGTTTACACCGAAGTCTCACAGCGGCCAATCACAGCAGTGGGCGTTTACACCGAAGTCTCACAGCGGCCAATCACAGCAATGGGCGTATACACTGAAGTCTCACAGCGGCCAATCACAGCAGTGGGCGTTTACACTGAAGTCTCACAGCGGCCAATCACAGCAGTGGGCGTTTACACTGAAGTCTCACAGCGGCCAATCACAGCAGTGGGCGTTTACACTGAAGTCTCACAGCGGCCAATCACAGCAGTGGGCGTTTACACTGAAGTATCATAGCGGCCAATCACAGCAGTGGGCGTTTACACTGAAGTATCATAGCGGCCAATCACAGCAGTGGGCGTTTACACCGAAGTCTCACAGCGGCC
>NC_137105.1:50715700-50738200 GCF_949357685.1 Gobio gobio | reverse complement strand
AGACGGATAGATAGATAGATAGATAGATAGATAGATAGATAGATAGATAGATAGATAGATAGATAGATAGATAGATAGATGGATAGATAGATGGATAGATGGACAGACGGACAGACGGACAGACGGACAGACGGACAGACGGATAGACGGATAGACAGATAGACAGATAGACAGATAGACAGATAGACAGATAGACAGATAGACAGATAGACAGATAGATAGATAGATAGATAGATAGATAGACGGATAGACAGATAGACAGATAGATAGATAGACGGATAGAAAAATGGATAGACAGATAGATAGATAGATAGTATATAATTTAGCAGAGTTCTATGGGCTCAGTGTGTTGTTGTGTAATGCTGTGTGTGTGTGTGTGTGTGTGTGTGTGTGTGTGTGTGTGTGCAGTTGGAGATGGAAGAATGGGCTTTCCAGAAGAAGCCCCTTATGATGCCATCCATGTCGGCGCCGCAGCTCCCACAGTCCCTCAAGCGGTGCGTCTCCCTCAGTCTCAGACACACTGATGGCAAGCCGGAGGACAACCTTAAACAACTGAGATTACTTTACAAACACATTATAAATGTTAGAGATGTGTTGCTGAAACACGTTACACACTCTGTGAACTGTAGTAGTGAATTGTGGAGTTAGACCGGTAAACAGTTTATCATCGTTTCTGTGTTCAGGGTTTTGTGGGCGGGGCTAAAGCGGTGGAGCCACTGAGCCTAACACGAGCATAACTAGAGCACATTCACACAACCAAGACCAGACCAGACCAGACCAGACCAGACCTCCTTAAATTCATCTAAAAGATTCATATCTATTGTCTGAGAAATTACTTAAATTTAATGAATAAATACAATTAGATCAGTAAGACTCTATAGCGCTGTGACCAATCAAATCACTAACATTAAAACTCATGGCACAGAAGTTGCATCTGAATTGGTTCAATGACACCAGCATAAATAATGTTCAGATTAATTTAACATTAAAACATCAACATTATTGAACAGAATCCTTTATTCAACCGATTTGTTCAAAGCAGCCGATTCATTTAATAACGAAACATTGCAGAATTTAACAAACACACAGTTTAAAATGTCATTTAATCTTAAAGGGTTAGTTCACCCAAAAATGAAAATTCTGTCATTAATTACTCACCCTCATGTGGTTGGACACCCGTCAGACCTCCGTTCATCTTCAGACACAAATGAAGATATTTTAGTGTAAATCTGATGCTGAGAAAGGCTTCAGATAGGCCTCCATTGGCATTCAGTACATTTACACTCACAAGACCCATAAAAGGCACTTAAAACATCGTTACAAAGTCCATCTCACCACAGTGACTCTACAATAATCTTACGATGCGACGACAATAGTTTTTGTGCGCAAAAAAAAATCTAAATAACACCTTTATCCAACTTGTTCTTGTCTTCCGTGTGTGTCTCCACGACGCATGCGCGAGAATATGACGTTGCGCCGGCGTTCGGGAATCCATGAAATGCTCACTTTAGCCTGATTTTGAGAACTACGCCGAGACCTAAAGCACGATCAATGTAGAATTCAACAGCTGAGACACGCGCGTCTTCCTCTGCTCGTAAACAAATCTCTTCTGGGTCATGTGTCCGAACGCCGGATCTGCGTCATATTCTCGCGCATGCGTCGTGGAGACACACACGGAAGACAAGAACAAGCTGGATAAAGGTGTTATTTAGATTTTTTTTGCGCACAAAAACTATTGTCGTCGCTTCGTAAAATGATTGTAGAGTCACTGTGGTGAGATGGACTTTGTAACGATGTTTTAAGAGCCTTTTCTGGGTCTTGTGAGTGTAAATGTACTGAATGCCAATGGAGGCCTATCTGAAGCCTTTCTCAGCATCAGATTTACACTAAAATATCTTCATTTGTGTCTGAAGATGAACGGAGGTCTGACGGGTGTCCAACGACATGAGGGTAAGTAATTAATGACAGAATTTTCATTTTTGGGTGAACTAACCCTTTAACTTCTTCTTTATTGAATGTTTGTATAAATCAATATCATTTGCAATCATGCTTATATTCATGAAAACAGCTCTCTTGGTCTTGCTTAATTATATTCTATGTTATATTAAAAAAAACGAAATCTCTGAATTTGATGGGCATTTATATTCATTTTGGGCATTTTTGAGACAATGCTGCATTGATTTTGAACCCGGCAGCACAGTAACACAAGAAATCAGATTACAAAGAAGTTATTGATTGCATTTTAAGCTGTAAGTTTTACATCAAATCACATTAATGATGTTAAATCAGACAATGCACCGGCAGTTTAGTGATATCCTTGCAGTTGTGCTCTTGACTGGTCTTGAGATAAAATCCCGAGTCCTCCAAGTCCAAGACAAGACCTCCAAAAAATGGTCTTGAGTACAACACTAGTGGTCAGTGTTAGTAGCCGAGTGAAAGGGTTGTTGAGACTCACGTGTGTGTGTGGACTGTAATCCCTACGTTATGGGGACAAAATGTCCCCACAAAGATGGCAATATCCGAAATCCTCGTCCTTGTGGGGACATTTTTTGGTTCCCATGAGGAAAACATCTTATAAATCAGACTAAGTGATGTTTTTTGAAAATGTAAAAATGCAGAATGTCTCCTGTGATGGGTAGGTTTAGGGGCAGAGGCAGTGTGTGTGTGTGTGTGTGTGTGTGTGTGTGTGTGTGTGTGTGTGTGTGTGTGTGTGTGTGTGTGTGTGTGTGTGTGTGTGTGTGTGTGTGTGTGTGTGTGTGTGTGTGTGTGTGTGTGTGTGTGTGTGTGATGGGTAGGTTTAGGGGCAGTGTGTGTGTGTGTGTGTGTGTGTGTGTGTGATGGGTAGGTTTAGGGGCAGTGTAGGGGGGATAGAATATACAGTATGTATGGTATAAAAACCATTACGCCTATGGAAAGTCCCCATAAAACATAAAAACCCAACATGTGTGTGTGTGTGTGTGTGTTGCAGTTGTTGGACCAGCTGAAGCCCGGCGGGCGTCTGATTCTGCCCGTCGGCCCAGCCGGAGGGAACCAGATGCTGGAGCAGTATGACAAGCTGGAGGACGGCAGTACCAAAATGAAGCCGCTGATGGGCGTGATTTACGTGCCTTTAACAGACAAAGACAAGCAGTGGTCAAGGTGGAAGTGACTTCCTGTCCTCTGTCCCTCTCTCCTCTAGGGCACAGGTGAAGCGGTGTGGTCCGGAGCAGACACAGGCTGCGTTTGCCGCTTGTCATCCCTTTTGCTGCTCCATACCATAATGAACAGCTGCACAGTGTTTTACTTTAACAGCCTGATTTGACCAAAAACCATATTATGATATTGTTTACATTCCCGGTTTGCCATTAACTGCTGGAATGGACTTGAGTTAGCTTTTGTTTTGTCCCCCCCCCTCAAAAATGCTTTCTGAATGATGAAAGCATGAACACATCCAAACCTGTGTAGGCTTGGCATTCGGGCTTTGTTCACTCTGGCGGCTCAAATCCGATGTTTTTAAGGCAGATCAGACTCTAATCTGGTTTATCTAGAGGTCGACCGATAACCGATAAATCAACCGATAGTTTTAAATGGAGACTTAAAATAGTGCTGAACTTTATTACAAACATATAAAAACAGTGCTGAAACATACAAATCTCCTGTACTTTTTTAATATAAAACTATTAATATATTATTTATACCTTGATCATTCATGTTAGCTCATAGCGCATTAGAGAAACAACTTTAAAATGTAAAAATGTATTAGCTAACGTTGAAAGTAACAATGAACGATATTTTTAGATAATGTTTGAAATGGACTCTTGTTGTAAAGTGTTCATGTAAATCCAAATATCTACACAAACGCCATATTGAAATTAGACACATATTTGTATTTTCCAACACTCGATGATTATCTAATCAAAATAACTAAATATGTATTACAGCGACGATCATTTGTTTAGGTGAACATATCATTTTGCGTTCTCATGTCACTAGCTTTAAATATGCACCTTTGCAGCATAACAAATAGCTGGATATAAACTAATAGTTGGTAACAATCAAGACATAAAAATTCACCGACCCAAATGTGTTTGTCACTTTGTTTTAACCGCTTGAAGTATTAGTAATATTATCCACAGCCTCGACGGAAAGCACACTGCCGTTCTCCACTAATGCAGCATCTAATCAATACATTAAAGGTGCTGTGTGTAAGTTTTTGACTGTACTAAAGCATAAAAATACCATGCAAATTAACTGGGTCAGAGATCACAGATTCTACCCGACCTAAAAAGCCTAGGCATCATTGATTTTAAAAGTCATAATGGTGAGATAAAATGTTGAAAATATGATATTAAAAGTCCTCATTTTAGATAAAAAGTCAAAAATATGACATGCTAAGTCATAATTATAAGATACAATGTTGAAAATATGATTTTAAAAGTCCTCATTATTAGATAGAAAGTCAAAAATATGATTTTAAAAGTTTTAATAGTGAGATAAAAAGTCGAAAATACGACATGGTAAGTCATAATTATAAGAAAATGTTGAAAATATGATTTTAAAAGTCCTCATTATTAGATAAAAAGTCAAAAATATGATTTTAAAAGTTTTAATAGTGAGATAAAAAGTCGAAAATACGACATGGTAAGTCATTATTATAAGAAAATGTTGAAAATATGATTTTAAAAGTCCTCATTATTAGATAAAAAGTCAAAAATATAACATGCTAAGTCATAATTATAAGATAAAATGTTGAAAATATGATTTTAAAACTCCTCATTATTAGATAAAAAGTCAAAATATAACATGCTAAGTCATAATTATAAGATAAAATGTTGAAAATATGATTTTAAAAGTCCTCATTATTAGATAAAAAGTCAAAAATATGATTTTAAAAGTTTTAATAGTGAGATAAAAAGTCGAAAATACGACATGGTAAGTCATTATTATAAGAAAATGTTGAAAATATGATTTTAAAAGTCCTCATTATTAGATAAAAAGTCAAAAATATAACATGCTAAGTCATAATTACAAGATAAAATGTTGAAAATATGATTTTAAAAGTCCTCATTATTAGATAAAAAGTCAAAAATATAACATGCTAAGTCATAATTATAAGATAAAATGTTGAAAATATGATTTTAAAAGTCCTAATTTTTAGATAAAAAGTCATAAATATGACATGCCAAGTCATTGTGAGATGAACAGTTGAAATTAGGACTTTAAAAATTCTGAGATAAAAATGAACATTTTTTGGATTTAAAGTCAAAATTATGACTTAAAAATAGAAATGATGATTAAAAGTCCTAATTATGAGATAAAAAGCTGAAATTAGAGTTTTAAAAAGTCTAAATTATGACCCAAACACACACACACAGACATTTAAGAGATGAAATCATGCTTATTCTTTTTTTTAAATGTGCTTTTAATTTTTTGATTCACACTTATAATAATAATATTCACATTATCGTTCTCATTTTGTGCAATATATTTTCCTACATGTGTTTTTACATTTTGAAATCAGTTTTTACAACAGAAATGAATCGATCAAAAACTGACTTTAGCTTTTCATCTAAAACTAAATTATTTTCCTCTCATCGGTGTAAAGCTGCTCTGAAGCATCTGTGTGTGAAAGAGCTGGAGAAATAAAGCTGACTTAACTTGGTATTAACAAAACGCTATTGGCTGTTTTAAAAAAGGGGAGGAGCTTCTAACAGCTGGAGCCGTTTCAGGGCAAATTACATCAACACATTGATTAATGCTGCGTTTAAAGCCTTTAAATCCGCATCTGAAGCGTCAAAACAAACTCCACAATGTTTTATTTGGCCTCTAGAGGCCGCTCTCGTCCTGTATAATGACAGCGGACACTTCTCAGCCGCTCTGACACAATCAGACGGATCTTCGGTTATTATCGGTCGACCTCTAGCCTTATATACAGCAGAAGTGAGTGTGTAAAATAAGTGCACTGTCTGAGTCCTCTTTCACCAGAGTCCTGGGCCGTTCTTCATACGTCGCTAACTCAGTTAGCCGGATTTGATTGTTGACGATTTGGCATGATCTTGGATTGTTTGGTTCTTCGAAGCTCATCCTGGACTTGTTGTCATAGCAACAGCTCCGTAAGCTTAAACCTGCTCGAGCGGCTTATTTCATGTAAACAGGATTAGATTAATCTCGAGGTGATACTTAAAATCTGTCCCAGCCACTGCTACTTTATTACAAGAGTGCATTACTGAACCAGGGGCAATAATAATCATTTTAAATAATAATATAAAAATGTTATATTGTATATGTATATGAGAATGTATAATGTTGTGTATAATACTATAGACACAGCCACTTGATTGAGCGATTTATTTGTGATGGAATAATTACTTTATATAATTTTGTTTTTATTGGTTTACACACATGCTGTACAGTTAATCTGAGCCGTGCATTAAGTGATGACGGATATTATGGGATGGCTTGATGCAGCGCAAGAGAGGATAATTTGATCTTGACTCATAAGAAACTTAAATACGGTCACGTTACAAATCTGCTTCAAATTGAATTAAAAATTAAATTACAACATTGAAATTAAAAATGTAAAGGGTGTACAAATACTGTATAAAATCGTGAATATAAATAATTGGTAATCATGTTTAAAAAAAACAAACAAATTTATCTATTATAACTTTTCTGTTGGTTTGGTGGTTTGGCTGTTTCCTTATAAAGGTTCAGAAATTCGTGGTTTTTTTTTTTTAATTTGTCAAGTTTTTTGCCAGGTGGCTTTTTAATTATATGATGTCATGACGTTGCTGTCTTGACGCCAGCCAATCGCTGCATTGCTGATCGTGGTTTCGAGTATCGCTGCATCCGCCCTCTTCAGGGAACACAAGAACGCGCAGTAATCTTAGATCATTTAATCCAGATATTTAAATCCAATCCGCAAATTCGTTTGAAGAACCAAATTAGCCAGAGATCAGTTATCACGATTAAAAGATCTGGGATCTGTCAAATCATCTCAGATGTATTAAGCGAGGTACGAAGAACGGGCCCCTGGAGATCGGATTTGATAAACGTTTTGCGTGCAGTTTGAACACAGTCAAGCTGAAACTAATTCCTGCACGAGTTGTGTTTGTCCGCACGTCGCTGGAGATGTTTTGTGTTGTTATGAATCTTTAGTAACTTTGTTTTCTCTCTGCTTTTTGTTACAGGGATGAACTTTGAAAGGATGATCTGGCAATACTCATCGCACCACACACACACACACACACACACACACACACACACGCGAACGGACTTCACCGAGGAGAGCTTGTATAAATGCTCTATTTCCGCACCCGTGACAGTCTGGCGCTCGTGAACGATGGATGTATTGATCGGATTCTTTTATTTAAAAAGGAGAAAAAGTGGAAAATCGGGCTTTGTGCTGAGATCTGTACGCCTGCAGTTTGGGAATTGCGTGAATGCAGTTTTTGTTTTTTTTTGTGTTTCGTTTGGACGTGCAGGTGCTTTTTCTTGTGATGACTTCAGTATTAGTTGGATTGCTGGTGCATCTCAGCGGCCGTTGGGCTGAATCCGGCCTGTTATTAAAACATAACTCACTGCTACATTACGTGTAGGGATCTCTTTGCTCTGCAAATCCATTTTAATAGTAGCGGCTTGTGTTTTCAGCTGAAGCATGTGCGCTGGATACGTTCAGCAATAAGCCACGAGAGGAGGTTTGACCAGGGTTATGGGATGCTAACCTCTTTAACCGTGGTCAGATCAGTATAACACCGCCTCCAGTGGCTTTATTACAGCAGAATAAACCCTCACTATTATTCCTGGACGCTTACCAAATAAATACACAAAGTTTAGCTCAAATATGTATCCTGCCGTCAACCAATCACAATCAGGTATTCTCACTGTAAAATAATACCTTTGCTTTCACAACTTTTTATCATTTGGCAATTAATGAATTGGATAACAATATTTTGAGTGTTAAACCGATCTCTAAACTAACTCAAATGTTTAATTTCAGTGAACTCAAAACTGTAAGGCGATCACTTGCTTTTTTTAAGTTAAACCAACAGTATTTTTTTACAGTGAGAGAACAGAATGTACAAATTGTGTTTATAGCAACAGCAATATAATAAAAGACGCCAATGTTCAATAAAAGGCTACGTTTATTCATAATTGTAAGAATGTAAAAAGAAAAGCAACTCTTCTGGCGAGTAAAAAAACGTCTGGACTAGTTTAGCAGGGTTTCCGCGGGTCTTAATTCAGGGCTCGACATCAACGCTTGTTAATGGGGCAAGTGAAAGAGAATTTTACTTAAACTCAATTTACACACTGCAGTAAAAATGTGGAGTTTATTAATATTTATAACATATGATACAGTCGCAACGTCACATTACCAAGAGTGCTGTTTTCCTGAATACCATCATGGTTGAAAACGTGACACTGATTTCATATGACAGTTCCATAAACAATTATTAACATTAAGTCACTTACATTTCAGATGCAATATTGAGTGTTTTTGTTCGATTTCAGCAGCAAAAATAGTTCCAAACAAAGATCACAGCAGAACCATAACGCATCTCACAGCAACATGTGTTAGTGAATGATTCAGCGTTTGAATGAATCTGTTGAATCAAAGATTCAATTAACTATTCGTAAACGACCGCCTCATTCCTGAATGAATCATCTGTTTGAACGAATCGACTCAATGACTCGCTCATTCAGACGGTCACCTGCCGCCCCCTACTGGCGGTTACATTATTTCCGACTTTACTTATTTGTGTTTTAAATATTTTTTCAATATAATCTCATAACATTTTTTTAATGCAGGTGTAATTTTTCAGTGTAAATTATTTAATTTGATTGGTAACAGCCCTATAGTGTCTTCTTCTAATTTCATTTATTGATCAAATTTAAGAATATAAAAGGAAAGCTGAAGCATAGCCTATATTTAATAAGATTAGGGGAAAAATGCCCTTTATAAAAGGTAAAAATATCACAAATATGCAGAATTAAATATGTCAAAGCTGATTGAACACTGGTGAGAATATTGCTTCAGAATAAATTATTTTTACAACACACAAAAAAAAATCTCATTTTTTCCGGACAGGCAAATTTTTTGTGAATGACAGATTTACACGTGAACAAGCTTAATGTCGAGCCCTGCTTAATTTGACCTTCCACAATTTAAGGCCTTAAAAATTTCTTGAATTGGAGCAGAAAGTCTTAAATTCAATATCATGACATTAAATTAGGGCCCTATGATTTCTGCGATGCTGAAAACGGTACGGAGAATCCTTTCATAAAAATGGCATTTACTGTATAATACAGAATTTGTCAAAATTTGGATGAATAAATAAAAAATCTGAACTCTTAAAGGGCCAGTTCACCCAAAAATGACAATTCTGTCATCATTTACTCGCCCTAATGTCGTCCAAACCCGTAAGACTTTCTTACATCATATAAAGCCATCGAGTCTCATTAGAACATCTGGAGAAAAAAAAACTTTTGATTCATATGGATCAGTTTTACAATCTCTATCTGAAGCGTCAGTGGAAGTTGCTTAGACTGTCAATGGAGGGACTGAAATCTTTCCCATTTCATTACAAATATCTCCATTTGTGTTCTGAAGATGATGAAAGTCAGAAACATTAATTTAACCATTAAAGCAGAGTCCAGAAAATTTTAAAACAGAATAAACTATAAAAAATAAAACGGATTTCATAGGGCACTAATTTTAATTGCAAAATTAAATTGCATGCTCTACAAAAAATGGATTTTTGTTTTCCAGTACAAATTTAAAAAATCCTTAAATCCAGATACACTTAATGACATGCAAAATGAAGACATTAACTCTTGTTTTCTGAGAAATTGAACAAAATTAAGTGTGTTTGTGTTTAAAACAAGAAGTGTCTTTCCTGTAGCTCAAACACTAGAGCGTGGCGCTAGCAACACTAGGTCATGGGTTCGATTCCCAGGGAAAGCAAGAACTGACTAAATGTAAAATGTGTACTTTGAATGCAATGTAAGTCGCTTTGGATAAAAGCGTCTGCCAAACGCATAAAGGTAACAAATATCTCATTTGGTATGAAAATAACTTGAATTAAGTTGATATTTGTTCTTGTTTTAATCATAAAATCACTTTCACAAGATTTCTTATCTCAAACTTTTAAGCTGTTTTTTGTCAAATGAATTAAAGAGTTATGGAGATCTGTTGGGAATTGTATTCTCAAACTTTGAAGCGTCGCTAATACAGCTCATTGTGTACATTTAGAGAACATTCATTAAACCTGCAGAAACCCTGTTTACACTTTTAGAAACACATATCCGTTACTTTTTATTTCATTTTACAAAGCAAAAGTAGCTTGAATCGCTCCTTTCCCAACCACTAGAATATATAAATATCTTTTACTGTACTTTTGTCTGGTTTTCCAGTGCAACTGTATAAAGATTCATAAATCAAGATGCATTTTTTGCTAAAAAATTTTAAAAAAAATTACGATTTTTTAAAATCAAGTTAATGGTTAAAACAAGAGCAAATATCTGCCAATGGGCTCAGAAAAAAGAGACGTTTTCATAACTCGTTGACAGATCATATGTGTTCTTGTTTTAAGCATAAACTCACTTAATTTTGTTCATTTGACTTCATTTTACATTTGCATCTCAAGTAAATGCATCAAAGATGTTTAGATATTTGTGTTGGAAAACAGGGCAGAGGAAGTTGTTTTTTTGACTATGAATTTAAGACATTCCGCTCTTTTTTTTTTTTAAGGCCTTAATTTGTGTAAGGGCGAATCAAGGCCCGCAAAAACCCTGCTTTTGCCCTTTGACCTTGACATTCTGCCTAACCTCTCAATCCGGCAGGCTTGGAATGATACGAGTATATTTGGAAGTGCTGGCTCGTATGTGCTTCACTGCAGAAGTCAGAATAAGCTCGGCTGTATTATCTGTGGTGTGTAAAGGCCCTCTCCGATCCGCAGCGCTGAGCTCAACCTCCAGTGGTCACTTTGATTGTAAGTGGTTCTCAAAGCCAATTCTCTGTGCATGTTTGTGTGTTACCTGCACGCACAAACAGTGCTTTAACGAATAAACTCACTGCTAAGCAATGATCTGTTCACTCTCTCGTCTCTTCTCACTGAATCTCACCGTATGAAATGATGCCGCTAATTGTTTTCATTGTGTGGATTGGCTTCACACGTTCCTTCGGGGGATCCAGAAATAAAATACCATTTGTTTTCTCCAGTAGAATTTTAGCTATCATATAATGTTTCTAGAAATCGAGATATAAACTCGTAATTGCGAGAAATAAGTCGTAACTGTGAGAAATAAACTCTGAATTGTGAGAAATAAACTGGAAATTGCAAGAAAAAAAGTCGGAATTGCGAGAAATAAGTCGTAATTGTAAGATATAAACTCAGAATTGTGAGAAATAAACTCGGAATTGTGAGAAATAAGTCTCAATTGTGAGAAATAAGTCGGAATTGCGAGAAATAAGTCGGAATTGTGAAAAATAAGTCGGAATTGCGAGAAATAAGTTGGAATTGTACGATATAAACTCAGAATTGTGAGAAATAAACTCGGAATTGTGAGAAATAAGTCGGAATTGTAAGATATAAACTCGGAATTGTGAGAAATAAACTCGGAATTGTGAGAAATAATTTGTAATTGCGAGAAATAAGTCAGAATTGTGAGATATAAACTCAGAATTGTGAGAAATAAGTCGTAATTGCGAGAAATTAGTCGGAAATGTAAGATATAAACTCAGAATTGCGAGAAATAAGTCGGAATTGTGAAATATAAACTCAGAATTGCGAGAAATAAGTCGGAATTGTGAGATATAAACTCGGAATTGTGAGAAAAAAGTCGTAATTGCGAGAAATAAGTCAGAATTGTGAGATATAAACTCAGAATTGTGAGAAATAAGTCGTAATTGTACGATATAAACTCGGAATTGCGAGAAATAAGTCAGAATTGTGAGATATAAACTCGGAATTGCGAGAAATAAGTCAGAATTGCGAGAAATAAGTCGGAATTGTGAGATATAAACTCGGAATTGTGAGAAATAAGTCAGAATTGTGAGATATGAGATAAACTCGGAATTGCGAGAAATAAGTCGGAATTGTGAAATATAAACTCAGAATTGCGAGAAATAAGTCAGAATTGTGAAATATAAGCTCAGAATTGCAAGAAATAAGTCGGAATTGTGAGATTTAAACTCAGAATTGCGAGAAATAAGTCAGAATTGCGAGAAATAAGTCGGGATTGTAAGATATAAACTCAGAATTGCGAGAAATAAGTTGGAATTGTGAAATATAAACTCTGAATTGCGAGAAATAAGTCGGAATTGTAAGATATAAGCTCAGAATTGCGAGAAATAAGTCGGAATTGTGAGATTTAAACTCAGAATTGTGAGAAATAAGTCGGAATTGTAAGATATAAACTCTGAATTGCGAGAAATAAGTCAGAATTGTAAGATATAAGCTCAGAATTGCGAGAAATAAGTCGGAATTGTGAGATTTAAACTCAGAATTGTGAGAAATAAGTCGGAATTGTAAGATATAAACTCTGAATTGCGAGAAATAAGTCGGAATTGTAAGATATAAACTCAGAATTGCGAGAAATAAGTCGGAATTGTGAAATATAAACTCAGAATTGCGAGAAATAAGTCGGAATTGTGAAATATAAACTCAGAATTGCGAGAAATAAGTCGGAATTGTGCAATATAAACTCAGAATTGTGAGAAATAAGTCGGAATTGTAAGATATAAACTCAGAATTGTGAGAAATAAGTCTGAATTGTGAAATATAAACTCAGAATTGCGAGAAATTAGTCGGAATTGTGAAATATAAACTCAGAATTGTGAGAAATAAGTCGGAATTGTGAAATATAAACTCGAAATATTGAGAAATAAGTCGGAACTGTGAGATATAAACTCTGAAGTTTTTAAAGCAATTTTACATTTATTCCAAAATAACGATTTAATCAATGTATTTTATTTGTGAACTGATGTTCAGCTTTTCTTTTTAATAGTCCCTTTAAGGGTGCAGTGCATCTAGCGGTGAGGTTGTGAATTGCACTCGTCCACCCCTCCCTTTCGAAGCGCACAGAGAAGCTACGGTGGCCGACACAGGACAAAGATGTTGTCGTCTGAGACCGTAGAGAGTGACTAGCGCTCTGTAGAGCAGTTTGACGGTTTAGAGCTACTGTAAAACATGGTGGCACAAAATGGCGGCTTCACTGTAAGAGACCCGCGATGTGTGTAGATAGAAACGGCTCATTCTAAGGTAATAAAAACATAACGGTTCATTATGTAAGTTCTTTACACACCACTGAAAACATAGTATATTTTATTGCATTTCTGTCAATAGAGCCTCATAAATATTACACACTGCACCTTTAAAGCCCGGGATACACTGCACGATTTTAGCAATCCTATAAGATCATTACAAATGACACAGATCTATTAAACTTGGGTACGACATGCATGTAGACTGTATGATGATGACACCTATTTACTCTTAGGCTACGATGCACGTTTCTAGCGTCATCAGCGTGCGCTAATGGTAAAAAGACCATTGCTGTGTTCGAAATCGCCCCCTATACCCTCATTCCCTACATTACTCCACTAATATAGTCCACTTGAGGGAGTGAATGAAAACAAGTGAGTGAATTCGGACACTGAGTGCATTGGAAGGGCTGCCGTTTTTGCATAATTTGTAGGCTACTGTTTAATAATCAGTTGAAGCGTAGCAAACTAGCAGCTCCAGAAAATGAAAAGATTTATCTTGAACTCTCATGGAAACTAGCATGTATAAAACACAATTATACATTTTAATAATAATCAATAAAAAAGGAATGTATACCTGCTGTAGCCACATTGGAAAAGCGGTTTGGAAAAGCGGCGGCCGCCATCTTGTGGTCAGAGGCGGGAAATTATTCGACGAGCGACTCTCACAGTGCATATTCTCTAGCTTTTGAGCCTACATTATTCATAAACATAATAAATACATGGATTTATTATGTCTATGATATCATTTGTACACTCTGACATTATTGCAGTGAATTGTGGGATTAAATGAGTGCACTCAATAACGTCCACTATAGTTTCGGACACCATTACAAATGGCTGTCTCCTCAAATAATGCCATATTTAAGGGTATAGGGGCGATTTTGGACACAGCCCGTGATAATCACACTTTGGTAGTTGTAGTTTGTATGTATGCTGATTGAATTATAGAGGAAGAGGAAGGGAAACGAGCGTGAGGTAAGCAGTTTTAAGTTTTAGCGCCAATGTCGCGTTGATTTCAAGTCGCATTTTAATTGGCTGATCAGTAGGCGATGGTCATGCACTATAATCATTATGATCCCAACATATAATAATTGCTTTAATGAGCTCATTGTTTCTCCCTAACTGAATAGCCTACATGATGTTTGCTAACTGCATGATTTGTGTTATCTTAGAACTGCACGTTTTTGACTTGGACACATCACTCCAAATTATAATATAGAAACATGCATAGTATCGTGAAAAACGCTATACAGATAAATGTGAATTGAGCTGAAACATCATTAGACCTTGATCTGAAACTTCGCATGCCTTTATGTGTGCACGGTTTCTAAACCAGAAGAAAAGTCTGGACACTTGTATAGTTGGTCCACATTTTAATAGATTTTTTCAAATGTATTTCTCCAAGAATATTTAAATATAATGTGGTATTTTTTACAATCATATATATTTTACAGATTCAAAACATTTTTGCACAATTACACTGATTATAGTGAGCAATAAAAACCACATCAAGTCCTAAACAGATATTCTCCAATATAAGGCCATATTTCTGAAACCAAGGAATTCTTGTCGTGGTCTGTTTTCAATTGTAAAGTTGCAATCTAGGACTTTAAAGATGGCACCAATACTTCTAATAATTAAAGCTGCATTCCCTGGCCTGGACTGAGATTCATAGAAAACACGTGTTCATGTAAGGATATAGAAACAGGACTATTAAGGCTGAGCATATTTTCAGACATTCTCCCGAATGAAACAGAAACATGTTCTGTGATAGTCTCATTTAAGGTCATACAGACGGAAATCAGGCTTATGGTGTGTATCATGCTGCATTAAAAATAATAAAGCTAAATCCAAATGTTCTCACTTTAAGGACAATACTCTCCAGGAGGCAGCGTTTGGACATACTATCATCTACATCTTTAAACCACAGTAACCTTTGTTGCGGTCACATACATCTGCATCATTGCAAACCCCAAATCTTCCATTATGCAATGGTTTGTGGGTAAAATTAGACACTCCCTCACCACCAAAAGTTACAAATGCACATTTTATTTTTACATTTTCAAGGTACCATGATTTGAAATTGACTTAACCTAATTTGGCATACTAGAGATAGTTGTCGTTTTGCAAGAACACTTCCCAATAGGCTCATTCCGTGTCAAATCAAGTAAATTTCATAAACTTCCCCGGCTCAAATTTTTTATTTTGTTAATATCTTTTCTCTAGAAAGACAAACATAAATAGTGAAGAAAGCCAAAATATTAAATGTCACCGATGTATATTTACTGAGTAATCCACTGTTTTGTAGAGGACTTCAAAATTGTCATTTTGACTCTGGAGCCAAATTGGCGGGGTGTAAAAGTTACTTTAGAAAGATGGCAGCAGTATTATTTTATTTTCACACAGAGATTGGTAGCTCTATTAGTTAAATCTGTTGACTTTATCAATCTTTGTCACATTATTTCTCAATGGTGATCGTTCAAAAATGGGAAAAAAGCACTTCTTGTGTTTTTTTTGCCTCAAGTTTGCATGCCTGTAACTCAAGAAGTATTAAAGATATCTTAATATCCTTTTAGATTCTGCTTCTTAACAAACTTTTCTTTTGGTGTTTTCATTTTAAAGGCCCTTGATGGTTCAATCCCAGAGATATGGAGAGCCTAACGCGACTCCATGAGTATTTTCAGTGGTCAAAAACCAAATAACTACCAGCTTTTTAAAAAAGTTTTGGTTCTTGACCATTGAAAATGGGTCAAATTCAACAATTTAGGACATGGATTCACATTGGGGTCCCAATATCTATGGGACTGAACTATATAAGGCCTTAAAAATGAAGATTTTCCGGAAAAAAAGTGTATTAAGAATGAGAATCTAGAAGGATATTAAGATAATTTGAATACTTTTAGAGTTGCATGCATGCAAACTTTGGAAAATGAATATTTATGGCACTCAGACAGGAATGTTCGATGCAATTGAGCTGATAGAAAAACATATACACATTTCTAGTTTCAACATTATTTGTTCTTTAAATGTTCCTCTTTAAAATAAAAAAGTGTCAGCTGTATGCAAAGTGACCCACATCTGGTTTCTGAGCACTGAAAATGTGTGTAATTTACTCATGGAGCCACATTAAGATCTCAATATCTCTGGGATTGAACCATCAAGGGCCTTTAAAATGAAAACACCCAAAGTAAAGTTTGTTAAGAAGCAGAATCTAAAAGGATATTCAAATATCTTTAATACTTCTTGAGTTACAGGCATGCAAACTTGAGGCAAAAAAACACAAGAAGTGCTTTTTTCCCATTTTTGAACGGTCACCGTTGGGATATAATGAGACAAAGATTGATAAAGTCAACAGATTTCACTAATAGATCTATCAATCTCTGTGTGAAAATAAAATAGTACTGCTGCCATCTTTCTAAAGTCATTTTTACACCCCCTAATTTGGCTCCAAATCTCCGGTGAAAATGGTCATTTTGACCCTCCTCTACTTGAGAGTGATTACTCAAGTCAATACACATCTGTGACATTTACTCTTTTGGCTTTCTTCACTATTTATGTTAAAAAATATTAACATAAATTTGAGTCAGGGACCAATAGTTGACACAGAAGGACCCAATAATCAATAGATCAGTGGTAGTCAACCCTGCTTTTGGAGAACCACCTTCCTCTAGTTTCATCTTAACCCAGCTCCAGCACACCCGCCTGTAGTTTGAGTAACTCTGAACATCCTGGTTGTGTGTTGTGTGTGTTTTATCAGGATTGGAGGATGGACGTTCTCCAGGGTCGGGCTGCACCAGCCGTTCGTAAGTTCTCACTTAAACCACAACGTAAAGTCCAGACTATGGGCTTGGTAGTTATTAGCTGGTTTGCAACTAATGACATTCTGAAATTGAATGAGGAGCCACAAATAAATAGTTATAAAAAAATAAGAAATTACATTTATTATGATTGATTCAATTTGGCATGTAGACAGAGGCGTTGAACTCATAATGTTTGTAAACGAGTGTAAATCATTTATGTCTTAAAGGCACAATATGTAAGATTTTTGGATTAAAATATCCAAAAACCACTAGAACAATGATATATATTTTGTTGACTCGAGTACATTATCCCAAATGTTTCCAAGAATGTTAAAATCCAGAGAAATAAGTGATTTTAGCTCGTCTGACAAAATAAAAGCTCCTCTGCTCTCGAGCCGTGTGTCGCGCTCGTCTCTCATTAGCAATCTCGTTCACACTACAGTAACGCTCATAAATCTGTAATATATTCGCTCATGAATATGATTTCTGCCCGAGTCCTGACGGATTCTTTCCCACCGGCTGTAGAGGTGAAGACGACGACTCCCATGATTCCACGAAATCAAGGCGTCATCGAGCTACACCTTAGCGACCTCTAGTGGCGAAACTTGCATACTGTGCCTTTAAGGACTGAAGTCTGAGGGCGTTTTCACCCCTACCTTGTTTGGTCCAGATTTTCGGACGTTTCAGTTTGATCCGAATCAAAATGACAGGTGTGAAACCTCCCCTGGACCACAATCCGGACCAACAGACGAAATTTGGTCCGACAAAAAGAGATCGTCTCAGTTCGGATCAAACTGAACAAAGGTTCGGTTCGTTTCTAGTGTGAAAGCATTTTCTGTATGGTTCGGACTTTCAGACCATTTACAGGAAGTTCCTGTTTATGTTTAAATATTATAATGTTATTTTTAAATTCAATCTAGGCTACATTGATTATGAAAAGTGAAAAGATGCGCAATATGTCAGAAGATGCCGAAATGATTTTGAATGATTTCGCTTAGAAAGCCTTTCTTTAATGTGAATTTCGTTTTGTATAAATTGTATCTTAATTTTAATCAACGTTTAATCAGATAATTGCCTGGATTTAATAAATAAGAAGCAAATAGTCTATAGCAGACAATAATTGCGGGAGCGATCACATGCTTTACACATGAACTGGAGCGCGTCTCAAATAAACCGAAACTCAGCAGATACTCGTCTCACAAACATGAGAAATATGTGTATATAAAGCTTGAAATGTCCACTTTTAAACGTAACGAAAAGAAAATAGTCGAGCAATGCGCACTGTTCAATAGTGGCAACGATATGCATCCGTTCGTTCATTCTTGTCAAAAACGCTGACGTCAGGCATTTACAAACCAATCAGTGTCCAGATGCCGCCACATAGATGATGATGAGTGGACGCAAGTGTGTAATGTACAGTTCTTTAGTGCGCTCGCATAATTGCAATGTGAAACCAAACCAAAACTAACCGAATGTATAAAAACATGAACATCGGTTCGGACCTTGGTGCGGACTTTCAGCTGTGAAAACGCCCTCAGTCAACTAAGCTTAATGGTGCAATGCAAAACTATTTAGTTGTGTGTAAGATGTCATTTAGGCTACGTTCACACTGCAAGCCTTAGTGCTCAATTCAGGTTCACTGCTCAGATCGGATTGTTTTGTATAGTTTGGTTAGTTTAGTAAATGTGGATCATGAACAGATCGGCACGCGCTAGAGAGCGATAACAATAGCAGTTTTACTTGCAGTCTGAACGCAGCCGCTTTATATCACTGACGTACAGCTGGTGCATCAGGGCCGGCTACTCCTGATTCTCTTGACAACTCGCACATCCTCTACTACACACAGCCATGCACACACACACACACTGCAGCAGAACGGAGGGTTGATTGACAGGTGGCGGTTCTGCTACAGATACATGCCGTTGATGAGGTAATCCGACTCTTCTGTGGTGAGAGGCAGAGCTTTCTTCAGTCTGCGCCGCACGAGCCACAGCCTGCAGCCCACCATCAGTAAGAGCAGAGCGCTGATGAGCAGACCCAACGCCAGGGGGAGGATCGCACCTACACACACACACACACACACACACTTGAGAAAACACACACACACACACACTGTACATAGTGCTCATGAAGTAAAACGTACCCGATTCAGGAGGTGGGTGTCCTTCCAGGACTCTATATATTTTAGACGCTGGCAGTGAATCCTGAGACTCTAGGAGAGGATTGTGCAGTTTTTCCTTATTGACTGAGGCCATGAGAGCTGCACATGGGAGAAAAGCATTTTTTATCATTACATGTTGAAGCCATTTAGATAATACCAGGACATTTAAGGAGTCTGAATACCTCACAAGGCATGATGAGACACTAAAACACAAGGTGACACACTGATTTTCTTCTCTGAAATCAAGTGTGTATTATGGTGCGTTCACACCGGGCGCAAATGACGCGATTCGCGCAAGTGATTTACATGTTAAGTCAATGCAGAGACGCGAATAGGCATTATGTTAAATGCAAGTTTATGTGTGATCAATAATACAAGAGTATAAGTAAAAGGTATAATAAGCTACACATGAAATAAAGCAAATAATTCAGTCAAACATTCAAAGTCAGTGCTAGTCGGCTACAACGGTAACGTAAAGTTATAGCCTAAAAATAAAAAAGTAATGAAACTTCCCTTTGCCCTCAGCCTAAACGATTTGCCAGGGAACAAATTATAGATCCATGAGACAAAAGATCGCCCGTTTCATCTACACAAGACGAATTATATCTCATGTTTAGCCAGCGGCAGACGGCAGAAGGACTGGCCGAGGAAAGGCTGATCTCGCCGGGGTTAATGAGCACTGCTGATCCGCTGGAGCTCACAACTCCAAAAACGCCAGATAAAATGTTCAAATAGGTGCTCTCTTTATAAACAAACCACAGATTTGAGCTTTAAACAACTACATTATCGCCTGAAAAAGTCTTAAAACTACGTTTTGTCACACATTAACAGTAGATTTTAACAAAAAAAGACGTGTAAACACAGCCCATGTCAGCCATTTCTCAACGAGATGAGCCGCTGGCAGAAGCCCCGCCCATGAGGCGAATTCACGTCTGTTGTGAAGTGAATGTCACACGCGAATGAAGCGAGTAAACTCAAAATGTTCAACTACGCGCGAATAGCGCAATTTATTTGCGTCATCCGCGTCCGGTGTGAACGCTACATTCGATTTACATTGTTTAAATAATTTGAAACAAGATTTACAAGCTTTATGGCGGCGCATTATCTGCTGAAAGAGCCACAGACACAAGGGAATACCGTTTCCCTGAAAGGCTGGACATGGGCTCAACAATGCTTAGGTAGGTGGGACCTGTCAAAGTAACATCCACATGATGGAGGACCCAAGGTTTCCCAGCAGAACATTGCCCAAAGCATCACTGCCTCCACCGCCACGCCTTCTTCCCATAATGCACCTGGTGCCATGTGTTCCCCAGGTAAGCCACACACACACCCGGCCATCCACTGATGTAGAAGAACACGTGATCATCAGACCAGGCCGCCTTCTTCCATTGCTCCGTGGTCCAGTTCTGATGCTCACGGGCCACTGTTGGTGCTTTGGGCGGGGTCAGGGGTCAGCATGGGCACTGGTCAGCGGCTGTGCCATACACAACAAACTGAGATGCTCTGCTCTACTTAGTTACTTTTTAAGAAAAGTAATGCGTTGTTACTTTTGCGTTACTTTTTCTCACCTGGGCTGGGCTTGTTTTTTTTTTTTTTTATTAAAAAAAAGTTATATTTTTGTGCAATGGTAAAGACCTCTTCATACCAAAATTGAAATAATAAGCCTCAGGCTGAGGTAAAAATGCAAATTCACGCATGAACAGTAGAGGGCGCAGCTCTGCTGCCATTCTGGATAATGGAAGAATAGGACGCAGGAGAAAAAAGTTTTACCAATAAAAACAAAAAAATCTAATCTAATTTTCATCATCAAAGGTCAGCAGCAAGACATTGGTAAATTAAATTTAAAGGTAGATTATGCATAAAAATAGTTGTTTTATTTAAAGCTACACTGTGTGATATTTTCCCCCATCTAGTGGTGAAAAGGTATATGACCATCCAGTGAATATTAGTTTCTGTTCCTCTCAATTCCGATTTCGTTTTAACTCCTACGGTGGCCGATTTAGTCCAAGATTAACATGGCTTCCAGTTCGACCTCGTCCACATTCGACACGGTGCCATCGAGTGTTAAAACGCCAAAGGCGAAGCTTGAATTTACGGGTATGTCCCTCTGTGGCTAATGTACTTTCAAGATGGAGGAGCAACATGGCGACCCGCATTCGAACCCCTCACCCGTATGTATTTACAATGGCATATTATAAACTTACGAGAATACTTTATTACTTGAAAGAAGTAAATATACATTAATGAGCACATATATTTCTGAAAGAACTAAGTGTTTTTAGCTAAGAATAACCTAAAAAAGTTAAACAGTGTAGCTTTAACATTTAATTATTGGAGGTTTGCATAGTACTCTGATTTTGCATTTGACTGATTTTAATCATTTTCTTATTGTGCAAGTGAGATAAGGTGGTGAAGAAGAGATCATCAGTGTTATTCACTTCACCTGGGGTGTAAGATTGTTTCCTCATGGGGAACTCAATTTAAGTGTTCACAGTGACACGAGTGCCCATGAGTCTGTGTGCAGTCCCCACAGGGATAGAAAAACATGTACACGCTCACACACACACACACACACACACACTGATGTTGTTGTACATACATGTGTGTGTCTTCCTGCTGGGTACTGGAGTTGCCGTCTCCTGGTGTTTTGTTGCTGCTGAAAGACGGCAAAACAATAATTTTTAGAGTCACTTCATTCTGAAAGCAACACGTTTATCCAGAGTTGGTGGAGTCTCACATGGTTTCTGGACGCACTCGTTCACACAGTCAGACTTCTGGAGGAAGTTGTTGTGGTTTCCTTTGCAGCCGCCGTACTGGAAGTGCTGGCAGTCTCCCGTTTCAGAGTCATAATACCAGCGCGGGAAAACACCTTTACACGGGCCGGCCACTGGGGGCGCTGCACAGGGATCTGACACACACACACACACACACGCGTTTGCTTTCTACACACTATCATGTTCCTAGACTCTAGACATACAGGTCTTGACGCCCAATTCCGAGTGTGTGTGTGTGTAGGCATGTTTTTGTGAAATATCAGGACACAAATGTGTATAATGACATGGGTATGACAAAAAGAGGGTGAAATATGAGGACGTTCCCCATGTCCTCACTTTTCAAAATGCTTATAAATCACAGAATGAGGTTTTTTTCACAGAAAGTGAACTGTGCAGTTTCCTGTGATGGGTAGGTTTAGGGGCAGGGGCAGTGTGTGTGTGTGTGTGTGTGTGTGTGTGTGTGTGTGTGATGGGTAGGTTTAGGGGCAGGGGCAGTGTGTGTGTGTGTGTGATGGATAG
>NC_137105.1:50445700-50695700 GCF_949357685.1 Gobio gobio | reverse complement strand
GGCCCATGTTTAGAGGAGGGCCTGGACTTATGACCACTATCAACTATAAAACACACCAAACACTGATACATCTTAAAACAATTCCGGTGCTGAAGAGGCTTTAGAGAAGATGGTCAGAGAAGGGCTCACAGTTTTGGCAGAAAGCCTCGTCTGATCGGTCAGGGCAGTGTTGCTTCCCATCGCAGGCGTAGCCAATGTCAATGCAGCAGCCGTCATCACACATGAACTGGTACCGCGAACAGTGACCTGCACACACTTCAGAAACACACATCTGTGTCACATTCAGATGACAGTTTATAGGGAATTAACGGTTTGGTGCCATCATCTGCACGGATCCCTGCTCCTGTATCCCTCCAGGGTTTGTCATTCTCCTTCCTCAGTTAAACAGTTGAGCCTTGAATCTTGTGTTTAATGTCAGGCTAAAAATAACCCGGCTCTGTGTCCGGCTCTGTTCAATTATGCTGTTATACGAACAGCTCTTGAAACGTGTCTGACCAATGACCCTCAATCGGCCTCACAATACTTGACACCAAAATAGCCATTAAAGTGCCTCTTAACTGTCACCGCCTCGCTGGCCGGACGCTGGCACTCTTTTTTTGATCGCCTTTTTTTCGTATCATATATTTGAGTAATTATCATAGATTAGGTATCATTCGAAAGTTTACGAACTCAAAATTCATCCTGTGAAAACCGTTTTGAAATTGGACGTTGCGTTACCATGGAAATGGTACTGTAAAATGTTCTAGCGGGCTCCTCCCCTAGTGGGCGATGTCATGTTTCATATTACAACATTTATTTTAACTACTTTATAATCAAAACCTTTTCTAATCTTGACAAAACTCATATCGTCGGAAAGGTCTGAGTCTCAAGGTTCCATATTTGGTGACCGTTTTGTGATGGATGTGACATTTGGACAGAAACAGGAAAATGCATCAAAAAAAACAATCAATGGAATGTGTGTGTCACCCGGTGGCTATTTTTGTTACAGCGCCTAAACAAAATCTCAATGGGACTTCAATTTTTGTGATATCAACTTCAAACTTGGTTAGACATATGGCTTTGATTTTATAGTAATTTTAGATTAAAACATTATTGTAAAATATATATTTTATATAAAATAAAAAATATTTTGTACATTATTTTTTATTTACAGTAAATTTAAACTTCCATAACTTTTTCATACTTTCATATTTTGAATTGCTTTCACTTCAGCAGTAATCTGCAGAGTGTCTTCTTTAAAACAAAGCATTCTTGAATTACAGCCCTTTAAGTTTGGATAGTGCATTTTCATGTGTATTCTCAAAAAAGGGGGGGTGACAGTTAAGGGGTTAAAGGTTCCTAATCAAAGGTCCAAAAATGCTTTAATTTTCTCATAATATACACTACACATATTACCTCATATCTTAAACAGAAACCCCTCCTACTCTGCTCTGATTGGTCAGACGGCCCAGTCTGTTGTGATTGGTCTACTCTGCTACTTACACACTGCATGAAAGGGAATATTCAAAAAAGCATAATAGGGCACTTAAAGAAAAACCACTGGCTAGTTGATTTTGACATTCCTAATACACACAATTACAAAAGCAATCATCCATGTTCACATGCAACAATTTTAAAGAAAGAAATACACAAATAATGTCTGACCTTCAGCGTTTGTGGCAGGGGCGAGCACACTGACCGACACGTTGTCCGAGCTCTTCTGTCCCGCTGTGTCGGTGACGGTTATCTCAAAGGTGTAAATCCCTTCTCTGAGACCACTGAGTTTCAGCAGGCCTGGGTGAGTGACCTGCAGAAAACAACTCTGTGAATAATTACAGCTGGTCACCTCAAACAAAGCTGCTGAAATATACCAAGAACTTTATCACATGCAAAATAATTTTAGCTCACAAAAAGCTTCAATGCAAGACTCTGATATGGTTATTGTTGAATTGGAGAGCACCAGGTCACTGTAATGCCATTATACTGCTGTTACTGAAAATCACAAGTGAGGTTTATTACTGGTTAAAAAATATGTTGTTTCATGTGTTGCTGCTAAAAATTCCTGCGTGAATCATGGCAGTGACAGTAACACCCTCAGTATCTCACAGATATTTTTAGGTCATGATAATACTGGGGTCTCTGCAGAGGTGCATTACCGACACACACATAAAACAGAAACTTTACTTACACTTTATTTTAAGGTGTCTTTGTTACACTGTAATTATACATTTAAGTACAGAGTAACATTAAAGGGGCACTCCAGCGCTGGGAAGATGAGTGTGTATTTAAACGGTGTCATTAATGTAGTAGAAATGTGAAATTATTTTTGAATTTGGTGCCTTCTAGACTGAGAAAAGACAGAAAATGTATTTTTGTCTCATGTGGATGAAAGACAACAACTCCCAGAATGCACTTGCTTCGCTGCCCTATGAGGCCACTCCTAAAGCCACGCCTACTGGTTACATCACTTGCCCACCATGACTCCACCCCACCGTCGTTTTGATCTTCATAGTAATAAAATCATCTCGTTCAGTTAGAGAATAAACACTACAATTAAAAACTGAATGTGTCGTTTCAATAAAGTGTGAGCCGAACGAAAGTCGCGTCACAGACGCAGCAGGAGTCAGATTTCATTCCTCATGAAGAGCTGAGCAGAGCTGAGGTAAGAGCGGCTCATTCTCGGCGCGTTATCAGATAGCATGTGGAAGCTAAACTTTCATAGGAATTCATTGAAAAGTTGAAACACTCACTTTGCTCTGCACCGCTCCGTTATGAATGCCCGAGGCCGAGCGCATTTACATCCTGTGAGTGAGATCCCTCCCCTGTGGGCGGGTTGATAACATGCGGAACAGCTCCATCTACTGGCTGTAGTCTCTAGCCTCTGGCCAAAAATCCTCCGATGACGCAAAATGATGATATTTGCGTCATCGGAGGATTTTTTCCAGAAATAAAATGCCTAATTCTCTCGTCTCAGGGGGACATGAGGGGGGAAAGTACCATAATTCAAATATACTACCGGGTTTCTACTGATACAAAGCTTAATGCTAAATCATTAGGGGTGTAAAGGTACACGTATTCGTACTGAACCGTTTCGGTACAGGGCTTTCGGTTTGGTGCACGCGTGTACCGAGCGGTTATGAAAGTAATCTTTATCAGTTCACAGTCAGCTTGTTTTAAGCACAGAACACACTTCAATCCGAGTTCCCACACGAACATATTAAGTATTCAGTCCAATTTATCACAAAATTCAAACGATAAAAGCGATTTTAAAGCTCTATTATGTGACGTGACTGATAGACGCATATCAGTTCAACTTCAAGCGGCTTCATGCGATCATCTCTTCCTAAAGAATAAACATAAATTAATATCTCTTAAGGTATGTTGAGGATACATTACAACTTACTGAAACGTATCATATGTCGTGTAACCGCTCAATCAGTGTTTCAACCGCGGAAAGACAATAAAACAGCTTGTAAACAATGTCATGTTTACCTCAATCACATTTACCTCAGAAGTCATTCAGTGTCCACAGCTGTTAGCTCACTAGAGAGATGAACTCTTTCACTAAATATATGACCTATATTAGCCGTTATATTCATTATATTAGCCTATATACGTATATTCATTATATACTACTGAACCTGTTAGTGACGTCTTGTTTAATGTATGTTTAAATAAACCTGTCATGAAAATTACAGCCACTAAATGATTATATTCTAACAACGAATAATAATAATTAGATTTAGATGTTAATGCAAAAACTGCCTTATGTGAAGCTTATGAGAGTTGATTATTACATCAAAAAAAAAAATAGCAACTGAATTACGGCTAATAGTTTGGGCTCTGTTGTTAATCTTTAATAGCAATGTGTAAGTAAGGGCTCCCTATATAGTTTACAGCAATATCTTTAAGAAACTTTTAGTTATAACTGAATTCATTTAAGGACAGACACAATTTTTTTTCATTAAACCACTGTTGAATAAAAATTAATAAAAAAGCAATTTTGTACAACTGCTGTACCGAACCGTGACTTCAAAACCGAGGTACGTACCGAACCGTCAGTTTTGTGTACCGTTACCTTCCTATAAATCACTGAAGTAACCCTTTAAGTAACTACATGTACTTACAATAGGGTTAGGTTTGGTTTAGCTGCATGTAATTATGCATAATTTATAGCTATTACTTTAATAACCAGTGTTGCCACAGTTACTTTGAAAAAGTAATCTGATTACTGATTACTCCTTTAAAAAGTAACTTAGCTACTTTACAGATTACTTGATTTTAAAAGTAACTAAGTTAGATTACAAGTTACTTTATTAGTTACTTTATCAGTTACATTCAGCAGTTGCCGACCACACCCCTGCCGCTTCAACATAGAAATAACAACCGTTTTTGCCAACACTCACTTTATTGGAAGTGCATTTTTAACAGTAACGTTCAAAAATGTATCTGCTGACATTTTAAGTTGAAATTAAAAAATATTTCCTGAAAACAAAATAAAAAATGTAATAAAGCCAGTCTTTCTTGACTTCACTTAATATAAATACTCTCCCCGAGACGCAAGAAGAAAGCAAAAATATATATTTTTTACTAAGGAAAATGACAAAAATAGTAACTCACAGTGACTTGGATAAATTACTTTAATCTGATTACTGGTTTGGAAATAGTAACGCGTTAGATTACTCGTTACTGGAAAAAAGTAGTCAGATTAGAGTAACGCGTTACTGGCATCACTGTTTAATAACTACATGTAACGTGTAACAATGACACTGTAAAATAAAGTTTTACCGAAACAATGCCATTGTAAAGTACTGTAGATTTAACAATAAATGTCTGAGAGTCCTACTGTGGAATTACTGTTAAAGTAATACGATTATTAACCTGGAATATACTGTCATTTCACACTAAAACATTTTAATGACACAAAGCTCAAAGACATTGAGGATCTGTTGATGTTAGCGTTAACGCATGCAATTCATTTTTTCATTTTTACTTTTTGGTAATGCAACTGTTTTGCATATTCCTGAATGTGTGTCAGGCCATAAATCCACAAAAACTATGCATGGGCACTTGCTTTAGTGTCGCCACCTTATGAATAATTTTCCAGTGTACTTATGGTTATTGATCAAATCAGTCGATTTTGTGAAACGCCGTGAGACGGTTTACCTTCATTCTAACGGAGGGGTTTCCTTTCACAAGAGCCCAGTCATAATGTATGATGTCATGGTCGTCAGTGCTGTCTCTGCCATCCAGAACCGCCCAGTCCGTCGGCAGCTGAACCACTAGGTCCTGACCCGCATCACTGCGGGGCGGCTCATCCATACCTGTGCAACCCATCAAAAGTCAACTTCAGTACTTTTGTGCCCACATTGTTTAAAACTACTGCTTAAATCTAGTCCCAGGTTAAATGCATGTTTGAGCTGTTGTGAAGTTTGGCACACTAATAGAGGACAGTCCAAACATTCACCACAGCAAATTTGGAGTCTCTAACTCAATCCCTCTAGCGCCACCAACTGGCCAAAGTTTCAATTACATTTGTGCTAATAACTTTTGAACCATAAGGGCTAGAAACTAAATTATTTGTTTCCTCTTATTCCTTGGCTCAAGACAATTCAATTGGATTTTACATCATGACCATTTTCCCGCTAAATTTTCCCGCCCAAAAAACCCAACAGTTCTCGAATAACACGCAAACGACTTTGACGAAGATCACGCCAAATTGGACGCAAGGCTATATCTCCGCAACGCTTTGGCGTATTCAGACCAAACTTGGTACACGTCAACCCAAGCATAACCTGAGGCTACACGCAGAGTTTCAGCACAGCGCCTCCTACTGGTCAGAAGATATGGAAAATGGCTATTTATGCTTATAACTTCTGAACGGTTTGCTTTAAAATCATAAAGCGAGTCTCTTCTGATTCAGTGCATCATGCCGAGTCGAATGATTTTCCTATATTGGCTATTGTGGGCGTCGGCCATTTTGAATTTTGTCCTGAAATACATTTTACGAACGCATTAACATATCATTACGAAACTCTGTATATGTCATCGGGATCATCCCTGAAGGTACCCCAGACAGCGCCACCTTGTGGTCAAAAGTTATAATGACATTTCCAGAGATGCTAATAATGCTTCTTGTTGCTGTTTTTCTGAAGCTCCCAGCCATGCTTGCATGTCATATATTGTTTATATATTATTCCTGTGATGGTAAAGCAGAATTTTCACATGATGCTTCAAAAATTATTCTAATATGCTGATTTGCTGCTCAAAATTTTTTATTATTATTATCGATGCTGAAAACAGTAGCTGCTTCATATTTTTGTGGAAACCGTGATCCATTTTTTTTCCGGGATTCCTTTGATTCGTTGTTTGCTATTTTGATCATTATTTTTTTTTTCAGTTTGTTCAATATATTTTTATATGCGTTTTTAAATTTTTGATTCACGCTTATTTTGTGATCCGTGACCGCAATACTTTAACTAAGGCAGAAAAATGATCCCATACCAGTTGTGCTGCTTAATATTAAATATTAATATAAAGACTATTTTTGTCATAAACTTGCAGTTTTGTGCATTTGTATTTATGTTTATAGACTAAATACCATAAACCCATTCTAGATTTAGAAATAATATTTTTTCTTTTTGCAAAAAATGCTCTTACTAAGAATTTTTGTCTTGTTTCTAGTTTAAATATGTCTAAAAAATCGTAAATCAAGATGCATTTACTATAAGTTAAGTGACATACAACATTTTTTCTTGTTTTCTGGAAAATAAAATGAAATTGAAGTGAGTTTTTTCTTAAAACAAACACAATTATCTGCCAATTGGGTAAGAAAAATAATTTTGTTTCTGTTTCTTTGTATTATTTCTGTCCCAAACAGAAATTAAAAAAAAATATTGTATGTCACTTAATAATATAGTAAATGCATCTTGATTTACGATTTTTTTTAGACATATTTAGACTAGAAACAAGACAAAAATTCTAAGTAAGAGCATTTTTTGCAAAAAGAAAAAAATATTATTTCTATATCTAGAATGGGTTTATGGTATTTAGTCTATAAGTTTTAGTCTATTTAGTCTATCTTTTTTATATATATATATTTAGACTAGAAACAAGACAGAAATACTAAGTAAGAAAAGCATTTTTTGGCAGTGTGGTTTTACCTGTGGTGATCTAAATAGAGCAGTCGTTAATTTAAATAAGAATAGAGTTCTAACTCACTAATAATATTTAAATTTCACTTTTTGGCTGATGAAAGTTTTACAGATATTGACATCTATAATTTTACATCTGTGTCCTATCTCAAGCTACTCTACTGTCAGCTCAAGCTTTTGTCAAATCTGTCATGTTTCCAAGAAACAAAACTTGTATATATATATATATATTACATTTATTAAGCATTTATAACGTGATTTAAAGATTTCTCACTATTTGGGATTGCGTTAAAGTCTGGCTTTTTATTCATGCAGTTTTAACTGCTTATCAGCTATTTATAATGCATTTGTAAATGAGTTATTAGTCATTAACAAACCCTTAAAGGAAGCTTGATGTAAAGTGTTAGCGATCGTTCATAACAGCTCTTTTTTTAAATTGAATTTCTGATTTTTAAAATAGTCACTTTTGCTCAATTTAACGCATCCTTGCTGAATACAAGTTAGATTCTAGAACAAATAGAAAAAAAATCTTACTGGTCCCAAACCTTTTGAAAGATGTGTACATTGCATAATTATAACATGAAGATAAACTCTAAAAATGCTGGGTTAAAAATAACCCAAGTTGGGTTGAAAATGGATGACCCAGCGATTGGGTTGTTTTAACCCATCCAGGGGCGCCGCTAGCAATTTTGGGCCCTCTGAAAGAATATGATGTTGGGCCCCTACCGCACCAACCTAGCTATCCAAAATCTTAGTCTGCAATTTAATAATACTGACCAATTAAGCTCCTCTCGCTCAACCCAGAATGCCCCAATTGGCTGATGAAACATTGATTAAAATTAGGATACAATTTATACAAAACGAAATTTACTTTAAAGAAAGGATTTCTACAAAACAGAACTTAAAGACGTGGTCACAATAAAGTCTGACCCACTCTATGTCTCCTTTCTCACTCATGCTGTTCACTTTTCATAATCAACATAGATTGACAACATAGAAAGAAATAACGTTATAATATTTAAATATAAAACTAAATACCTTTTCTTAATGGCTACAAGTGTAGTAGCCTACAATACAGAGAAATGTCATGTCAGAGTGGGATTTCAGCAAATGTCGCTGTATTTTGCCAGAAATGCAGAAATAAGTCATAATTTTGTTATATTTGTAACTCTTTGGTAGATTATACATTTATAAGTTCTATTACATTACTTCTAGTACTGTTTAAAAAAACTATCTCTGGGGGCCCTAAAAGTGCGTGGGCCCTTAGAATCATCCTAACTTACTAACTCTAACCCTAACCAAACTTTATTTTTGTCATAAACGTGCAGTTTTTTGCATTTGTATTTATATGTTTATAGACTAAATACCTTAAAGCCATTCTAGATATAGAAATATATATATTTTTTTTTACTTTTTGCCTTGTGGGCACTGCAAAAAATGCTGTCATTTAGTATTTTTGTCTTGTTTCTAGTATAAATATATAAAACAATTCTTAAATCAAGATGCTAGATAAGTTAAATTACATTAGATCTTTTTTCTTGTTTTCTGGAAAATAAAACAAGCAAATTTATCTGCCAATGGGGTAAGAAAAATAATGTTTCTGTTTGGAATCTTGTTTCTGTCCCAAACAGAAACAAGATTATTTTTCTAATCCATTGGCAGATAATTTAGTTTGTTTCAAGCAAAAACTCAATTCATTTAGATTTTCCCCCCCCAGGAATCAGGAAAAAATATGTAATTTTCCTTAGTAAAAGCATCTTTATTTAAGAATTTTTAGATATTTGGACTGGAAAAAAGACAGAAATACCAAGTAGTAAGAAAAGTATTTTTTTGTAGTGTGGTTTTACGAGCACTTATTAAATTTAAATTTAAATTTAAATAAGAATAGAGTTCTAATATTTCAATTTCACCCATTAAAACTTTTTGGTTGATGAAAGTTTTACAGATATTGTTAAATATCTACAAATTTCCTGTGTCCTATCTCAAGCTACAGTCAGCTCAAGCTTTTGTCAAATCTGTCATGTTTCCAAGAAACAAAACATGTCATATATATATATATTAGGGCTGTCAAAAGATTAATCGCGATTAATCGCATCCAAAATAAACGTTTGTGTTTACATAACATATATGTGTGTGTACTCTGTTAATTATTATTTATATATAAATACACACACATTCATGTATATATTTAAGAAATATTTGCATGTATATACTGTATATACATTTATATAATCTATAATATATATAAATATAAATGTTTTATATATAAAAATAATATTTATTTCTTAAATATATACATGCTTGTGTGTGTATTTATATATAAATAATAATTAACAGAGTACACACACATATATGTTATGTAAACACAAACTTTTATTTTGGATGCGATTAATCGCGATTAATCGTTTGACAGCCCTAAATATAGAAAAGGTATTGAATCTGGCCCCCTTTAAAAAAGTTTGGACACCCCTGTTTTAAGCAAACATTTAACCCAACCGCTGGGTTAAAACAACCCAAATGCTGGGTTAGTCCATTTTCAACCCAACTTGGGTTATTTTTAACCCAGCGTTTTTTAGAGTGTGTATGATAATAAGAATGTTGCCCTCATGTTTGGCCTGTACATTCACTACAAACCCACCCCCGTGCATGACGGACTCCTCCTCACCGAGCCCGTATGAGGGTCTCCCGGCGGAAGTGTTGGGTCGGCCGGTGGCAGCAGAGCCCCGGGGGGCCTCAGGGGCCCGAGTGCTGTTCTCCGCCCGACTGTAGGTGCTGAATCCCGGCTGGAAGGAGAACGAGCACACACTCCTGCCCCTGTAGGTGCAGTTGAACAGATAGCAGCGCAGGCTGTCGTCCTGCTGCTTGAGGTCCTCCTGGATGATGGCGGCTGTGCAGTGCGGATGAGAGCAGCAGGCGTGCACACACTCCCTCCAGCTGAACACCCTCTGCGGCGCGGACAGGAACGCGGCGCCCTGCTCGATGGACGCGCTGGCGCGGATGATGCGCTCCTCCACCGCGCTAAAGCCGCTGACACAGTGGTCTCCATCCTCCGCATCCTCTCTCGAGGCCGACTCGTCCTGCTGGAGCTGCTTGCGGAACTCCTCCAGCAGTTCCTCCACTCCGGATATTTTGGATTTGAGGTCGGATGTTGGAGAGGAGCGCGTCATCGTGAAGAGAAGAGCAGAACAGATGAGCGCTCGCCGGACATGATGCGCGGAATGAAGCATAATTGCGCAGTAAACGCTCCTTTCCCACGGTGGAAACTAGTGCACGGGTTTTCTCACATCACATGCGAGACTCAAAGCGTTGGTTTGCGACGGTTATCGCCGTTTTGCGCATTTCAGAGGAACAGCACGAAGCACCTGCACCTGTCGTTTTCTCTGGGAACTGAACTGAAATCAGTGCAGCCGATAGGGCCAACATTATGAAGCTGATGCTGGTCGTTCCTGCAGGGGGCGCTCTGTGGCTCAACTCCATCACGGGCCATCGGAAATATCCTTTGTTATTTTATTTTTATTTATTTAACAGACAGACATACATACAGACCAAAATAGTGCAGTAATAAACAATCTAGTAATTCCATAATTCCAGAAGTGAAATACAAATGTTTAAATGTATATGTGTGTGGGTGGGTGTGCATAAGCAAAGTAACCATTAAAGGGTAACTAAACCCTAAACCAACTTTTTTTAGTTAATGATCTGTAATACTGGGGCTTTATTAATGCTGTTCATTGATTCGAGTAAATGTTTTGACATTTGAGTATAAAGTGTTTTAATTCTATAAAATATGGTGTAAAACCGCCAAAGTGCTGCCCTCCTAAGGTTGAACGGTGGCTACTGCAGTTGAATTTTCCTATTGGACGTTGTGGTACATCGTGACGTAGGATGGTACCTCCAACGGCTCACTATCCGCGCCCCTGGCACGAGCTCACCACGCCCTCAGAAATGATTCCCCCAATCACATGATGAGAACGGCTTCACTCCAGTATGAACTGTCATATTACATGAAGTGGAAACATTATGAATGAAACTCACTTGACACATGCTTTAACATTGTATTGAAGAAAATACGGTTAAATAATGAAGTTGTCAGTACACGTCAGGCTTTTCTTGCGATTTTATTGCCGCCCGTCATGTGTACAGATCATTTTCATACATGAGACGCGCTTTCAAACCCTGACACGCAAGTGGTTGCCGCGGACGCAGATAGATTAGGTCAGTTCTCTTGCGCGGCTGCTTCACTAGCATCGTCGGCATCGGGAGTTAACGCAGTTTGAGCAGCGGCTCGCATTGATTAGGCTCCGGGTTTATGTCTACAGACAATCCACCCTCCTCCACTTCAGTTGAAGGTAGGAGAAATGACCGCTCTGTTGCAAAGCTGGCGTCACTCCAGTCATTCTCCATCTTTGCGACTCGCGAGTCTGACAGCTGTCAATCAACCCGTCCCTGCGGGTCTCAGGTGCACGCCCTCCGCTCAGCCCCGCCCTCGGTTTGTCCCCTCTGTGTCCGCCGGGCTCTGCCCACTTTTCCAGCATTTTTTGAAAATTGCCAGTGGGTGGAGTTAAGCTCTGAGCAGGGGTTTAGTTACCCTTTAATTATCTATTACCATCTTCATCACCACCACCACTCCTCACTACCATCATACTGCCATCATTGTATTAGTTAAAAAAAAAAGCTAATACAATTTTTTTTCCTCCTATGTAGCCTAATGATTACCATTGTCATCACTTTCTATAGATAAATTAATTTTAGATAGTAAGTTAATAAGAGAAGATAATATAATAAGAGAATATAAGATAACCCTCCCCCACATCTCTTCAGTCCATATTTTCTCCTATATATATATATATATATTTTTTTTTTTAATATTTTTTTTTCCATCGGAAATATCCTACTTCCCACTTCTGAAGTCGGTACTAGCAGGAACACCGGGTTTATTCTTGCCTATTTATTGGGAAAATCTTACACTTGGGATATATAGGACAGAACACATGTAGGGTTTATTTTACCCAGAAAAATGGTTTATTTTTTTACCTTCATATATGAATTAATGTTTACAGAGCTTAAAGGCACAATATGTAAAATACACTCTAAAAAAAAGGTTCTATATGGCACCAAAAATGGTTCTTGGCTCGTAATCATAGGGGAACCTTTTTTAGTGCTATATAGCACCAATTTTGGTTCTTCAGTGGTTCTTCAGTGGTTCTTCAGAGGTTCTTCAGTGGTTCTTCAGAGGTTCTTCAGTGGTTCTTCAGTGGTTCTTCAGTGGTTCTTCAGAGGTTCTTCACCAGTTCTTTGACTAAGGTGATATATAACACCTCTGAAGAACCACTGAAGAACCAAAATTGGTGCTATATAGCACTAAAAAAGGTTCCCCTATGATTACGAGCCAAGAACCAACCTTTTTTTAAGAGTGTATTGAAAAAAAATCCAAAACCCACTAGAACAGTGTTATATATTGTGTTGACTTGTGTTATCCCAGATGTTTCCAAGAATGTTTAAATCCAGATAAATAAGTGCTTTTTAACCAGGACACAGCCCGTGTGTCGCCTATCAATGACATCATCATACCTGCGTTACCTACCCTCGATTTCCAGGTAAAAAACATAATCCCAGATTTTTTCGAGTGTATTAAAGTCAAAATTATATTAGCGTCCCCTATTGACAACCCAGATCCGGGCCACATCTGGTTCAACGCGTACTAGATGTGGGCCGGATCTGGGTTAAGAGGCAATGACAGTTATTTTATGAAAGTTGTCTGAAAACATTTTGTACTTATGTAAAAAATAAAAATATGTTTTGCCATTTAATGGACAGTGTTGAACTATTGAATAAGAAATATGTCTAAGAATTTGAGGAAAACGTATAACACATAGAAAATCCCTCCAAAATGTACAATTCATCATCCCGTGGGATAAGGTGTCATGAACTGAGAAGCAGCTTTTATTGTCCCCAAGCCCAGAGAGCGACTGGTTGTGAATGAGCCTGTAATAGATGGAGAAAGAGCGCCTCTGCAGAAGAAGATCAACGCCCACTTCATCATCACAACTCTGGCCCCGCCCACTGGAGTGTTAGTGAGATGCCCCGCCCACTGGAGTGTCAGTGAGATGCCCCGCCCACTGGAGTGTCAGTGAGATGCCCCGCCCACTGGAGTGTCAGTGAGATGCCCCGCCCACTGGAGTGTCAGTGAGATGCCCCGCCCACTGGAGTGTCAGTGAGATGCCCCGCCCACTGGAGTGTTAGTGAGATGCCCCGCCCACTGGAGTGTTAGTGAGATGTCCCGCCCACTGGAGTGTTAGTGAGATGCCCCGCCCACTGGAGTGTTAGTGAGATGCCCCGCCCACTGGAGTGTTAGTGAGATGCCCCGCCCACTGGAGTGTTAGTGAGATGCCCCGCCCACTGGAGTGTTAGTGAGATGCCCCGCCCACTGGAGTGTTAGTGAGATGACGAGGAGAGACGAACGGACACTAATAACATTCCCTTCCAAAGGATCCTAATGCTGGGAATGAGCTGATTTATTCTCATCAGTGTGAATGTCTCATTATTTATTTGTGTTCGCTACATTTCACTGTGGATTCTTTGGGAAATCAGTCGCAATTTCAGCATTTACAGACTTTTACGAACGAGTCGAGTAACGAGTAACTTTATCGAGTCTTTTATGGACTCGACAGTAACGCCACAACATGTGAGTGACCGTGTTCATTCTAATGAGAGAGTTACACATGTAATGCTAGCTATTTCATATCCTCCTGGGACCCACAAATAGACTTTTGTCCCCTGTAGTGGACATTGTATTTTAGGGAATTTCTCTGACATCATACATGTCACATGTCTCAGTCTGGATGTCCAGCACATTCTGGGCTTTGCAGAGATACCAAATGTTTGGAGGTTTCACCAGGACAACAACAAATTCTTCTTGGTCTTTAAAAACGTCTGACATTAATGTTTAGCACTCTTATGGAAATATGATAATATTTTAAAATTATAATTTAAATTGGATTAATTTTCTAATTGTTTGTTAAAAATCAACATCTCAGGAAAATGTTATGGGGTTTCTAATCAAAGGGAAATAAATTACATATCAATATTCCTATGAAATATTAGATATTATTATGAAAATGTTGCCAATTATTACTCCCATTATTACACTTATTTTTTCATTACATATTGCACCAAGAACACATTAATCTGCAAATTAGATGCAGTGTATTGAGACATTGTATTGAATGGGAAAATCCAAGTATGGCCATTTCACCCACATATTTCATAAAGTAAAATGGTATATCAATGCATTTCATTATATCTTTCATAACATAGTTCAGAATCATCTTTAAACAAAGTTGTTTTTAAAAAAATCCTGGAACCTAAAAATTGATTGCTGAATTAAAAATAAATCCCATTGTTTTTGCCTATACATGCAATTTCATGTCATTTCATTTTTTGGTAACCCTTTACAATAAGGTTGTATTAGTTAACATTAATCAATGCATTGGTTAACATGAACTAACCATGAACAACACCTCTGTTCAGCATTAGATAATCTTTGTTAACGTTAGTTAATATAAATACAGCTGTTCATGGTTTGTTCATGTTAGTTCACACTGCATTAACTAATGTTAGCAAGATTAATGCATTAGTAAATGTTGAAATTAACATTAACAAAGATAAATAAATGTTTAATAAGTGTATTTCATTATTAGTTAATGTTAACTAATGCATTAACTAATGTTAATTAATACAACCTTATTGTAAAGTGTTACCAATTTTTTTAACAACTCAGTCCTGGTGTCAACTACAGAGATAACATATGAATAAAATATATATATTTTTCCCCCATTTGTTTCTTATGCTCTAAACCATAAAATGACATTAAAAAAAATACTATTTTTTTTTTCTGGCTCCCAGGAGGATATGCAAAGATATCAGCCAATCACAGCAGTGGGCGTTTACACTGAAGTCTGAATGTAAAAATCATACTAATATTATAAGGAAACAACAATAACAATGCAGTTCATGACCCCTTCAACTGTTACAGTTTTATTAGTATTTGGGCCTGGGGCTGGAAAATATCTATTGAAATCTCAATACCTTTCAAAATGAAACAGAAATAAGAAAAAAAACGTCAGAAATGGCACCGTTTCCTGAGAACGAAGGTCCTACCATTACAACGAGGGCAGACCATAGATGGGAACATGTTGAACAGGAGCTACATTTCAATAACAAACTGTGTCCACTGACGCACCTCTTGCATTCACACAGAACGGCCGACCGTCTCACGCTGGGTTCCTCAGGGGGCGGGGCCTCTGCGAGAGGGCGTGTCACAACATCCGGGCTCTTGTGACGCGCATGACAGCCGTTGTAAAACTCAAGACGACAGTAAATACCAAAGAGAGAAGCGGACGGTCCGTCAACAAACGCATCTGTCAGACTCGGCGGAACGGGAACTCATGATTTACCGGCGCGCAGAGGTCGATACATCTACAAACATGATGTCTCGCCCCCATTAAGCGGTAAGTGAACGTAATGGTGATTATTCGCTCGTTATTCGGTGTACGGTAGCGCTATGCTATCGCCTCAGCGTTAGGCCTCAGGTACCTCAGCTACCGATTCATAAATGATTTATCAGCATTAGCATGTTCTTTTACGGCAGGAATAATGTGGAAAGTTTTTCAAGGGCATTGTGTGTCAATACGTCTGTAAACGCATGAGTTGGCTAACCGAGTTAGCTGTGTGTGTGTGTGTGTGTGTGTGTGTGTGTGTGTGTGTGTGTGTGTGTGTGTGTGTGTGTGAGAGAGAGAGAATCAGACTGTGTTTCAAACCCTGTAGTGATGCCTATTTAGCCATTGTAGTCTAGGTAGGCATCACATTAGTTTACGGACATCTGTAAGTTAATATGTTTAGCTGAGGGATCATCACTATCACTGCTTCCAATAACACTGTATAAATGCTTTCCTTACTTAGTAGTTTTGTCTTGTTTCCAGTCCAAATAATCAAAAAATTCAAGTAATTTTTCCAGTGTTTGGGTCGTTTTTGTGTCACTCAGATAATTTAGCTTGTGTTAATCAAACACTCAATTCATTTTGATTTGATTTTCCAGAAAACAAGAAAAAATAACATTTTACTTATCTAAGTAAATACGTCTTGATTTTTTAAGAATTTTTAGATTTTTATACTGGAAACAAGACAATGCAAAATAAGAGATGTTGTTTTATTTATAGTCTTCAGTATTTGTGGTCTAGTGAGTTTTTGGGCATGTAGACCAACCACAAGAGTAAATCATCACTGAAAACATATAATAAAATCCAAAGACAGAAAGAAGCGCATGATTAGGGCTAGAAATATCGTAAATATGCATATCGCAAGGGCACGTAATATCTGAATGATTTTAATAGGCTACTTCAACATTGTGAAAAGTGTATGTTTTAGGTCGACACATATATCAGAGAATAGACTGAGCACACGACTGTTACTAATGTGACTTGCTTGACGTTATAAGAGTTATTAAACACAATAAGTTGGGAAAAACTCCTTTCAGTCTCGCGCTGTCTGACACACACACACACACACCGAAACATACGCACAAGCCGTTAATTTTTCCGTGTCTTGTTACACACTCGAACTGTCAACCCAGTGTTTGAGTAGTTTTTGTGTTGCTCAGCTCCTGGGTCAGACGTAACAACCCAGTGTTTGGGTAGTTTTTGTGTTACTCAGCTCCTGGGTCAGACGTAACAACCCAGTGTTTGGGTAGTTTTTGTGTTGCTCAGCTCCTGGGTCAGACGTAACAACTCAGTGTTTGAGTAGTTTTTGTGTTGCTCAGCTCCTGGGTCAGACGTAACAACCCAGTGTTTGGGTAGTTTTTGTGTTGCTCAGCTCCTGGGTCAGACGTAACAACCCAGTGTTTGAGTAGTTTTTGTGTTGCTCAGCTCCTGGGTCAGACGTAACAACCCAGTGTTTGAGTAGTTTTTGTGTTGCTCAGCTCCTGGGTCAGACGTAACAACCCAGTGTTTGAGTAGTTTTTGTGTTGCTCAGCTCCTGGGTCAGACGTAACAACCCAGTGTTTGGGTAGTTTTTGTGTTACTCAGCTCCTGGGTCAGACGTAACAACCCAGTGTTTGGGTAGTTTTTGTGTTGCTCAGCTCCTGGGTCAGACGTAACAACTCAGTGTTTGAGTAGTTTTTGTGTTGCTCAGCTCCTGGGTCAGACGTAACAACCCGGTGTTTGAGTAGTTTTTGTGTTGCTCAGCTCCTGGGTCAGACGTAACAACCCAGTGTTTGAGTAGTTTTTGTGTTGCTCAGCTCCTGGGTCAGACGTAACAACCCAGTGTTTGAGTAGTTTTTGTGTTGCTCAGCTCCTGGGTCAGACGTAACAACCCAGTGTTTGAGTAGTTTTTGTGTTACTCAGATCCTGGGTCAGACGTAACAACCCAGTGTTTGGGTCGTTTTTGTGTTACTCAGCTCCTGGGTCAGACGTAACAACCCAGTGTTTGGGTAGTTTTTGTGTTACTCAGCTCCTGGGTCAGACGTAACAACCCAGTGTTTGAGTAGTTTTTGTGTTACTCAGCTCCTGGGTCAGACGTAACAACCCAGTGTTTGAGTAGTTTTTGTGTTACTCAGCTCCTGGGTCAGACGTAACAACCCAGTGTTTGAGTAGTTTTTGTGTTACTCAGATCCTGGGTCAGACGTGACAACCCAGTGTTTGGGTAGTTTTTGTGTTACCCAGCTCCTGGGTCAGACGTAACAACCCAGTGTTTGAGTAGTTTTTGTGTTACTCAGCTCCTGGGTCAGACGTAACAACCCAGTGTTTGAGTAGTTTTTGTGTTACTCAGATCCTGGGTCAGACGTGACAACCCAGTGTTTGAGTAGTTTTTGTGTTACTCAGCTCCTGGGTCAGACGTAACAACCCAGTGTTTGAGTAGTTTTTGTGTTACTCAGCTCCTGGGTCAGACGTAACAACCCAGTGTTTGAGTAGTTTTTGTGTTGCTCAGCTCCTGGGTCAGACGTAACAACCCAGTGTTTGAGTAGTTTTTGTGTTACTCAGCTCCTGGGTCAGACGTAACAACCCAGTGTTTGAGTAGTTTTTGTGTTACTCAGCTCCTGGGTCAGACGTAACAACCCAGTGTTTGAGTAGTTTTTGTGTTACTCAGCTCCTGGGTCAGACGTAACAACCCAGTGTTTGGGTAGTTTTTGTGTTACTCAGCTCCTGGGTCAGACGTAACAACTCAGTGTTTGAGTAGTTTTTGTGTTACTCAGCTCCTGGGTCAGACGTAACAACCCAGTGTTTGAGTAGTTTTTGTGTTACTCAGCTCCTGGGTCAGACGTAACAACCCAGTGTTTGAGTAGTTTTTGTGTTACTCAGCTCCTGGGTCAGACGTAACAACCCAGTGTTTGAGTAGTTTTTGTGTTACTCAGCTCCTGGGTCAGACGTAACAACCCAGTGTTTGAGTAGTTTTTGTGTTACTCAGCTCCTGGGTCAGACGTAACAACCCAGTGTTTGAGTAGTTTTTGTGTTACCCAGCTCCTGGGTCAGACGTAACAACCCAGTGTTTGAGTAGTTTTTGTGTTACTCAGCTCCTGGGTCAGACGTAACAACCCAGTGTTTGAGTAGTTTTTGTGTTACTCAGCTCCTGGGTCAGACGTAACAACCCAGTGTTTGAGTAGTTTTTGTGTTACTCAGCTCCTGGGTCAGACGTAACAACCCAGTGTTTGAGTAGTTTTTGTGTTACTCAGCTCCTGGGTCAGACGTAACAACCCAGTGTTTGAGTAGTTTTTGTGTTGCTCAGCTCCTGGGTCAGACGTAACAACCCAGTGTTTGGGTAGTTTTTGTGTTACTCAGCTCCTGGGTCAGACGTAACAACCCAGTGTTTGGGTAGTTTTTGTGTTGCTCAGCTCCTGGGTCAGACGTAACAACCCAGTGTTTGAGTAGTTTTTGTGTTGCTCAGCTCCTGGGTCAGACGTAACAACCCAGTGTTTGGGTAGTTTTTGTGTTACTCAGCTCCTGGGTCAGACGTAACAACCCAGTGTTTGGGTAGTTTTTGTGTTACTCAGCTCCTGGGTCAGACGTAACAACCCAGTGTTTGAGTAGTTTTTGTGTTGCTCAGCTCCTGGGTCAGACGTAACAACCCAGTGTTTGAGTAGTTTTTGTGTTACCCAGCTCCTGGGTCAGACGTAACAACCCAGTGTTTGAGTAGTTTTTGTGTTGCTCAGCTCCTGGGTCAGACGTAACAACCCAGTGTTTGGGTAGTTTTTGTGTTGCTCAGCTCCTGGGTCAGGCGTAACAACCCAGTGTTTGGGTAGTTTTTGTGTTGCTCAGCTCCTGGGTCAGGCGTAACAACCCAGTGTTTGGGTAGTTTTTGTGTTGCTCAGCTCCTGGGTCAGACGTAACAACCCAGTGTTTGAGTAGTTTTTGTGTTACTCAGGTAATTTAGCTTGTTTTAAGCAAAAACTCACTTCATTTTGATTGTATTTTCATGAAAACAAGAAGAAAAAGATCTAGTAAATGTGTCTTGATTTTTAAGAATTTTTATTTTTATACTGGAAACGACAAAAATGCAAAATTAGAGAAGCTTTTTTTGCAGTGTTGTGTCTTCAGTATTTGTGATCTAGAGAGCTTTTGGGCATATAGTGAGTAAATCATCACTGAAAAACATGAATGCAGAAAGAAACGCATGATATTTAGTAGGGCTGGGTATTGACACCATTTTCACAATTCGATTCGATTTCGATTCACAAGCTTTCGATTCGATTTTCGATTCAATTCAATATTGATTATTTTGGATATGTATCATGTATAATACATGGAACATTTTCTCAAGGAAAACTAATTTCTGAACTAATGGGAGTCAGTTGATACTACATTAGCCTACTAATATTGAAGGTAAAAATTAACTGATTTGTATACAAATATTTAAATTACACTAAATTGTTTTTTTAAAATATAATAATAAAGTTGTAATATTAACTTTACAATTACATAATCACAATTCTACTCCAATTCGTTTTTTTGAAATATAAACATTTAAAGGGTGGCTGTCATAACTTGCCAGATTGATTAAATATGGAAGAACATTGACAATGAATATCCTATGTAATGTAGTGCATATAATTAACAAAATGCTCCTCTAGAGTTAATTTTTTTAGCTGACTAACGAGTTTATGGAAACTGGATATGGTTTTTCTGAGGTAATTGACGTGACATTGTTTACTTGTAAGCCGTTTTACTTGCGTCTTTCTGTGGTTGAAACACTGAGCGATTCTATGTGGCGATACGGATTTCGGTAAGTTGTTCTGTATCTTTAACACACGCTCAGAAGCTCATTGGTGTTTATTTCACGCTGTTACTGGTATAAGGCGGAAGAGAAGATCCGTTCATGTTTGCTCCGCGCTGCTGGTTCTCGATCTCACGCCACAGTGCCAAAACGGTTTATGTTTTTGAATTTCGTAAAAAAAAAATAGACTAATCGATTCTTGGGATTTAAGAATCGATATTGTTTTGTAAAAGTGAGAATCGATTAAAATCGATATTCTTTACCCAGCCCTAATATTTAGCATAAAAACATCTTAATTATGCAGTTGAAATGTTTATACAGCATATGCTGACTGATACATGCATCTCTCTAGTGTGCAGGTGAAGCGAACCCTGACATCTGGACACTGGTCCTCCTGGACGTCTCTTCTCCACCTTGGCTCTTAACACATGTGTTTACATGAAGAGGGGCGAGAAACCCGAGGGATACCGACAGATGCGACCCAAGACCTTCCCTGCCAGCAACTACAGCGGCAACAGCCAACAAATGCTGCAGGAGATCCGAGAGAGCTTGCGCAACCTCTCCCGGCCCTCGGACGCTCCCAAGGCCGAGGCGAGCGCGGGGAAGGGCCCGCCGGACGACCCCAGACAGCAGGGCCGCAGCACCAACCCCAGGAACCCCCACCACCACAGGGCCCTGCAGGAGATCCGCCGGTCCCTCATGCCCTTCGCCAACGAAACTCCCTCCAGCGGACACAGCTCAGACATCAACAAGCACATGCTGCAGGTGCTGCAGGACGCCGGGTTCGATGAGGTAAACCGGGCTTTTCCTACACTGAAGATGTAAAACCAATTTTTGTCCCGCCAAAGCCTTATTTGATGAGTTATTGTGATTTATGCAGTGTTTCCCCTACAATGTATTCACAGCGGCGCAGCGCCACTGCAAAATCTTCACATGATCAGTAATATCACGACATTCACTTACACACTGTAAAGGAGAGAGAGAGAGAGATTGACGATGGCCAGAGAACTAAACAAAAATGTAGTCTGCTTACACTTTCACAATATCACAGGGCTGTGATATTAATCTTATTTTCACTTCCAAGGATTAAAAAAAGAAGATATGAGGTAAAACTATTATAAACTATGCTCGCGCATCGTCTAGCACAACTTCCTTCCCTTCACAGCGCGCGCTGTCATTTCTCCACAAACATGCATTTAACGTCAAATTCAGCACAATCCGTGATTGTTGTCAAATGCACTCTCCACTTTGGCTAAATTGCAGAACGTGTTTGATTAAATGAAAAGCACAATAATCCGCGCAATAGACGCTGTTTCCAAGTTCAAGGCGGGTGTGTGTGTGTGTGTGTGTGTGTGTGTGTGTGTGTGTACGCACGCTGCGAAACGGACCGACTTGCACATATGCTTCGTGTGCGCGACTAAACCATCAAATACACAACAAAATAGCCTATATCTCAAAATGACAGGCTTGGAGAGTATTCACTTAAACACAGTTTAGCTTAAATGGGCGTAAAGGGGAGAATGATTTTAGATCTGCGTCTTAAAGGGGCAGCATCTAATAAACCTGGTGACGATTGAGCCATAATGTGAATCAAAACAACAATATATATATATATATATATTCGATTAATAAAAACGTAAGGTAAAAAAAAACATCATGTAATAATATTTCACAATATTAGGCTACTGTTTTTTCCGGTATTTTTAATTAAATAAATGCAGGCTTGATAAGCATGAGACTTTTTGCAAAAACATAAAATAGTATCCACATTTTTCCAGTATTTTTTTTTTTTTTTTTTTTTAGATATTGCCCCTTTCTTACATTTGAGCCCTTGCCCCTTAGGAACTTTCTGCACGTCCCTGCAGGTTATTGAAGTAAAATAGGCTATAAGCTAGTCACCTTTTAAACTAATGAAAAGCTTAATTTGGATTTTAATGTTCAAAATGTCTATTTCTATCCACAAAACTTGCCAGAAGTCATGGTTTAAGTTTTAAAAAAAAAAAAAAAATTTTTATTCCGGAGGTGCATGCGCCTGGACCCCCCGACGAGCGGCTAACCTCCGGCATGTAACAGCACCGCTGCTGGAAAAAATTCTAGGGGAAACACTGTTATGAGTGATGTAGAATAGATGACTGCTGCGCTTGCGTTAAAGGGTTAGTTCACCCAAAAATTAAAATGGTCATTAAAGGGTTAGTTCACCCAAAAATGTAAATTCTGTCTTTAATTACTCACCCTCATGTCGTTCGACACCCGTCAGACCTCCGTTCATCTTCAGAACACAAATGAAGATATTTTAGTGTAAATCTGATGGCTCTGAAAGGCCTCCATTGGCTCAATGGCACTTTAGGCACTAAAGACGTCGTTACGAAGTCCATCTCACTACAGCGGTTCTACAATAACTTTATGAATCGGCAACAATAGTTTTTGTGCGCAAAAAAAACCTAAATAACGACTTTTATAGTGATGACGATTTCAAAACACGGCCTCATGAAGCTTCGAAGAGTTATGAATCAGTGAGTCGATTCAGCAGTTTGGCGGTTTGACACGCGATCCGAATCATCATTCGACTCACTGATTCATAACCCTGGGTAAAGCTGCTTTAGCTGAAGCTGGGCATCCTGAGATGAGAAGCTTGTTTACTCGTAATTCCCCAGATGCGTCATGTCACTCATTTGTGGCAGGAATGTTCTCTCCTGTCACTTTATAATTTGTCTTATTTGAGGAATGACAGACCTGGTATGCCACCAGACCAGCTCTGGCTGCAGGAGCGCTCCACGTGTCAAACTCACGCTCGCTAACAATGTGGGTGTGATGGTGGACATATTTTGTTTTATTCCAATAAGAAGAATAGCTCTGCATTTCTCGTGAAATTGACGGATGTGCATACAGATTGACAAAAACAGATTTTGGTCTCTTACTGTGGTTGTACAGGCCGACAGAAAAGGCTTTAGTATATTGAGTATCTATAGAGTAGTGTTGATCCTTCATATCTCCAAAGAGTCTTTAGTTTGTCATATTTATAAAAGACAGATACACTGTACCAATTCTTTCAGAAAACAGCCGAGCTTGTGAAGGTGTGCAGTGGGCGAGACGCGCACACACACACACACACACACACACACACACACACACACACACACACACACACACACAGGGTTTTGTGAAATGTGGGGACATTCCATAGCCGTAATGGTTTTTATACCGTACAAACCGTATTTTCTATCCACCTACACTACCCCTGCCCCTAAACCTACCCATCACACACACACACACACACACACACACACACACACACACACACACACACACACACACACACACACACAGGGTTTTGTGAAATGTGGGGACATTCCATAGCCGTAATGGTTTTTATACCGTACAAACCGTATTTTCTATCCACCTACACTACCCCTGCCCCTAAACCTACCCATCACACACACACACACACACACACACACACACACACACACACACACACACACACACACACACACACACACACACACACACACACACACACACACACACACACACACACACACACACACACACACACACACACACACACACACTGCCCCTGCCCCTAAACCTATCCATCACAGGAGACTGTGCAGTTCACTTTCTGTGAAAAAAACCTCATTCTGTGTGATTTATAAGCATTTTGAAAAGTGAGGACATGGGGAACGTCCTCATATTTCACCCTCTCCTTGTAATACCCATGTCATTATACACATTTGTGTCCTGATATTTCACAAAAACATGCTCACACTCTCACACACACACACACACACACACACACACACACACACACACACACACACACACACACACACACACACACACACACCAAGGCATTATCCCTGGATAACTCTCGATTCTCTTTATGTTGGTGTTGTTCACATTATATGAACTTACACACCGATTGCCAACAAAACGCACACATTTGATCAGTTTCACTCCCCGCCTGCGGTTTCCACTCACGACCGGGAACAAACACACACACTCACACACACACACACTCACCGCCTGCGGTTTCCACTCACGACCGGGAACAAACACACACACACACACTCACCGCCTGCGGTTTCCACTCACGACCGGGAACAAACACACACACACACACTCACCGCCTGCGGTTTCCACTCACGACCGGGAACAAACACACTCACACACACTCACCGCCTGCGGTTTCCACTCACGACCGGGAACAAACACACACACACACACACTCAACGCCTGCGGTTTCCACTCACGACCGGGAACAAACACACACACACACACACTCAACGCCTGCGGTTTCCACTCACGACCGGGAACAAACACACTCACACACACTCACCGCCTGCGGTTTCCACTCACGACCGGGAACAAACACACACACACACACACACACACTCACCGCCTGCGGTTTCCACTCACGACCGGGAACAAACACACACACACACACTCACCGCCTGCGGTTTCCACTCACGACCGGGAACAAACACACACACACACACACACTCACCGCCTGCGGTTTCCACTCATGACCGGGAACAAACACACACACACACACACTCACCGCCTGCGGTTTCCACTCACGACCGGGAACAAACACACACACACACACACTCACCGCCTGCGGTTTCCACTCACGACCGGGAACAAACACACACACTCACACACACACACACTCACCGCCTGCGGTTTCCACTCACGACCAGGAACAAACACACACACACACTCACCGCCTGCGGTTTCCACTCACGACCGGGAACAAACACACACACACACACACACACACACACTCACCGCCTGCGGTTTCCACTCACGACCGGGAACAAACACACACACACACACTCACCGCCTGCGGTTTCCACTCACGACCGGGAACAAACACACACACACACACACACTCACCGCCTGCGGTTTCCACTCACGACCGGGAACAAACACACACACACACTCACCGCCTGCGGTTTCCACTCACGACCGGGAACAAACACACACACTCACCGCCTGCGGTTTCCACTCACGACCGGGAACAAACACACACACACACTCACCGCCTGCGGTTTCCACTCACGACCGGGAACAAACACACACACACACACACTCACCGCCTGCGGTTTCCACTCACGACCGGGAACAAACACACACACACACACTCACCGCCTGCGGTTTCCACTCACGACCGGGAACAAACACACACACACACTCACCGCCTGCGGTTTCCACTCATGACCGGGAACAAACACACACACACACTCTCACCGCCTGCGGTTTCCACTCACGACCGGGAACAAACACACACACACTTGCAGAACGCCGGAAACACACACTTCTTTAGTGACATTGTTGATTTTGTGGTCTAAAAACACAACGCCAGCGCCGCCGACGGCTCCCGTAACCCGAACGAAGCTCATTGATGGACACACTCTCGCTCTGGTTGGTGTGTGTGTGTGTGTGTGTGTGTGTGGGATTCCTAGTTAATATAAATCTAGCTGTTCATGTTAGTTCACAGTGCATTAACTAATGTTAACAAGATTTTAATAATGCATTAGCAAATATCGAAATTAACATTAACAAAGATGAATAAATGCTTTATAAGTGCAGTTCATTATTTGTTAACTAATTAACCTTATTGTAAAGTGTTACCAAGTTAATTGATCTTTTAATCATATGAAATGAAACAAACTGTTTTGTCAAACAAAGTGCTCCACAACAGAGCTTTCATCGCATCAATAATTTGACACATTCTGTGAAATTTCGTGTTAAGTAATAAGTCAGCTCAAAGTGTTTGTGTGTGTATGGAGAACAATAATGCGTATGGATATCATGTCTTCTGATGTTCATGGTATGTGCGGATGTCACACCATCATCATCATCATCATCATCATCCTCTGTGTGTTTGTGCAGGAGATGGTGGTTCGTGCGCTGAAGCAGACGAACAGTCGCAGTGTGGAGGCGGCCATAGAGTACATCAGTCGGATGAACTTCCAGGAGCCTGCGAGGGAGCAGATATCAGCCGCTCGCCCTGGGAACACGGGAATCAAACAAGCAGGTAACACCACTAAGAGCCAGATCCATCATATAAGGCGAGACACGGCAGGTGAAAACATCGTTTTTTTCATGCAGGTCAATTTTGAGCCAGTTTGCTCCCTTAACATGTAAGCTTTCATGTCAAAATAAAAAAAAAATGTCAACATTAGACATTAAGGTGGTCATTATATTTTGTCAACGTGCGCCTTTAGATTTCTACCCGTCTCCATTCACAGAAACATGTCATGCCTGGTCTCATTATAAAGCTCTGAGTCTCACACACAGCGCTGGCTCATCCAAATAAGGACATTTCCTTTGTAGAACTAACCAACCGAAAACCACATCTTATTGGTCTGTGAATTTCTCACTACGTGATGCGAGCTGCCTCTTCCTTGTGTATTCTCCGCCCGAGAGAAAGTGCAGAGTGTATGCAAATGAGCGTATATTTAAGTATGTATATAAGGCTCTCATTTGCATATTAAAACATTAATTTATTTTTGTAATACATTTTTTCTTATGTTTATGCCAGTAGTAAACTGGAGAGGTTTCACAGAGTGAATTCCCTATTCATCTGCAGTGTCTCGCCTTAAAAAGTGATTTTTGACTTATTTACAAGATTAACTTTAGAAAACAACGTGAACGTTACACGGTAGCATTTATGAGAATCACAGTATAAATACGCCCAGGTTTAGAGTTCTCTCGTGCCCTTAAATGTAAATAAACAGGCCTTATTAACAGCGCTTCAGATATTTCTGCACATCCTCCTGTTAGTATTGTTAATTGTATGCATGTTTCCTTTCTAGGTCCGTCCCAAATTCAGCAGTCATTGTTGCGGCGCCAAAGCTGGAAGGGTTCAAAGGAATCCCTGGCCCCACAGCGTCACAGCGCTCTAATGACCGATGGCATGATCTACCGTCCCGGAAGCCCTGGACCCCAAAGTGACCTCTCACGGCCTGCTACCTTTCCCCAAAATCTTGCTGCAGCGGCCAGCGGCCAACGAGTGAACCCGCGGCAGGTGCGTAGCATCACTCCTCCTCCCTCCTCATGGGACTCCAATACCTCAACCAAGCGGTATTCTGGGAACTTGGACTACCTGGTGCCCCGGATCTCTCCTGTGCCTCAGGGGCCCCGACCCGATGGCTATATAAACCCTCCGTCCCAGGCGCAGCGAGGGCTCAGTCCTGTGCCTGTGGGTCGGCAACCCATCATCATGCAAAACTCCGGGAACAGTAAGTTCACCTTTCCCCCGTCCTGGCCTCAAAATGGCGGCTTACAAGGCGAGTACATGGGCATTAATAGCAGTGGGCGGCAACCGCCGCCCCCTCCATATCCCATGCACCAGACGAACAGACAGAGTCCCACGGCCCAGCAGATGCAATCCAGCGCCCTTACCACACCCTCAAACGGAACCAACCTTCCCCCAAGCATGTTGGTGTCCAACCGCAATAGCCACAACCTTGATATGTACAACCTCGGAGTGCTTCCCCAGGGCAGGACGTCGGCACAGCAGCCTCAGTCTTCGCCCAATCAGGACGTTACTTCATCATGGCCCCACAGCGTGCCAGGCCGCTCAAACTCATTCACCAATGCCCAGCCCAGTGGGCGTCAGTGCACTTCTGTGCCCAGCTCCCAACCTTCCTCCACTACAGTCACCACTATTACTCAGGCGCCCATTCTCCAGCCGGTGAAGAGTATGCGAGTGCAAAAGCCGGAGCTGCACACCGCAGTTGCCCCTACACACCCACCTTGGCTTCAGCAGCCGCCCACTGCGTACCAAGAGCCGTCCGCGTCCCCAGAAGTCCCGAGCTATCAGGGCCCACCCCCTCCTTATCCCAAACACCTGCTCCAGCAGCCTCCTCCACCCGGGTACGACCCCACCCCGAAGCCCAGCGCCAGAGAGGAGGACGGAGACCATGAGAACGACACGGACAGCACCTGCTCCAGTGAGCGTCCTGAGGCCTCCGAGGAGCGGGAGAAGAAGCAGATCACCACCTCTCCGGTGCCGGTGCGGCGGCTCAAGCGGGACGAGGAGCGTAAAGGGGAGAGCAGAGTGCCCATGTACTCGCCGCAGGCCTTCAAGTTCTTCATGGAGCAGCATGTGGAGAACGTCCTGAAGAACCACCAGCAGAGGAACCGCAGGAAGAAGCAGTTGGAGAGCGAGATGCAGCGGGTTAGCTTCACATCCTCGGCTCTACTGTTTCCCATCGTGATTTCCTGTCCTTTTATTCTCTCTTTCTCTTGTTTGTCTCTCTTCCGTATCTTTCAGTTTCTGGATCTCCTCTGTACGCCGCCTTCTCTCTTTTCTTTGTCTGATCAGCTGGTTTTCATAGTTTAAGGTTTCTTCTGGAGTAGTCGTCACTCGGTGTGTGGTAAAGTACGACCCGGTCAGTTGGACGGCATGTCTTTTCCTTGAGTGTTTTCATGAGCTCTGTTCTAAAGCCGCCTTTCCCCTGCACCAGTGTTCATTTTGACAGCAAATTTTAATTTCGTTTTAGTCGTATTTTAGTCACCTGAATTGTTTTTAGTTTTAGTCTAGTTTTAGTCGACTAAATCTACAGTAGTTTTAATCTCCTAAAATCTAATTAGTTTAGTTAAATTGTAATAAATTAAGCATTTAAGCATTACATAACCGACTGTCACTTGAACTGACATTTTGTTTTCGACATTAAAAATACACGAAAGAGCTCAATTCACTTTTTTGTTTGTTTTTTAAAAACATCTATATAGTTTTTATAACTTTTTGTATTTCTGTTTTAGTTAGTTGACCATATCAGGTTAAGCTAAAGCTTCAAATAAGTTTGTTTATTATTATTATTTTTATAAAATAAAATTTTTGCTGGAGCTCATTCAAGTTCAGATGACATAAAATATGCATTGTTACAACCGTCTAACACATATTACTATATAAACATCGTGAAGTAAACATTGTCATTATTCATCAGCATTAGTTCATAAACAGTTGTCTGGCATAAATGTGTGTTATTGATTGATTGAGCCGCTCTGGAGCTGGATTGGGGATGAGCTGTGTTTTCCAGCCGTTAGATCAGTTCAGATCAAATGTTTGCATCTGTTACTCAGATCATCAGTTCTGACTGGATCTCTTCACTAATCCACCCTCACTAACATTTTCCTCTCGTTTTTAGTTGTTGGCGAAAATGAGTTGATTTTCCACATAGTTTTTGTCATCCAACACTAGTTTTTATTTAGTTATCGTCTCGTTTTCGTCAGTGAAAAAAGGTCGTTGACGAAAATTATGACACATTTTTCGTCAACGAAATGAACACTGCCCTGCACATGACAAACGACAGCCGTTGGACTGGAAGTCATTCATTTCCAATGGAGAGTATGCGAGATGCGACAATCTTTCGCAAATGTTTTGTGCAGTGGAAAGGCGGCTTTAAGCTCTACTGAGCTGCCTACTTACACAACATCATCTCATAGCATCATAGTCTTTATGTTGCAAAGGCATGATGTGTAATGGACATACAGTGCCAAGAAATAAAATTTATATTTGATCTAGCACTGTCTAGGGCTGCACGATTTAGTGAAATCGAACCGCCATCGCGATTTGGGTTATGTGCAATTATGAAAGCGCAAAGGCTGTGATTTTTTTTTTGTTTTTGTTTATTGAAATAAATAAATGCCCAGTGTGTCAGTGAAGAGCGGCTCTGAGATCAGGAATAAACACTGAGTTTGAGTCGCTTATAACGTGCGTTTGGAAAAGCAACACACGTCAAACATCTTCACAAACTTCTCTGAGGCGTCTGTGGAGTTTCTGCTCGAGGGCGCCCTCTGGCTTCCTGTATGAACTTAAACTTTTGGGTAGAAAATAAGAAAAATAATACTTCAAAATAAATGTATGACAATCCATATGTTTTTCTTCAACATACAGGAGTTTTAATCACCACAGTGGATGCATAAGAGGCTTAATATAAAAACAGAAGAGAATAAGAGATTAAATACATTGACTTTAAGAAAGTGATATCACAGATAAAAAGCACAGATTATTATAATATATATATATTTTACAATAAATCCTTAGACCTTTCTAAAGATTTTTAGTCATAGGCTGTCTGCATATTAACAGGTAACCCATAATTTTTTTTTTGTAAAATACATTTTCTGTATAATGTAAATATTATTATTATTATTATTCTGTTATATTTATTCTTAAATTCTATTTAAAATTTTTAGTTAATTAAAGTTATTGTAATAGTAATATTTCTTATTTTTATTTAGCAATAATAATAATCATAATAATCAATTATTATTAGCCATATTAATACATAAACACAAAATGTTATATATACAGTTTTCATTTGTAAAAATATATATTTTTATCGCATTTTAAATCGCAATCGAAATTTTAACAAGAATAATCGCAATTCGACATTTTCCCCAAATCATGCAGCCCTAGTACTGTCCTGAATAAGGTATGTGGCCTTTTATTGTGGTCTGCCTGATGGTGCGTTCTCAACAGACGCGAATGAAGCGAATAAATCGCCCGATTTGCGCGGAGTTGGACGCTTGAACATTTTGAGTTTTCTCGCTTCATTCGCGCGTGACATTCACTTCACAACAGACGTGAATTTGCGTCATGGGAGGGGCTTCTGCCAGCGGCTCGTCTCGTTGTGAAATAGCTGACATGGATTGTTTTAAAATACGGCGAATAAGCTCAATTTGCCGGCTTTAACTAGCTTGGGACACTTTTTCCAAGTAATTTCAATGGCAAAAAGTCTCCCAATCACCCTGAAATCCTCCTTACTCACTTTCTTCCAAGCAAGATAATTTTTAGTCCTGTTTCTATAAAGTACGTACAGCTCCCGGTATCCACATATGATCTTGTCCTCATTGTTGTCACTACTAGAGCAAGCTCCTGATTGGTTAATGCGGCGTGCCATTCATGCGAATCGTGCCGCAGAATGTCTATTGCATTGACTTAACATGTTAATCACTTGCGCGAAACGCTTCATTTGCATCTGGTGTGAACGCACCATAAGACACACCTGTGCAATAATCGTGCTGTCTAATCAGTATCTTGATATGCTACACCTGTGAGGTGGATTATCTCGGCAAAGGAGAAGTGCTCACTAACACAGATTTGTGAACAATATAGAGAAATAGGCCTATTGTGTACATAAAAAAAGACTTAGATCTTCAGCTCATGAAAAATGGGGGCAAAAACAAAAGTGTTATGTTTATAATTTAGTTCAGTGTATTTTACATTTTAGATGTTTACATATAGTCCATAAAACAAAAAAAAATCCTATTTGCATCGAATTGTGACATGAATGTATCATTACACCCCTGCTTTAGTAGGAAATAACCCTGTGCATTGCATGCTTTGCTGTTTTTCAGTGCCAGTGTTGTGATTGTGAATATTACATGATTGAGTGGTGTGTATGTTGTCTGAGATTATTTCAGTGTGTTTGGTGAGCATGTTTGCCTGTATTTATGTACAAGTGAGGGCTGTTATAACAACATGTCGTGTGTTCAGGTGGGACTTTCGGGCGACGCACAGGAGCAGATGCGCATGATGCTGAGCCAGAAGGAATCCAACTACATCCGCCTCAAGCGCGCCAAAATGGACAAATCCATGTTTGATAAGATCAAGACTCTGGGAATTGGTGCGTTTGGAGAAGTGTGTTTGGCTCGGAAAGTGGACACGGGAGCGCTGTACGCCATGAAGACCCTCCGTAAAAAAGACGTCCTGTTAAGAAACCAGGTGGCCCATGTGAAAGCGGAGCGGGATATTCTCGCTGAAGCGGATAATGAGTGGGTCGTCCGGTTGTACTACTCGTTCCAGGATAAAGATAACTTGTATTTTGTCATGGACTACATCCCTGGCGGGGACATGATGAGTCTTCTGATCAGAATGGGCATTTTTCAAGAGGACTTGGCTCAGTTTTACATCGCAGAGCTCACCTGTGCTGTGGAAAGCGTCCACAAAATGGGTTTTATCCATCGAGACATAAAACCCGACAACATCCTAATTGATCGTGATGGACACATCAAACTGACAGACTTTGGCCTGTGCACTGGCTTCAGATGGACTCACGACTCCAAATACTACCAAAGCGGTGAGACCAAAACTTATTTTCAATGACTTGACCTCATGATTTTGTGCCATTAGCCAATAGTTTTAGGCTATTGTTGTAGGTAATGTAGCCTTTCTAATAGGCCTTTATCACAGAGGAATTGAATACCGGAAGTGCGCGTCGAAGCAGTGTGCTGATTCTTCCGGTTATGCATGTTTTCAATGTGCTGTGAACAGCTAGCTGAACAAATGACAATTAAAATAAGCATCTGGAGGATGATTTAAAAATCCGGACATTTTCCGAGACAGGAGAAGAGATAAACTGATCATTACTGTGTACAGGATTTTCCAAACTCTGCTGAACTTGTAGTTTTTTAATCCGACATAAGCCGAGGGTCGTAAACATACGTGATTATTTCACCACACGGTGTCAGTGCACGTCTAAATAGTGTCCGCGATTAAGTGTGTGTGAGACATGACCAATTAGATCTGAATGAACATATTGATTTGTATTAATATTTTAGTCATTGTTCTGTCACTTTTCAGTGACAATCATTTCACTGTAGCCTACAGTATATGTAATTCACGCATTTATGCCAAAATTCAGTCACGCTGTTAACGTATTACTGTTTAAGATTAATTAAATGCTTAACATTGTTTACTTTCTTTAAGGCAGTTACCGCGCATTCATTCATCTATTTATTACAAGAAAATGAACCATGGTTTTTATTACAAATAAAATAAAACATGGTTATTGAAGTTTATCATGGTATTTTTTAGTAAAACTAATACAAATGGTAGTCAATCCACGAAAAAAAAAAACATGGTTACTACATTCTTACTATAATAAAACCATGGTTAACTTTCGTAAGGGTGTTTATCAGTCAAATTAATTAAAACATGTAACAACAGGTATGAAATATGATTAGTAAGAGAAACACTGTTAATGAGAAGACTCAATCACTGGACTGCGGCAGGTTAGAAATGTATTTATTATTCAGAATGCACATTGGGATGGGAACATTTCAGCAGGCTGACGATATGAGACGTAAACATCCGCAGTTTGGAAATGCATAGGCCTACAACACACAAACATACAACTTCATCCCACCATATCAGTCTCACCCATGCTCTCCTCTATTCTTTTAGTGTCAGGAAATGTTCAAATCTGAGGTACGGATGTCATTATTTAGTATTAGAGCACCGGATCACTGCAGTTACACCCGCGTTTTGATTGAGTCGCGATGGGACCGGAAGTAGAGGTGCACTGCTTCACTTACCGGAAATAGGAAGTGTGATAAAGGCCTATATCTTGACAGTAATGTAATGCATTATGCATATATATAAATTAACGTTAATGTAATGACGGTTACAAAAATGTTACAATAGCGAACAATGTAAGATTTGAAAAAGAAGTGTCACCAATGGGATATACGTGGTCCAGATTCCATGTCCCGCTCTAAAAGCCTCCTCAAAAGTGGGTTTTAGTGGGAAGTAGTCGATTACAAACCACTGCAAAATCACATTCAGGTCTGACTGACATTCTGATGCAAAACGCCCACTTTTTATCAGGGTTGGGTATCAAGAACCCTTTACATTTTTCGGACAGGTTCCAAATATCCAAGAACCGTGGTTATCGATTCATGCGTGTGCATTTTAATATGACTTTTAACCATTTAAGCGCAAGAAAACCCACGCTGTTGAAAGTAAATAAATGCAGGTGTATCCGTGTATTGGATCCGTGCAGCTCTTAAAGTGATAGCAGCCTAATATTCTTGCTGCCGTCTCTATAATGGTGCGTTCACACCGGATGCGAATGACGTGAATAAATCGTGCTATTCGCGCGTGTCTCCTTGAGACATTTGCCGCTGGCTCTGATGTCTCTGTGGCATCTCGAGCTATAATTCGTCTTGTGTAGATGTAACGGCTGATCTTTGGTCTCATGGATCTATAATTTGTTCCCTGGCAAATCGTTTAGGCTAAGGGCAAAGTGAAGTTTCATTACTTTTTTATTTTTAGGCTATAACTTTACGTTACCGTTGTAGCCGACTAGCACTGACTTTGAATGTTTGACTGAATTGTTTGCTTTATTTCATAGCTACTTATACTTTTGTATTATTGATCATTCATAAACTTGCATTTAACAAAAATGTAATTTAATTTTATTACAGTGATAATCATATGCACACTTGTCTTAACCAGATGATTTTCTCCTCATTGTTGTCACTACTAGAGCAAGCTCCTGATTGGTTAACGCGGCGCAAATATCCGCAGAATGTCTATTCGCATCTTTCATTGACTTAACATGTAAATCACTCACGTGAAACGCTTCATTCGCGTCCGGTGTGAACGCACCATAAGAACGTTAATCAAACAACAAAAGACAAAGAGAAATGTATATATAAAGTGCAGTGTTGTTTTACAATTGATTACGGTTTCTGTGCCTGAATACCTGGAAAAAAACTGTTTATTTTAGGGCTAATTAACCCGAAATAACGCCTTAGGAAACAAAGGCCGCTATTTATTTATTTAATTTATTTCAGGTTTTTTAATGTGAAGCACAGCTCTGTGATCAGTAGTAAACGCTGCTCCATCTGAAAGCACTGCGAGTTTGAGTCGCTTATAATGTGTATTTGAAAAAGCAACAAACATCTTTCCAAACATAAGAAGCATTTATGAGCCTCTTGTCCAACAAAAAACACCATTTTATTAACCTGTTTTTACTCCAAACTCGCTTCATAACCACAGCTGAGCATCCTTCTGTGAGCTGATGTGGCTTCTTACACAGAACACAACATATTATTTCATAGCGTTCTATACAGTGATAAAGGCTATGTCGATTAGCATTGAAGTATAAATATTAGGGCTGTCAAAAGATGAATCGCAATTAATCACATCCAAAATAATAGTTTGTGTTTACATAATATATTTGTGTGTACTCTGTTTAATTATTGTGTGTATATATAAATACAAACACATTCACGTATATATTTAAGAAATATTTGCATGTATATACTGTATATACATTTATATAATTTATATTATATATAAATATAAATATTTTATATATAAATATAATACATTTTTCTTAAATATATACATGCTTGTGTGTGTTTTTATATATAAACAATAATTATACACAGTACACACACATTTTGGATGAGATTAATCGCGATTAATCTTTTGACAGCCCTAATAAATATACTTTATTATCATAAAAATACCAGAGAAGGCTTGAAGAAACCATATATTGTTGCAGTCGGGTGTTTATTAGTCATGTTTAATCAATCAAAGTGTTTCAATCTTCTGTTTATCCAGCTACAGTGATGGTATAATAGGGATTTCCTGGAAGGATGTGTGTTATTGTACTTCTGTGGGGCATATGTGGCGTTTCTGCGCGAGAGCGCCCTCTAGCTTTCAGATGGAGCAGCATTTATAGATCAGAGCCGTGCTTCACTCACAAACTTAATTTCGATTAATCGTTCAGCCCTTTTCAGTTTTCATATTGAATGAATATCGGTTGTATTTATTTGTGCAATTGCTAATTTAGTTTTTTTATTACTAAGTGTTTACTTGTCTTTAACAGTGCTTGCAATTTATATTAGTTAGGCTAGTTGTTTTTGCTATGGATTTTTCTAAACCATATAGTTACTTGCAAGTTGATTTTTTTTTTTTTTTAATGGTATTCAGCGGCTATAAGACTTAGAATAAATCAAACATTTTGGGGGGATTTGAAAATTGGAATCGTTCAAATTAAAACGATACCCTACTTTTTACCATCACGTCAACATGAGTTTTTGTCCAGATTTATGGCTGTGTTGTTCAATGAGACGTATTGAATAATTAATAATGCTGAACTTTATGTGTGTGTGTGTGTTGTCAGGTGATCATGTGCGTCAGGACAGTATGGACTTCAGTAAGGAGTGGGAAGATCCTGCCAGCTGTCGCTGTGGGGACCGGCTGAAGCCCCTGGAGCGCAGAGCGGCTCGACAGCACCAGCGCTGCTTGGCTCACTCATTAGTGGGCACGCCCAACTACATCGCACCTGAGGTCCTGCTGCGCACAGGTGTGTACCGCACAACACGCCAGCCTGGGGAACAATACAGCTTTCTAGATTTTAATCGATTCTCATTTTGAAGAACCGACATCGATTCTTAAAGGGTTAGTTCACCCAAAAATGAAAATTCTGTCATTAATTACTTACCCTCATGTCGTTCAACACCCGTCAGACCTCCGTTCATCTTCAGACACAAATGAAGATATTTTAGTGTAAATCTGATGGCTCTGAAAGGCCTCCATTGACACAATGGCAATTTACACTCTCAAGACCCTTAAAAGGCACTAAAGACGTCGTTACAAAGTCCATCTCACTACAGTGCTTCTACAATAACTTTATGAATCGACGAGAATAGTTTTTGTGCGCAAAAAAACCCTAAATAACGACTTATATAGTGATGACGATTTCAAAACACGGCATCATGAAGCTTCGAAGTGTTATGAATCAGTGAGTCGATTCAGTGGTTTGAATCTCCAAATTTCAGCAGTTTGACACGCGATCCGAATAATGAATCGACTCACTGATTCATAACGCTTCGAAGCTTCATGATGCCGTGCTTTGAAATCGTCATCACTATATAAGTCGTTATTTAGGGTTTTTTTGCGCACAAAAACTATTCTCGCCGATTCATAAAGTTATTGTAGAACCACTGTAGTGAGATGGACTTTGTAACGACGTCTTTAGTGTCTTTTAAGGGTCTTGAGAGTGTAAAGTGCATTGAGCCAATTGAGGCCTTTCAGAGCATCAGATTTACACTAAAATATCTTCATTTGTGTCTGAAGATGAACGGAGGTCTGACGGGTGTCGAACGACATGAGGGTAAGTAATTAATGACAGAATTTTCATTTTTGGGTGAACTAACCCTTTAAATCCCAAAAATCGATCTTTCAGTCAAAGCGGTTTTCGCTTTTCATATACATTTAAAACAGGAATTGTAATTTTTTTGCAGAAGGTTTGCGATGTAGACCGCTGTGCTGATTTGTAATGGTGTCACACATATTATTGCTGTGAGCCATGGGCGTCGGAACCATTGTATGTGGACGGGACAAGACCCAGCCACTTTTTATGATCAATGATATTGGACCCACTCACGTTTATCGTCTCTAACATTCAGCACATGTCTGTTTACCTTCCCCTAATCGATACACACTTATTATTAAAAATGTTAGATGCTTTATTTCCACTTTTCTAATATTTTCTTCATTTTTAGTGAAAATAAATGCCTTTCCGATTTGATATGTGATGGGAAAACGGAGAAGATTGAGTTCGGCGAAAGCGGGACTCGAACCGCGGGTCGATTTGTGTCAAAACTAGATGCCGTGCGTCGTACACCTACACTACTGCCGATCTCAATGATATGCCGATTTCCGTAATTTTGTCTTTCCGAACTATACGTTTAGCAAGCAAAGTGGTATATTTGTACTTAATGTAATTGGCATCTACTCCAGTAAAAAATTTCTGAGGACCCACCCACATTTTTTTTGCTTCTGACGCCCATGCTGTGAGCGATCAAGTTATGATCCAGCTTCTGAGTGTCATTGCTCATTAAAGGGTTAGTTCACCCAAAAATGTTGTTTCAAACCTGTAAGACCTTTGTTCATCTTAGGAACACAAATGAAGATCTTTTTGATGAAATCTGAGAGTTTTCTGTCCCTCCATTGACAGCTACGCAACTAACGCTTTGACGCTTCAAAAAGTTAATTGAGAAAAACTAATCCATATGAATTGAGCGGTTTGAAGAGACACAGTTTGTGTATGATGAAAGTGATTTGATTGTTTGGTTCTATTTTTCTAATCCTAGGTTACACCCAGCTCTGTGATTGGTGGAGTGTGGGTGTTATCCTCTATGAGATGGTAGTCGGTCAGCCTCCTTTTCTGGCAACAACTCCTCTTGAGACCCAGATGAAGGTGAGAATATATGTTGGTCTATGATTTTGTAACGCACATATGCAGCATTAACTAGAAGATTTCACATTTGAGACATTGGGCCAATGAATCAACAGATTCACTCAGTCAGGTGTAGGCCTGTCGCGATTGGTCGATACAATCGTCAATATTTTTAATCGACTGGGTAAGTTGGGTTGTATTAGTACCGTTACTTTAAAAATGACAGCAGTATTTCTTAATGTGCGTCGATGTGTGACAGCAGGAGTGAGGACGAGTGTGTGTGAGCTCTGCTTCCACCGTTCACTAAACAATGGAAATATGTAAAAAAAAAAATATGTAAAAATTCACGTCCTGGCGAGTATCAGATAAACACAGTCTGATATGTCTTTAGTGAACGTAAACAGAGTTGAATGAGAATTCGGATGTGTTACAATGACTTTGGTCCGTGCAGCTCTTAAAGGGCCGGACCTCATATTCTGTGTGATTAATGTCAATCAAACAACAAACAAAGTCATCCAATGCTTGACTGAATAACTTTAATATATTTATTAAGAATCAGTGTATAGTTAATTTACAGAGTGACTATGCATTTTTGATTTAACGTTTGATTGTTTAATTTCTTTATTGAATGCTACTGTTAAATAGAGCTACTGTAGCTGAAAATAAAGCACTATTTTTGTCATATTGTTTGTAATTTACATTTTGGCTTTTTTTTTTTAAATATATATAAATATCTATATTGTAATTAAAAAATTACATTTGAAAAATATTAAATTACTTGTATCATGAAATAAGATTTCGGTCATCCCAGTCTGTTCAGAATAGTGGTTAGTGTTAACATGATTGATAATAATGAACACCTCTGTAAGGATGTTCACACTGGCATGTATAGTTATTATTATTATATTATTATTTTTAAATAAAGGGCAAAAAGCAGGGCAGGAACATGCTGGCCAAGTGAGTTTTTAGGGTTTAAAAAAAAAAGTAATATTTGATAAAACAATGAATAGTAAATTGTCATATTATTCAATTACTTTTACAGTTTTGTGCCATGGTATGGATTCAGTATCGGTATTGAGGTATTTTAGTCTGGTATCGTATCGAAGTCATAATTTTGGTATTGTGACAACACTAATCTGTATTACATTTTGTCAAGGGCTTGTTTACATTTATGCTTTATAGTACACTATTGAAGACAAACGCTGCAAGTTAAATGAAATGTTTTTAAGTAAAATTGTTGAAAATTATTGTGATAAATTAGTCGATAGATTAACCGATAAATTAGTCGATACATTAATAGATAAATTAGTCGATAGATTAACCAATAAATTAGTCGATAGATTAACCGATAAATTAGTCGATAGATTAACCGATAAATTAGTTGATAGATTAATAGATAAATTAGTCGATAGATTAACCGATAAATTAGTCGATACATTAATAGATAAATTCGTCGATAGATTAACCGATAAATTAGTCGATAGATTAATAGATAAATTAGTCGATAGATTAACCGATAAATTAGTTGATAGATTAATAGATAAATTAGTCGATAGATTAACCGATAAATTAGTCGATACATTAATAGATAAATTCGTCGATAGATTAACCAATAAATTAGTCGATAGATTAACCGATAAATTAGTCGATAGATTAACCGATAAATTAGTTGATAGATTAATAGATAAATTAGTCGATAGATTAACCGATAAATTAGTCGATACATTAATAGATAAATTCGTCGATAGATTAACCGATAAATTAGTCGATAGATTAATAGATAAATTAGTCGATAGATTAACCGATAAATTAGTCGATAGATTAACCGATAAATTAGTCGATAGATTAATAGATAAATTAGTCGATAGATTAATAGATAAATTAGTCGATAGATTAACCGATAAATTAGTCGATAGATTAACCGATAAATTAATCGATAGATTAATAGATAAATTAGTCGATAGATTAATAGATAAATTAGTCGATAGATTAACCGATAAATTAGTCGATAGATTAACCGATAAATTAGTCGATAGACTAAACGATATAAAAATAGTCGTTAGTGGCAGCCCTAGTAAGGTATAAAGAATGTTTTTGCTTAGGTGATCAAAATGTCCGCCCAATAGAGAAAAGGTTTGATCAGCAAGAAAAGAAATTAGAGGGAACATTGTTCACGGTTATATCCAACAATACATTGTGTGGGTCAAAATTATCCATTAATCTTTTATACCAAAAATCATTAGGATATTAAGATCATGTTCCATGAAGATATTTAGTAAATGTCCTACCGTAAATATATCATAAATGTATTATTAGTTGTAATATGAATTGCTAAGGACTTAATTTGGACAACTTTAAAGGAGATTTTCTCAGTATTTCGATTTTTTTTACACCCTCAGATTCCAGATTTTCAAATAGTTCGGCCAAATTTTGGCATATCTTAACAAACCACACATCAATGGCTCAATTATTCAGCTTTCCGATGAGGTATAAATCTCAATTTGAAAAAATTGACTCGTTTTGTAGTCCAGGGTCACATTCATATTATTATATATATTTTTCCTAGTTTAGGGATGTAATTTAAGCCTATTATTTGTGAAAATGGTAAAAGGTAAACTGGCAAATTTCAATTGTCTCAAATATTTAGGATGTGAAATATATAGTTGATAAATATAATTAGCGGTCTCTGAGAGTGTGTGTGTGTGTGTGTGTGTGTGTCAGGTGATAAACTGGCAGACGACCCTCCACATCCCACTGCTGGCCAAGCTGAGTCCGGAAGCCACGGACCTGATCCTGAAGCTCTGCCGCGGCCCGGACGACCGGCTTGGGAAAAATGGAGCCGATGAGATTAAAGCCCAGCCTTTCTTCAAAAGCATCGACTTCTCCACGGATATGCGGCAACAGCAGCACGCGCCTTACATCCCCAAAATTACACACTGCACTGACACCTCCAACTTTGACCCCGTTGACCCTGACAAACTGTGGAGCGACGATGCTGACGGCAACCACAACGACACGCTGAACCGCTGGTTCAAGAACGGGAAGCACCCGGAGCACGCCTTCTACGAGTTCACCTTCCGCCGCTTCTTTGATGATAACGGCCACCCCTACAGCTGCCCCAAGCCCATCCAGTGTGAGGACTATGAGGAGGAGGAGGAGGAGGCGCTCGGCCCTCCAACGGGCCTGGGGCCGGAGCAGAGCCGGGACATGGTGTATGTCTAGCCTCAATGTGTGTGTGTGTGTGTGTGTGTGGATTAGGGTTGCAAAGGGGCTGAAATCCTGGAAAGTTTACAAAAATTTCCCATAAATCCAGAATTTTGGAAAAGTTTCACTTTTCTGAATTTTTGGAAACTTTCCACCTTCCTTAATTTTCCCACTTTCCCTAAAAAAAAAATCGGGAATGTTTCCACATTTTTCCCATAAATCCAGAATTTCTGGATACGTTCCACTTTCCCCAATTTTTTTTAAAAGTTTAGCTTTTTCCTGATTTTTTGGAAACTTAACACTTTCCTGGAAAGTCTCAAAAAAAGTTTCCAAAAATTCCAGAAAGTGAAACCTTTCCAAAAATTCTGGAATGTTAAAAAAATTGGAACGTTTCAACAACAACAAAAAATTCAGGGAAGTTTCCAAAGAATTCCCATAAATCCAGAATTTTTGGAAACGTTACACTTTCCCTAAAAAAAATTGGGAAAGTTTTGGGTGGTTTCCAAAAATGTTCCTTAACCTGAATTTTTGGAAATGTTGCCAATTTTTTTTAGGGAAAGTGGACATTTCCAAAAATTCAGGTTTTAAGGAACATTTTTGGAAACCACCCAAAACTTTCCCAATTTTTTTTTTTAAGGGAAAGTGGACGTTTCCAAAAATTTGGAGACGTTTCCACTTTTTTTTTTTCCATAAATCCAGAATTTTGGATAAGTTTCACTTTCCTGATTTTTTTTGTTTTGTTGAAAAGTTAACTTTTTCCAGATTTTTTTGGAAACTTCACACTTTCCTGGTTTCCAAAAATCCTGGAAAGTTTCAAAACAATTAGGGAAGGGGGAACGTTTCAAAAAATTCCAGAAAGTGAAATGTTTCCAAAAAAAAATTGGAAAGTTTCAACAACAACAAAAAATTGGGGAAAGTTTCCAAAGAATTCCTATAAATCCAGAATTTTTGGAAACTTTCCACTTACCTTAAAAAAGAAAATCGGGAACGTTTCCAAAAATCCGGGGAAGTTTCCAAAAATGTTCCATAAATCCAGAATTTTTGGAAAAGTTTCACTTTCCTGAAGTTTTCAAAAGTTCAGGAATGTTAAAGAAAAATTGGAAAGTTTCAACAACAACAAAAATTGGGAAAGTTTCAAAAAACCCTGGAAAGTGGAAAGTTTCCAAAAATTCAGGGAAGTTTCCAAAGAATTCCCATAAATCCAGATTTTTTGGAAAAGTTTAACTCTCCTGAAAATTCTGGGATGTTCAAAAAATTGACAAGTTTCCCCAAAAATTGGGAAGGTTTAAAAAAATAAAAAAAAAATCAGACAAGTTTCCAAAAAATTCTGGAATGTTTCTGGAAACTTTGCAACCCTAGTCAAGTTTCCCCATAAATCGAAAGAAACTATGCAGAAATGATATTGTGCGTGAGCATGAACACATGCATGACCTCATATCAGCCACAAGAACATACAGCTCAATGTCTCAGTTCTGTCCCGCGAACACGCGTGTGGAGGGGTTTTCACCGCCTCTATAGAAAATACATTATAGGAATTAAATTATTAGAATAATGTAAAAGTGGCTTTAGTTTCTCTATGCACAATATAATTTCACATTTCTTTGATTTGTGGGGCTGTATTGTCCTGTAGAATGTGTGTGTTTTATATATGTGCGTGTGTGTGTGTGCGCGTGTGTGTGTGTGTGTGTGTGTGTAGCTGCGGTGGGCACTGCTGGAGTCTGTATTTATTATGGGATGCACTCGATGCCTCTCAAACCAGCGAGAATCTAATGATGCAGTGGAGCTCTGGATTTTTACTCTTTAATTTATTTAAAGACTGTTTTTAATGGTAGCCGAAACGAGTCTTTGAGTGTCTTTATTTATGATGGGATGGATTTGCTTCTCATTCTGTGTGGCACAGGGGCGGTGATCATCCTGTTTCCCAGAAGAGAAAAAAACCTGTTTTTTTTTTACTCATACACACAAGATTTGTATATATAAGTTATGCGGTGTACATTTGTACTTCTTCCCGTTCTCAGTCCCAAAGGATATGATGTCATAACCTGACGTGACGACGAGATCCTGCTGTGTCACTACCAAAGGCTTCGGTTTTCCTGCATAACATCGTTTTATTCTTTTCCTTTTTTCCTGAAATCTGTCCTGTGCGTCTCTGATTGTAATAAGGAACTCTTTTCCCTGATTAAACTGGTGGTTTTATTCCCAGGAAAAGCATCTGCAGATACTTTGAGTGTGAATGTGTTTTGATGGGAGAGAGGAAGTGGTGGTGAGAAGGAAAAGCTCTTCAGTGTCCATGTCTAGTGCATATTAATTATTATTATTATTATTGTTTATTGAACACGTGTGCCATTTAAATAGGATTAGGATTCGTCAAAGCTGTCAATGTGATGAGAGATTGCATAAGATGATATACACTCTATAATGTAGTAATTTTACAGTTAATCTCCAAATTAATGTAGACACAACATCTACGTTGTGGATCTCACGCGCTCATTTCCTCACAACACTTTACGTTGATTTAAGACGATTTTTAAGAGAACTGTGCTGAATCCGACATCGCTCCCTATACACTTATATAGGGCCTTATTTGAGGGGACAGCCATTTGTAGTGGTGACCGAAACCATAGTAGACGTTATTGAGTGCCCTTCAATCCCACAATGCACCGCGATAACGATACAGACGATGTAAACAACGGCTGTCCGACTTCACTCCTTCAAGTGAACCATATTAGTGGACTAACGTAGGGAATAGTGATTGAGGGTTTAGCCCTGGATTCCGGCACGCTGTACGCGATACTGGCGCGTGTCTTTCTGTGTATGGAAAGCCAAATGGGTCATAATTCGCCATTAACCAAATGCTTGGGTCCAGAATATGGCACATTTTGCGCTGTCTTTCCGTCTAAAACACAGCAAAAACTGCGTTTTCTGGACACCAGGCGTTTGGTTAATGGCGAATTATGACCCATTCGGCCTTCCGTGTGTGTGTGTGTGTGTGTGTGTGTGTGTAAAACCAGGACATTAATCAGGATAAATCACTGTCTCTTTTCGTTCTTGAATGTTTTAAAAGCATTAACATGAATAAGAGCGTGATCACGCTAGCCAAAGGATGACAGAAAAAACAGATGTGGTGTTAATTACTTTAAATATTGTTAACCCGTTAAATTGCGTCCGTTTATAATGTAGGGGGCGGTGCTTCACATTCTACCGATCATTTGATTGGAGAAGCTGAAATGTAGAGTGATGTCATTATTATATGTCCTGTGGAAGTGAGAGACTGTACGTTTTTAAATGCTAATTTGGAGCACACTAGCTTATAGATAACAGCTAATACATTCATAAAAGCAAAACAAATTTTTGTAAAAAGTAATTATAACGTTCTTTTATACTACATATAAAATATAAACAGTCTTACTCCAGTACTGTGTCCACACTCCCTCACGGTAGGTGGCGGAAATGCGCCAATGGTTGCTTTGACAACCAACTAAGGAGTAATAGTAGAAGACAACAACAACACCGCCGCCATGGTGATGAGGTGTATCTTAGGCTGTTCGCCTCCTAAACCCCTCTTCCCGATCCCCAAAACCCCGTGGCTGCGCGCCCGCTGGCTGGAGTTCCTACACTTTGATGAAGGAGGGATAACGGAGAACACGCGGTTGTGCGCGCGCCACTTCACGCAGGAAAGCTTTAAGAACTTCCGGCAGCACGAGATGGGGTTCGTGAAGCTGCTGCTGCTGACGGGCTCGGCGGTGCCGTCGCTCTACACGGTCGGCGCGTCATCGAGCGCGAAGGTTAGTGAGGCGAGATAACGAGAACCGTATAACGTGTTTACTTCGAGGTTGTGACATGCCGTGTTGATGTTTAATGTGTTTAATGTGCTGCAGCCGCTGACACGGGACGTGGGCTGCCAGTGTTCCCCCAAACCCCAGCGGAGCGCCGCGGTGCAGGCGACGCGCTCCACCCCGAGGCCCAAACGGCGGAGCAAAGGCAAGGCTTGAGCAGCGTCTTAACCCTCTGCTCCTCTCCGGGTCACACTTGGCTTCATCTCGGCCAAAACTGACCGAAGCCTTCAAATGTCACTATTTATTCCCCGCAGGAAAACCAATGTAACTTATTTTAGTTCAATAATATTTTTTGATAATTATTTAGAATTTTTAGGAGTTTTTATGATACTATGCAATATTTATACAATTTTTATTAGCAATTTTTCCCCGTTGAAAATAATAATAATAATATATTTTAAAATAATTTTTCAATTAAAACAGTATTCCATGTTAAAAAAGTATGGAAGCCATGAACCGCAAAGTTAAAAAAAAAAAATAATATAATAAAGTCGAAATATTTCAAGATTAAAGTCGAAATATTTAGAGTTTAATCTCGAAATATTTTGACTTTATTATTATTCTTTTTTTTTTTACTTTGCGGTTTAAAGTCGAAATATTTCGAGATTAAAGTCGAAATATTTCAAGATTAAATTCAAAATATTTCGAGATTAAAGTCGAAATATTTCAAGATTAAATTCAAAATATTTCGAGATTAAAGTCGAAATATTTCGAGATTAAAGTCGAAATATTTCGAGATTAAAGTCGAAATATTTCGAGATTAAAGTCGAAATATTTCGAGATTAAAGTCGAAATATTTCGAGATTAAAGTCGAAATATTTCGAGATTAAAGTCCAAATATTTTTTGAGATTAAAGTCGAAATATATTTAAAATGGCTTATTTAATTATATTCACAATCACAGCAGTTGTGTGTGTTACGTCAATGAGTCTGCGTTTGTAATTTTGACTTTATCCTCAAAATATTTCGACTTTAATCTCTCTAGATTTTTTTTTTTTTTTTTTTACAGATTTTTTATTTTATTTTTTACTTTGCGGTTCAGGGCTTCCGTAAAAAAGAGACGAGGCATTCAAAATAATTTTTTTTTAAGGTAGATTAGTGCCATCTGGTGGGAGTAAAAAAAGAAAAACAGATGTAATACCCTGTTTTGACCACTGTTGCCTCTGGCTTGGCGTGCTCAGTTGGGGACACTAAATTTTTCAACTAAACATCGAAATACATCTAAATAATAAACTAAATTAACCATTTAAACTAAATTACTGATCAAATTATTGATCTAAAGCCCACACTGTCACTGTATGATACTTGAAATTTTTCCAGAATGGCTATACAGCTGAATAAAATTATGCTGCATTATTTTCCTGTTTAACACTGTAAAGCTGCTTTGAAACAATCTACATTGTTAAAAGCGCTATATAAATAAAGTTGACTTGACTTGACTTGACTAGATTCCTATATAACTATATAACGTGGCTTATAAATGATGTTTTTAGACATAAATACTTATTTTTATTAAGTTGTGGATTTGGATTTATACTTAGACATTCTCAAAGACTACTTTTTGTCAAGGTTAAGATTTTTTTAATGTTGATTGGAAGTGTCAGTTTTTGCATACATTTTTTATTACATTCAAACCTGAGCAGAGAGGAGAACATTTTGAACATCACATTTAAATAGAAAATATAACAAAAATTAACAGGTATGTTTTATCACAGCATAATATTTCTTATTTTAACCTCTTATTTGATAATTTTGGTTCAATTTTACTACATTGATACAGCCGCACCAGTTCATTTGTATGGGTATTATATTGTGGTTACATTTAGTCATTTGTGTGGTTTGTGTTTGTGTCTCTGAGTGTGTTTACATGAGTGTGTGTTTGAACTCTTGATGTTTTAGAGTGTAACCTCTTCCTTGCTGTGCACTTTTTTCTGTATCATGGCTGATTTGTGGTTTGTATCACCAAAAGATTCCCTAAGTTTTTGTGTTTTTGCGTATTTCCCATTAATTTCCTATGTCGGCCATTTTTGACCGCGAAGGAGACAAGTGTGACACTTTTTTTTCTGACCCTTTAACTTAACCGAATCATCTCCATGATTTGTGTGTGTTCTTTACATCGCTAATGCGACAAAACTCACCAAGTGTCATCCCATTCCGATGAAGCAAAAAAAAAAAACATTTCAAAATGTTTCGGTCATTTTTGACCGAAGAGGACCAGAGGGTTTAAGCTACAACCTCCAAACTCTGGTCAGACCTTCAGACGGTTCTGACTCGGGTCTCTGTGTCTTTTCAAGATGATCTGAATTATGGTTTTCCTAAAAAAATAAGATTAAACATCATACAAGTCCCATACGCTTTCATTGAGGGGGTCAAAACTTTAACACACTACTCTAATGGAGTATTGAAGCTTCATCCACTGTGTGTCTGTCACTGGCAAAGCCTAGCAACTAGGACATGCTAGCTGTGTGTTGAAACATGCTAACAATTTTTGCTAAAACATGTTAGCAAAATGTTAATTCATACTAGCAATGTGTTAAATCATGTTAGCATTGTTTAGAAACGCGTTACCTCATGCCAGCAAACGTGCTAGCAATGTATTACATCATGTTAGCAATGAATGTGCTAGGAACATGTTAGCAATGTGTTAAATTATCGTAACATGTTAATCATACTAGCAGTGTGTTAAAACATGTTAGCAACATGTTAATTAAGGCTAACAACATGTTAAAACATGTTGGCAATGTAGTAAATCATGTTAGCATTATGTTAAATCATGTTAGCATTATGTTAAATCATGTTAGCATCATGTTAAATCATGTTAGCAAAAATGCTAATGAAGACTAACAACATGTTAAATAATATGTTAGCAAACGTGTTACATCATGTTAAGAATGTGTTAGGAACATGTTAACAATGTGTTAAATTATATTAACATGTTAATCATGCTAGCAATGTGTTAAAACATGTTAAAGATGTTAACAACATGCTTATTCATGCTAGTGTCATGTTAACAACATGCATATTCATGCTAGCGTCATGTTAACAACATGCTTATTCATGCTAGCGTCATGTTAAAAACATGCTTATTCATGCCAGCGTCATGTTAACAACATGCTTATTCACGCTTGCGTCGTGTTAACAACATGCTTATTCACGCTTGCGTCGTGTTAACAACATGCTTATTCACGCTTGCGTCGTGTTAACAACATGCTTATTCACGCTTGCGTCGTGTTAACAACATGCTTATTCACGCTTGCGTCGTGTTAACAACATGCTTATTCACGCTTGCGTCGTGTTAACAACATGCTTATTCACGCTTGCGTCGTGTTAACAACATGCTTATTCACGCTTGCGTCGTGTTAACAACATGCTTATTCACGCTAGCGTCGTGTTAACAACATGCTTTTTCACGCTTGCGTCGTGTTAACAACATGCTTATTCACGCTTGCGTCGTGTTAACAACATGCTTATTCACGCTTGCGTCGTGTTAACAACATGCTTATTCACGCTTGCGTCGTGTTAACAACATGCTTATTCACGCTTGCGTCGTGTTAACAACATGCTTATTCACGCTTGCGTCGTGTTAACAACATGCTTATTCACGCTTGCGTCGTGTTAACAACATGCTTATTCACGCTAGCGTCGTGTTAACAACATGCTTATTCACGCTTGCGTCGTGTTAACAACATATGCTTATTCACGCTTGCGTCGTGTTAACAACATGCTTATTCACGCTTGCGTCGTGTTAACAACATGCTTATTCACGCTTGCGTCGTGTTAACAACATGCTTATTCACGCTTGCGTCGTGTTAACAACATGCTTATTCACGCTTGCGTCGTGTTAACAACATGCTTATTCACGCTTGCGTCGTGTTAACAACATGCTTATTCACGCTAGCGTCGTGTTAACAACATGCTTATTCACGCTTGCGTCGTGTTAACAACATGCTTATTCACGCTAGCGTCGTGTTAACAACATGCTTATTCACGCTTGCGTCGTGTTAACAACATGCTTATTCACGCTTGCGTCGTGTTAACAACATGCTTATTCACGCTTGCGTCGTGTTAACAACATGCTTATTCACGCTTGCGTCGTGTTAACAACATGCTTATTCACGCTTGCGTCGTGTTAACAACATGCTTATTCACGCTAGCGTCGTTAACAACATGCTTATTCACGCTAGCGTCGTGTTAACAACATGCTTATTCACGCTTGCGTCGTGTTAACAACATGCTTATTCACGCTTGCGTCGTGTTAACAACATGCTTATTCACGCTAGCGTCGTGTTAACAACATGCTTATTCACGCTTGCGTCGTGTTAACAACATGCTTATTCACGCTAGCGTCGTGTTAACAACATGCTTATTCACGCTTGCGTCGTGTTAACAACATGCTTATTCACGCTAGCGTCGTGTTAACAACATGCTTATTCACGCTAGCGTCGTGTTAACAACATGCTTATTCACGCTAGCGTCGTGTTAACAACATGCTTATTCACGCTTGCGTCGTGTTAACAACATGCTTATTCACGCTAGCGTCGTGTTAACAACATGCTTATTCACGCTAGCGTCGTGTTAACAACATGCTTATTCACGCTAGCGTCGTGTTAACAACATGCTTATTCACGCTTGCGTCGTGTTAACAACATATGCTTATTCACGCTTGCGTCGTGTTAACAACATGCTTATTCACGCTTGCGTCGTGTTAACAACATGCTTATTCACGCTTGCGTCGTGTTAACAACATGCTTATTCACGCTTGCGTCGTGTTAACAACATGCTTATTCACGCTTGCGTCGTGTTAACAACATGCTTATTCACGCTTGCGTCGTGTTAACAACATGCTTATTCACGCTAGCGTCGTGTTAACAACATGCTTATTCACGCTTGCGTCGTGTTAACAACATATGCTTATTCACGCTTGCGTCGTGTTAACAACATGCTTATTCACGCTTGCGTCGTGTTAACAACATATGCTTATTCACGCTAGCGTCGTGTTAACAACATGCTTATTCACGCTTGCGTCGTGTTAACAACATGCTTATTCACGCTAGCGTCGTGTTAACAACATGCTTATTCACGCTTGCGTCGTGTTAACAACATGCTTATTCACGCTAGCGTCGTGTTAACAACATGCTTATTCACGCTAGCGTCGTGTTAACAACATGCTTATTCACGCTTGCGTCGTGTTAACAACATGCTTATTCACGCTTGCGTCGTGTTAACAACATGCTTATTCACGCTTGCGTCGTGTTAACAACATGCTTATTCACGCTTGCGTCGTGTTAACAACATGCTTATTCACGCTTGCGTCGTGTTAACAACATGCTTATTCACGCTTGCGTCGTGTTAACAACATGCTTATTCACGCTAGCGTCGTGTTAACAACATGCTTATTCACGCTTGCGTCGTGTTAACAACATGCTTATTCACGCTAGCGTCGTGTTAACAACATGCTTATTCACGCTTGCGTCGTGTTAACAACATGCTTATTCACGCTTGCGTCGTGTTAACAACATGCTTATTCACGCTTGCGTCGTGTTAACAACATGCTTATTCACGCTTGCGTCGTGTTAACAACATGCTTATTCACGCTTGCGTCGTGTTAACAACATGCTTATTCACGCTTGCGTCGTGTTAACAACATGCTTATTCACGCTTGCGTCGTGTTAACAACATGCTTATTCACGCTTGCGTCGTGTTAACAACATGCTTATTCACGCTTGCGTCGTGTTAACAACATGCTTATTCACGCTTGCGTCGTGTTAACAACATATGCTTATTCACGCTTGCGTCGTGTTAACAACATGCTTATTCACGCTTGCGTCGTGTTAACAACATATGCTTATTCACGCTTGCGTCGTGTTAACAACATGCTTATTCACGCTTGCGTCGTGTTAACAACATGCTTATTCACGCTTGCGTCGTGTTAACAACATGCTTATTCACGCTTGCGTCGTGTTAACAACATGCTTATTCACGCTTGCGTCGTGTTAACAACATGCTTATTCACGCTAGCGTCGTGTTAACAACATGCTTATTCACGCTTGCGTCGTGTTAACAACATGCTTATTCACGCTTGCGTCGTGTTAACAACATGCTTATTCACGCTTGCGTCGTGTTAACATGCTTATTCACGCTTGCGTCGTGTTAACAACATGCTTATTCACGCTTGCGTCGTGTTAACAACATGCTTATTCACGCTAGCGTCGTGTTAACAACATGCTTATTCACGCTTGCGTCGTGTTAACAACATGCTTATTCACGCTTGCGTCGTGTTAACAACATGCTTATTCACGCTTGCGTCGTGTTAACAACATGCTTATTCACGCTAGCGTCGTGTTAACAACATGCTTATTCACGCTTGCGTCGTGTTAACAACATGCTTATTCACGCTTGCGTCGTGTTAACAACATGCTTATTCACGCTTGCGTCGTGTTAACAACATGCTTATTCACGCTAGCGTCGTGTTAACAACATATGCTTATTCACGCTTGCGTCGTGTTAACAACATATGCTTATTCACGCTAGCGTCGTGTTAACAACATGCTTATTCACGCTTGCGTCGTGTTAACAACATGCTTATTCACGCTTGCGTCGTGTTAACAACATGCTTATTCACGCTTGCGTCGTGTTAACAACATGCTTATTCACGCTTGCGTCGTGTTAACAACATGCTTATTCACGCTTGCGTCGTGTTAACAACATATGCTTATTCACGCTAGCGTCGTGTTAACAACATGCTTATTCACGCTTGCGTCGTGTTAACAACATGCTTATTCACGCTTGCGTCGTGTTAACTACATTCTTATTCAAGCTTGCGTCGTGTTAACAACATGCTTATTCACGCTTGCGTCGTGTTAACAACATGCTTATTCACGCTTGCGTCGTGTTAACAACATGCTTATTCACGCTTGCGTCGTGTTAACAACATGCTTATTCACGCTTGCGTCGTGTTAACAACATGCTTATTCACGCTTGCGTCGTGTTAACAACATATGCTTATTCACGCTTGCGTCGTGTTAACAACATGCTTATTCACGCTTGCGTCGTGTTAACAACATGCTTATTCACGCTTGCGTCGTGTTAACAACATGCTTATTCACGCTTGCGTCGTGTTAACAACATGCTTATTCACGCTTGCGTCGTGTTAACAACATGCTTATTCACGCTTGCGTCGTGTTAACAACATGCTTATTCACGCTTGCGTCGTGTTAACAACATGCTTATTCACGCTTGCGTCGTGTTAACAACATGCTTATTCACGCTTGCGTCGTGTTAACAACATGCTTATTCACGCTTGCGTCGTGTTAACAACATGCTTATTCACGCTTGCGTCGTGTAAACAACATGCTTATTCACGCTTGCGTCGTGTTAACAACATGCTTATTCACGCTTGCGTCGTGTTAACAACATGCTTATTCACGCTTGCGTCGTGTTAACAACATGCTTATTCACGCTTGCGTCGTGTTAACAACATGCTTATTCATGTGCTAATAGCATGTTAATCTGTTTTTGTGATAGACTTTATTGCCTTCAAAACATTTAAACTTTAAAACTACTTCAAACCTAAAACCTTCAAACTTTTAAAAGTTTTTGTCAGCTGTGCCTGGACTCAGTGTCCTCAGACTGGACTCGTGTGTTTATGGGTGATCTGTGCTGTGATTTCAGCGGTCCAGGTGAAGCCCCCCACCCTCTCCATCGGGATGTCCTGCTCTAAGCGTCTTGCCACCGTCCTCGATGTAGCGTCTTCTCCACCCAACAAAAGGCTGTGTGTGAAAGAAGAAGCAGAGGATGGTGAGATGGGCGAGCCCTGGTCGAGCAGCGCAGAGGAGTCAACAGAGTCTGATGTCAGTCAGGAGGACAGTGACACGTGAGTCTGTGTGTGTGTGTGTGTGTGTGTGTGTGCGCGTGTGCATTCATCCGGGAGATGTGCCCATACAAGCAATTCCACCCTTTATGATGTCATACAGGGCTGTACTCTGGGGAAAAAACATTCAGAAACTTGGCATATAATAGCATTATACTGCATTCACACCAAACGCGATTAGAGCGTCAGGAGCGAGTGATTTCAATGGAAAGGCACGTTAACGCGCGTCTGGAGGTTTTGTGGCGCGATGGACGCGATTCCGCCTCATTCACGCGTCCAGTTCGTGTGAATGACACGAATTTAACGCAATACGCGCAAGTGATTTTTTTTTGTGGTGCTTTTTGTGCATTCATGCGTTAGAAGTAGGGCTGTACGATTAATCGAAAAATAACAGAAACTGACATCCAGAACCTCTAACCAACGTATTTTTCCCATGTCGGTTATTTCGGTTTTCACGTGACTCCGCCCCGTCAGTCACATCAAGTGCTGTCTGCAGGCACACAGAGAGATGCAGGAGCAGTTATCTGTGTTTATAGATGCCCAGAATCACTATAGTAACCATGTTTTACACAGTTTATACAGGTCAGTTAATCGCTGTTCTTATAGCCTACGCGCTGACACACACACACACACACACACAGACGGCGCGCGCAAGCCCCGAAGCCAGATCGCTTTCACTTTCGTGCTCATAAAGTTTGTCAAGTAAATGGCTTGCAAGGCTTGCCAGTTTCAACATTTAAAGCGATTGTGCACTATTCAAAAACAACAATACGGAAAACTTCTCCGTTCAGTGCTCAGCTGTTTTCAGTGACACAAAGAGCCGAGCCGTGTCGCGTCTCTGACAGCGCGCGCGCCCTGAAGGCAGACCTTTCACCTGCGTCATCACAAAGCTTGTCATTTGTATGTGTTTTAAGCCCTGCCAGTTTGAACATTAAAGCGAGTTTAGACCATCAGATGTGTATTATGTTGAACTAATGCCTGATATATTGTGAAAAACACTTTTTAATTAGAAAAAAAAATTCCACCTTTTAATAGTAGAAAATATTTACAGTAGGCCTACAAACCTTATCAGGAACTTACTCAAAAACCTTATGAGGGCAAAAAAAAAAAGAGCAAAATCGTTCATTAATCGTAATTGAGGTAAAATGTTCAATTAATCGAGGGTTTTTATTTTTGGTCAAATCGTTACAGCCCTAGTTAGAAGCGAGATTGCGTCTGACGCCCGAGTTGGAAAATTAGAACGTCAATGGCGTCAATTCGCGCAGCGTTAACCAATCAACCAATCCGTCAGCTCTTAAAGAAACATTATCAACACTCTCAGCTGTGCTTACAGATATTGTAAATCACAAAGAAATAATTCTGCTTGGTGATTTAAATTGGGACTGGATGAAAGATGATTCAAAGGACTTAAAGGCTTACTGTGATTCTGTTAATTTAACACAAGTAGTAAATACTCCAACTCGCCCAAACACAAAAAATCTAAATAAATCCACGTTAATTGATATTATTTTAGTAAACCGACCTGATAAATGTACACAGATTTGACCAACAAGCTTTCATTCATGATATTTATCATTGTGATTGGAATAGAATATCATTCATTCCTGATGTTGATTTGGCATTGACTTATTTTAAGGGTCTATTTATGGGAGTTTTAAATAAACATGCACCGCTAAGGAGGTTCAAGGTTAAAGGGAGGGAAAACCCTTGGTTTTCTGATGCATTATCCTCTCTGCTACATGAGAGGGACCTGGCCTGGGCAAGGGCAAGGAAATCTGGCTTAGAAAATGATTGGTCCATCTTCCGATGCCTAAGAAACAAATGTATAGCACAGATACGTAAAGCTAAAGCACAGTTTTATCTAGATGAGACAACCAGAAATTTGCATAATCCAGCTAAATTTTGGAAAACTATTAAATCTTTAAAATCTAACTCCTCATCATCAAGTTTACCAAAGCAAATAAGTGTTGATTCTAGACAAATCGCAGATAAAAATGAGATAGTGGACTCCTTTAATCAGCACTTTGCCTCTGCTGGGCATCTTTTCAAGTCAATGCCAAATCAACCCTTGGACACACGGGTCCCAAATGTTGGAAATGTTAACACTTTCTCTTTTCAGCCATTTACAAGGAAAATGGTCCTGTCAAAATTGAAATGTGTACACTGTAGAAAGTCAGCTGGACCGGATGGGCTTGATCCATCGCTCCTGAAGCTTGCAGCTGATATTATTGCCAAACCACTCGCTCAGATTTTTAATTTGTCTCTGGAACAAAATGTTATTCCTGAATCTTGGAAAGCAGCACATGTGATACCTCTTTTTAAAAGGTGGGACCCCACATTATTGGACAATTATCGCCCTATATCTAAATTATCAGTACTGGCTAAGATATTTGAGGAATTAGTCAGTGAACAATTAAAAGAGTTTTTAACCTGCAATTGTATCCTCACACCCTTTCAGTCAGGCTTCAGGAAGGGGCATAGCACCGTCACGGCAGCCACTAAAGTAATTGATGACATTGTGTCTGCCATTGATTGCAAAAACTCATGTGCAGGATTGTTTATTGACCTTTCTAAGGCTTTTGATACAGTGGATCACAGCATTCTTTTAAAATGTCTAGTTAAAATTGGGGTGTCATCAAATGCGGTAAATTGGTTTAAAAACTATCTTACTGGTAGGTTTCAATGTGTTACATGTGATAGTATTACATCAGGGAAGGCTGCAATTACAATTGGGGTTCCACAAGGCTCCATCTTAGGGCCACTTTTGTTTACCATCTACATTAATTCTATTTCTGAACGTGTAAATGCTAATGTACACCTTTATGCGGATGACACCATCATCTATTGCACTGCACCCTCTCCATGTGAGGCGTTAGTAAAACTGCAGGAGGCTTTCACAGTCTTGCAAGAAAATTTAAGGAGATTAAAGTTAGTGCTTAATGCTAAAAAAACCAAACACATGTTTACACACTCCAAGTCCAAAGTAAAATCTCTAACTCCAATTGTAACCGCACAGGGACAGGAAATAGAGAAGGTGTCATGCTACACATATCTAGGTTTTTTATTGGATGAAAATCTTTCTTTTAATCCTCATGTTATGCATGTGGTAAAGAAACTTAGAGTAAAGCTAGGTTTCTTTTTTAGAAATAAGGCTTGTTTTAATTTGAAAGCTAGAAAAGAACTTGTAGCAGCCACATTTTTATCTGTTCTGGATTATGGCGACATTATCTATATGCATGCCTCAAAGTCTGTATTGCGTTCACTGGATTCTGTCTACCATTCAGCACTACGATTTATAACAAAAGCCGACTATAACACACACCACTGCAATTTGTACAGCTTATCTGGTTGGTTACCACTGTCTATACGCAGACAACGCAATTGGTTGATTTTCATTTATAAAGCAATTACTGGATCATTACCATCATATTTATCAGTATTCTCATTGGCAACAAACAATAGATATAACCTCAGGTCTAACAATAGCATACTTTTCAATGTGCCTACTATTCACTCCGAATTTGGTAAAACAGCCTACCGTTACAATGCTCCGTCAACCTGGAACGCACTACAGAAAGAACTGAAACTAAACATGTTTATCTCCATTTCTGATTTCAAGTCATATCTGGCAGACACTTTACATCATACATGTGAGTGTGTCTAGACTTTTTGTTGTTTACAGCCTGCATATTCTTACTTGTTAATTGTATTTATGTTTTTTATGTTGTGTCCATCTCTGTTTTTATGTCTTTTTAAGCTATGTGCTGCCTTTTCTTGGCCAGGGCTCACTTGAAAAAGAGACTACTGTCTCAATGTGACTACCCTGGTAAAACAAAGGATAAATAAAAAAATAAAAAATAAAATCAGGAGCCTGCTCGCTGCTGTCATGTGGTAAAGTGATAAAGTCACGTGTATGAGAAACCCTGCATAATTAAAAAATACTACTATTGTGTCACAAAATGTAGTTTTAAGCCTTTTTCAGGTGAGAATGTAGTTGTTTAAAGCTCAAATCTGTGGTTTATTTATAAAGACAGCGCCTATTTAAAAAAGTAATCTGGTGTTTGTGTAGTTGTGAGCTCCAGTGGATCAGCGGCGCTCAGCGGTCATTAACCCCAGCGAGAGCAGCCTTTCCTCGGCCAGTCCTTCTGCCGTCTGCCGCTGCTCTGATGGCCTGTAGTGGCTCATCTTGTGTGGATCTAACGGCCGATCTTTGCTCTCATGAATCATCATTTGTTGTTTGCCAAATCGTTTTGACTGAGGGCAAAGAAGTTTCGTAACTTTATTTTTTAGGATATTTAAAGGTCCCGTTTTTCGTGTTTTTTTTAAGCTTTGATTGTGTTTACAGTGTGCAATATAACGTGTTCATGTTTCGCGTGTAAAAAAACACAGTATTTTTCACACAATTTACTTATCTGTATACCGCTGTTTTCACTGTCCTCAAAACGGCTTGAAAGATTTCCCTGTTCTATGAAGTCCCTCCTTCAGAAATACGTAACGAGTTCTGATTGTGCCAGCGGTTCCCGTGTTGTGATTCGACAGCAGCTTAGGGCACGCAGAGCGCACGTTACCGGAAAGGTCGCGCCTCTCACCTTAACGGGGATGCATGCGCTCAATGATCTCTAAGTACAGCGTCCCTGGGAAAGCCAAACAAAGGTGACTTGACTCCGGGATGAAAATAACAGCGTCTCGACGACATGGCAACAAACAAACTATACGAACGCAACCGAACGCAACACTTCCTATTCTCCACGCGGGAGAAACAAGACCACGCCCCCTTTTTTGCGCGTTCTTGTGGGCGGAGGTTAGTCGACATACTGCTCTACTGACGTCATTAAAGCAGGAAGTACCAGGATGTAGTCCTAACCAGCCGTTCGCTGTAGGCTTTGAAAGGGAACTTCTGTTAAATAAAATATCTCGCTTGGCATTGAACTTTGAGCTTTATAATTTTACAGGTATTATAAATGCTCTAACAGCAACATTACACACTAACTAAAGTTTGAAAAATGGGATCACGAAGAACAGGACCTTTAAATGCAGTGAAGATAATGTAGGAGTTGCCTGGACCACATTTGTGTGGCTATTAATGTTTAATATATATTTTTAATGAAAATGAAAAGAGGCAGTGGTGTTTTATGACATATTTCTCCTGGAGCGCCTTGAACACGCCTCTATTTCGCTTCAAACGCTCAATTTATACACACGTCTAATTCACTGTGGACGCGCGAATGGATTCAAAATGTTCAAGCGTCAAACTAGACACGATTTTGACGCTCTATTCGCGTTTGGTGTGAACGCAGCATTAGACCCCCCCCCCTAAAAAAACAAACAAATAAAAACAGACTTTGCTGCCTCATTCCACAACAGCACCGCTCGCAGTCTAATCAATATGTAAACCAACACGTCTCACTCAAGCCTCTTCTACATATATCTTTGTGTAGGTCACTCTTTGCTGCTCACTACTATGATGGAGGTGCAGATTGGGAATATGCCAGTTGAAGACGGCCACAGGTCAAAAGGGTGAATCCATCAGACAAACGGCACTGATGTACAGTGAGTTGGGCAAAACACTCAAGAGTTCATACTCTATATAATCAGCACATGCTTGATGTACATCTACTGACAAAATGGGCTTTTATTGTTTAAAAGAGGTAAAGGGAAATGACTCAGACCTCACATGAGAAATATGGGAAATAATCATATTTTTACACTGTTTTGCACTAATTCTGTTCTCATTTTAGACTCTGCACCCCCTGCTGAAAGCTCATGTTGAGGATGTTTTTCTCCGGCCCGTACCGAGGTTTGACTTCCCGTGTGCTGACAGCCTCCGGACACGGATCGCCTCACAGGAACATTCAGTGTGAGAGGAAGAAAAGTGTGTGTTCATAGGATGTGCTTAAAGGGGACATATTATGCCTCTTTTCACAAGGTGTGATAGAAGTCTCTGATGTCCCCAGAATGTGTTTGTGAAGTTTCAGCTCAAAATACCCACAGATTATTTATTATAGCTGGTCAAATGTGCCCCTATTTGGGTGTGAGCAAAAACACGCGTTTGTGTCCCTTTAAATGCAAATGAGCTGCTGATCCCCGCCCCCCTTCCAGCGGATCCTTTACACGAGCTTCAGATTCAACGTCAACAACAAAACTGGCCAATCTCACTCAGACAAAATGAGCTGCTGCTTACCGCCCCGTTCCAGGCTCCTCTACACGAGCTTCGGATACTCCCTCAACAACAAAGGGAGTGACATAATGTCAGAAATAAGCTGTTTGTGGACTAGCCGTGCATGTTTGAACCGGAGTCGACTAGTCTCTGAATACAGTCCGAGACGATGCTAACTTTAGCCATATTAGCCGTACAGTCTGCAGTACAGTATGGATATGAAGTTGGAGCATGAGCATATATTGACCCATCCTTCAGAAACCTTTTCTCAAATCCAGTGTTGTACTGACTGACCTTCGTTGGTGAAGCAGCTTTTACAGACATTCTTCGGCACATTTCCTTCAAAAATGAAACCCATCCACGGTGTCTTCAGTGGCTCAGACGCCGGAGTCTGTGAGACTCGTGTGTTCGCTGGGACATCAACAGAACATTAGTCGTGTTTTTGACGCAGGCATTTTAAGAGGTCAAATGAATTATCCAGGGAACAACTTTAAGGGAACTTTTCTTACAGTGTGTATATAAACACTTAATCTTGTATAACTTATTAAAAAAAAGAGTTAAAGCAATGGAAAAACGTCAACTTATTGATTATATTTTTTTGTGTGTGTGTGTAATATATAAATAAAGTAAAAAATATATTATATATATATATATATATGTACTGTCAAACTATTAATTGCGTCCAAAATAAGTTTGTGTGTGTACAGTGTATAATTGTTTATATTTGACCACACACACGTCTATATATATATATAATATATATATATATATATATATATACATACTTGCATATAAATCATATTTGAAACCTTTCCTCTTCAGTACATTTAAGTACAATCAACTTGGATGTGCAAGTCATTTCAACTTAAATTACATTAAACAGAGTTTAAAAAAATTAAAGCAATGTACAAATGTCATAGCTTATTGATCAAATGATTATTTTTACTGTGTGTGTGTATATATATATATATATATATATATATATATATATATATATATATATATATATATATATATATATATATATATATAATTTTGCACTTTCCATATACAATTAACAAATTATTATTCCATACCCTTGTTAAACGATAAAGATATTCTATATGACTCTTGTATGCTTGAGATTATGGGATAATCTGTATATGAAGAGCTGTTTTCCCATTTATTTTAACAAAAGGGATAATATATTTAGGAAACAAATTACTACATGTACTTACTATTGTAATAACAGTAAATTATGCATAATTACAAGTAATTAACCCTAACTGTAACTACATAAGTACATGTAGTTAATTAATATTACTCAGTACTTATTTGAGTACAATGTAACTACATCACCTTAAAATAAAGGGTTACACTTTATTCGAGGTGTCGTTGTTACAGTGTCATTATATATTTAAGTATAACTTACTATACGGTTCGGGTTAGTTGTGTAATTATGCATAATTTACTGTATTACTATGGTAAGTACATGTAACAAGAACACTAAATAAAGTGTTACCAAATAAACAGTGTAAACTAAAAAAAATAGATATAATTTGAATAGAAGCACATAAATGTAAAATGAAGCTTTAAAGTCAAAATTAATAGAGTGAAGCTTAAATATATTGCTTAATAATGAGCTGAATAAATTATGTTGCTTATCTAATATAATCAGCTAAAGTCTTTTAATAATGAGCGTGGGGGGAAATAAGAATATAGAATATATAATACAATATATAAAAACGGATGGTGAAGGCATAATTGCAGTTATCAATGTGATTGACGGTTAGATGGCGGTAAAATACAATCCGCCATAAAATACAGAAGAAGAAGAAGAAGAAGATGGCGACGTCACTGATTCTGACCAATGAAAAACAAAAACAGCTCCTGTGTCGCTTTGCTCCTCAACATGGCCGTGTCTCGATTACCCGCGGCTGCACTGACTCTCAAACAGGTAAAGATCACTATCATTCATCATTAAACGCCTGTGTGCATCACGACAAGTTCCGCGATAAATACTGTTAGGGCGCGTTCAAAAACACGCGACGCGACGCGAGACCTTGACGCGATGCAGCGACCAAACATGCGAATACACAAGTGTAGAAATAAGATTATAAGAAAGTGTGGGCGTGGGTGGAAAGTTAATATAGATAAAATGCTTTTTTGTGTACATATTTTCTTGTTATGAGCCATGTTTTTCAATAAAAATATGTAAAAAAAAAAAAAAAAAAAAAGATTATAAGGAATGTATTTCTATCAAGAAAGCGAATCAATCAGAACTAAATACTTTGGGATTTACTATTAGTTAAAAATACACATTTATTTTACATAAAATATATATATATATATCCTTCTAACCATATCACATAAGAGATTAGGTAATGATCTTTTAAGTTGTAAGTCTTGTAAAAATTAAAATAAAAGAAAAGAAAAAAGTCATGGATAATTTTTTTTAATGTCCCCATATCAAATTATTTTTCTCATTGTATTTAGAATGTATACATTGTGACATTTTGTGATAACATTAAGTGTTCTCTGTGTTTATAATATATATATATATATATATATATATATATATTACGTTCTCCAAATATAAATCATTATTTTACAAATGTAATCACATTCAAAATGACTAACTAAATGATTATAAACTAAATTATAAAAATTATTCAAAAAATTGTCAAAACTCTTAAATTGTATGACACTTGAATGTATCAGAATTGTAAGTCTCTTTATATCTGTACTTTTTTTGTCTCTTAGCTTCCTTGTTTATTTTTGGATTATGTTTTTATCCTGTGTTAAGTTACTTAAAGGTGCAATATGTACGATTTTTGCAGCAAATGATCCAAAATTTATCCAGTGTTATATATTTTGTTCATTTGAGTACTTACAATATCCCAAATGTTTCCAACTATTTGTAAATCGTGATAAAATTGCTATTTTACCCGAGGAACCGGGCGTGGCCTGTCAATGACATCATATCCGCGTTCCCCTCGGCTTCTGCTTTTACTGCCGTGGAAACCATGGCAACAGACGTGGATGTCTGCGTAACGTCTAGCGCTGTCGTAGTTTCGTTCTAACATTATGGACCATAAGCAGACTCTGGAACAAAATGAGAATTCAAAAGAGGACCGGTATCGATGTGGCGCTTTCAAGATCATTCGGTAGAATTAAATGTCCTCATTTCTGTCTCTTATTAGTAATCGAGCCCTGCTTCATTCCACAGTCATGCAGAAACATTATCACCATCGGTGTGACGACAAGTCCCATGATTCCACGCTCATTCACTGCGTCATCAATCTACACCTTTATTGTTTTGAAGAGGTTCGTGACCCCTAGCGGGCGAAAAAATACATAGTGTAGCTTTAAATGCACAATCCTTATATCATCTGTTCGCATGGTGTTTCAATGAAACATGAATACAGTGACCAACAATTAAAAAAGTGCCGCAGCACAAGAGTGTATGAGTGATCATGTGGTGTTGTGGTCAGTTTCTGCAGAGACAGAAGGTTCTGGGTGTGTACCGAGATCTGCTCCGAACCATCCGCAAAATCCCACTGGAGTCCGATCGCAGATATCTGAGAGATTGGGCCAGAGAAGAGTTCAAGAGGAACAAGAGTGAAACAGACCAGGTGGGCACACACACACACACACACACCGGTGTTCATTCTGACAGCAAATTTTCATTTAGTTTGAGTCATATTTTAGTCTCCTGAATTGTTTTTAGTTTTAGTTTAGTTTTAGTCGACTAAAATCGAATGAGTTTAGTTCAGTTGTAATGCATTAATTGAGCATTTTAAGCATTACATAACCCAAACAAAATTTTAATGAGAGCATAATTATTGAACAAAAATTAATCAAAATCAACAGAAATAGTGCAAAGTGATTTGCTTTGAACAAGTATTAAGAATATTATTTTAGCTGAAGTATATGTATCAGTATTTTGTGTCTGTGGGGTAAAAGGCCACCCTCGCCAATACAAACATACATATTTTTCTGCAATCATACACTATAGGAGCAGCGACACGCACACTTTTTTTCTTAAGGTGTGCCTTTAGCCCTGTTGAACCCTCTAATGTAAGTCAATAGCTACCGTCACTTTAAGTAAAAAACATATACAAGCGAAACAAAATGAATTTGAATCATTGAGGACTAATGAAGTAAAATGATCGGTCTGTGCAAGAAACATTAACACATTATTTACAACATTATTACCTATAATCCTGTCGTATAATGAGTAGATTAACAGCAAATGTTCTTTTTTGGGTGAACTATCCCTTTAACCTGTTAAGTGTCACCACAGCCATTACATGTTTAAAACAGTAATATATCCTACACTAAACCTAAACTAATCTTGACAAACTATATATCATTTGAAAGCTTACAATCATATTTGGTGTTTTTCAAAGTAAATTATAGAGGAGCAGTCATTTATCAATTTGCAACTAGAAATATTTTCATACTCATAAAGCGTGTTCAGATCTTTATTTTGAAATGACGATGAACAGAAAAAAATCATGAAAGATTGGAAACCTGTTTGTTTTCATGCCAAGAGTTCAAAAGATAACATCCATTAAATATTTTGAGAAAAAAAAAATGTTTTAAATAAAAAGAACAAAACAACAGATTTGTGATGTGGCGGCGAGCTATAACGCACACGTGTTCCTTTTATGTTTATTAGAGGTTGAATTCATATCAAATTCTGCCAAACTTCCCATACTACTTCTGAATAGGATGTCTATTTCATAAATTGTATGAAAATTATGGAAATATATGGATCGGGATCAGGTACTGTGCCCAAACAAATTTTTTTTGAGATATCAACCTAAAATTTGGAACACAACTTGTTCAGATTTTTGCCTTTGATTTTCTTGCAGTTTTAGAGCAAACCATGTTTTGTAAAATATATATATTTTTTAGAAAATATTAAATATGAAAATGTAAAAAATATAATGGACTTAAACTTCTATAACTTTTCTATTTCACTTACATAATGAATTTGACTTCTACAATAATCTGCCAAATGTCTTCTTTGAAACAAGACCAGCCTCATGTCTATATTCTAAAAGCATTCTTAAATTACAACCATTTAAGGATAGTGGATAGTGCATTTTCATGTCTATATGAAAAAATGGGGGGTGACAGGTTTAAGACAGTTTTAGTAATCAAAACCAAACTCTAAAACAACTGCTGGTAAAAAAACAAGCTTTTATGACCCACATTTTACGATTATATAAGGACACAAATATCATAAAACGAATGGCTGTCTTGGTGTCACTGACAGGAGATCAGTTTCTAGGTGGTGTTACTCCATGCCAGTGTCTGAATGCAGCGGATCACCTTTTCTGTGCTCCCATTGGTAGTTTTGTTCTCATTTGCATGAAGTTGAGCTCAACTTGTCACATTGCTGCCGCACATGTTGCCGGAAATCACCGGCTCTCATAGAAAATGATTGTCTTATGACATCCCCCTCTTACATGCATTGTAAATATGGTACGGTTTTCCTCCTCAGGATGTCGTTCGCATGATGGTCACTCAAGCACAGAATCATCTGGAGGACTTGAGGAAATCTCTCGCGTTGGCTGGAGTTTAACTGGAAATCAAACTCAAATCTTCACCATTTATTAAAGGGACAGCTTGCACAAAATAAATGAACATCCTGTCATAATTTGCTCACCCTCGCGTCGCCCCATAAGACTTTTGTTCATCATCGGAACACAAATGAAGATATTTTTAATAATCTTTCATCCTTTCATTTAAAAGTCCACACAACCATAACTTTCACAAGATCATAATCACAATCCACATGAATTGAGCATCCAATCCAAGTCTTCTGAAGAGACACGATCGCTTTACATGATAAACAGATTTAGTTTAGGTTTTCATATAAACACTGTTCAACGCACATCACATACGGTAAACACCTCTGTTCATATTGTGTCTCTTGTATTGTCTTTATGAACGTTTGAAGCGTCTGTTATTGATGAGTGGAATTTAAATGTCTCAGAAATCAGGTTTCATTAAAAATATCTTCATTTGTGTTTTGATGAGTTATGGATTTGGTATGATATGAAGGTGAGTAAATAATGACAGAATGACCGACTATCCCTTTAACAAAAAGTACACTATGATGAGAAAAAATCTGATATTTTATTGTGTAAATATCTACTTGTATATTTATAATGCACGAGTACTTCTTTTCATTTGCCAAATATTAATAAAAGCCAAAAGTAAAATATTCACTTCTCTGAGTCGTGTGTAGTTGAACTACTGCATAATTTCAGAACAAATACACCTGTTTCTGTGACATCTGCATTATTATACCAGCAAACATTACAGATGCGTTTAACTCTAGACACTTGCGAACTTTCCTAAGCACTTCCCCTCAGGGAATCCCCGCCGCCATTTTGAAATGCGTTCAACTTCGTCAAGTGGATGAGGGAAGTTTGCACAGACCGTCGGCTCGACCCATCGATTTTGACAGCGGCCGAGGCTACTTTAGCGCAGGCTACATCTGAAATCGCCCCCTATACCCTTATATAGGGCATTATTTGAGGGGACAGCCACTTGTGTGGACGTTATTGAGTGCCCTTCAATCCCACATTGCACCGCAATAACGAACGAGTGTACAGCCGATGTAAACAACGGCTGTCTGAATTCACTCACTCGTTTTGAATGAGGGTTTAGGGGGCGATTTCGGATGCAGCCAAATTATAGTATTCGAAAAACAGTCCCCGGATGACTTTTACTTCCCGCGAGATTCGATCAACACTTTACTATCCTTACTATACTTATTTTGACATTTAACCGCATTTAATACTTGTTTTAGCTACCTAAAGCTTTTTCTTTTTACATAATTATGTTTTATTGTATTGTTATGTTCCTTTGTGTACTCTTTAATATTTTATATTAATTAAAATATATTAAATGTTACATACATACAGGCCTATAGGTGCGTAAACAAATTCATAAGGTGTATAATTTGTTCCAAGTCCCCCTGTAGTCAATTTTATCCTTTAAAACTCATATTTGATAACCAAAATGACATATTTAAACGTTTTTTTCTTGAGAAAAAAGTCTTCATGCCTTGAAATAGCTTGAATGTAACTTTACGCTTGCTTCATTTAGTATGCACATGAATATGCAAATTAGCCCCGCCTCCACTCACACTCAACTTTTACTCAAGTTACTGTAGGAAACGCTGCACAAAGGTATCGCTCTTCACAATGTTGGACACTTAAAATTAAAATGGTTCGCCTTTTGCTTGACTTCATTATCGAACAGCTAATAATGTGTTGCTAATGTTACGCCATCTCAGTCTGCCTTCTAAACATCAGCGTCCTTAGAAACGCTTTGGTCATCAGTGGAGAAAGGCATATAGTTCATAATATACATCATATACATAATTCACCCGCTATATTGCTAAATGTACACGATTTTTAATATCAACAGAAACATATAGCGGGATAACCTGCTTCTCTTGAGATGCACTGCTTCAGAGAATAGTTAATGATATGCTAAAGCCCCGCCCCCTAGTAATGTGATTGGTTATAAGATAGTTTGGGACGTCAGAAACACCAGCAATTTCAAACCGCGCTTTTGAGACTGTCTTTGGTTCGTTGCCGTTTTAAGGAGAAAATACTCAGTGTTGACTGGTGAATTTGCACATTGTTTGTCTTAAAGCATATTAAAAACACCACATAGACATTTCAACAACATTAAACACTTGATTTTCATCAATTTAAACCCATTTCAAGGGTTCTGCCTTTAGTGGGCACTCGTGCAACGTAAGAAATGATGTACATCTGAGTGAACGAGACAGAGGGTGTAATAAATGCACTGAACACCAATAAACATTCCTTGCAGATCTGAAACCATCCTTGAAAAATGCCGGTCGGGGCACGACTACCTCAAATCCATCATTACAAGCTGAAGAAAAATGTGGAACAACCGTAAATCTGTGAAAATGATCTGTCCCTCAAATGACCCGGCAAACGGAGATGCTGTAAGGAAGTCTGATATGAGGAAAGAGGAGATATTGACAAGAGGAAAACATTCGGTTAACAGCAGAGCACGACTCTACAGTGAAGCATCGAGGGAGAGATGCTGTATAACGGCATTTGTTGGTGGACATTTGCAAACTCTTAGCCATTGATTTCTTGTGTTTAAACTACTCAAAGCCAAGTCATATTATATTAACATTCGGCCTGGATGTGTAGCCTTTATGGTTCTGATTCCAGCCGAGGACACGAGATGTTCTCCGTCGACAGATTTACATGGATGTAGTTTATTAAACATTAATTTGATTCAGAGATCATACAGCTGTATGACAGTAAATAATGCCTTTCCCTTTGAAGCAGCTGTAAACAATTATAGTAGTTGTACATGTACATAAAAACATTACATCATTACATATTAGTTATTAGCATTTGTCAAGACACAACATTGGTTACAGAGTTCAGTGGCAATGAAGAAACTTTACACGGCGGTTTGAAATCATAGTGACCATAAAGTCTGTTTTCTTTTTGAACAGCACTAACAACAATCAGGTTCAGTCTTCATGCGGTGTGAGGGGAAGTGATGGAGAATCAGTCAACGTGTGTGAGTCCTTAGCAAATCACTGGGATGGATTGAGGGAAAGTGTTTTTGCGGCCTTTACCACTACACCAGCCCCAAAACATTTACCACAGAAAGGGACTTCTCCCTATCCCGTGTTCTGGATTTTGTTGAATGAATGATTAAAAAACGGTTAAATTAGATGACTTATCTATCAATATTATGCAAATGAAATATGAAAAATTCACACTTATTTCATCATGTGTTCTTGGACCTTCACTACAAACTACATCAAAATCATCAATTAAACATCACAGGTTAAGACCTTTCATTTTGCACAAGAAAGTCGATGTACAAAGACGTCACACAGTTAACTAATACTTGTTTTTATCAGTGTTCGCTGTTTTTGTTGTCACTGTTCCATTGTTCAATGATTTATTATTGGATCTGGCAAACCTCAATCAAAATAGTGGCGTAATTTAGACCAATTTCCAGCAAATTTGGGTATTCCTACACTGTAAAATTTTTTTTTGAGTTCATTGAAAATAAAAAGTTCGAGTTAATACAATGAACATTTGAGAATCGACATCACCCTTTATTCAAATATTATTAAACGATTTGTAAGCATATTGCGTAATTGTGTTTTATTTGTAATAATGCAGTGAAATATGCAAAATTGTGCTATTTTCATGATTTATCACAACATTTTTTATTTATGTGGTTCAGATATAATAATAGTTTGAGTTTCTATTTATTAAACCAATTTCCTTCATTGTATTAACTCAATTTTTTTATTTCAATGACCTCAACATTTTAAGGCAACCAGGTTACTTACTCTTTTACAGTGTACTGGAGTGATTGTGTCCATGCCATCATTTTAATGATTTAAATGTTATATAATCAAGAAAACATTGACATTATACAGTATATTTAACCCTTGTGCATTGTTCAAATTCACTAGCCTTTCGTTATGTCCGGGATGAAAACATCCACGAATTAAACTGCTGTAAAAATGTATGATACATTTTTTTTTTAGCATAATCTGTTAATCAACCTCAGTCCTGATCAAAACTACTAAATGTTTTTTTTTTTAAATACAGGATTTTTACTCTTTAAATGCCAAGTTCATAAATGATGTTGCTGATTTGAGGAAAAAACACACAAAATTACCTATTTTCAATATAAAATCATATTTGTGTATAATTGTGTATTGGATTTTTTTTAACCTTTTATCACAGTCTTGGACATGTGGAAGATTAGTAACAACATTGGCTTTGATGCATTGTTAGCTTTTGTGCAGGATCAGATTTGAATCATTTATATGCGGTTATACTCCATATAAAGCCAGAAACTAAGCTCTTTTTGCACAGCTCTATCTAAAGGGTTAATGGCACCAGCTGGTGATTGATCAACATTAAAAATTACACATTTGACCTCTTCCCAACAGGGAAAACCACCAACAATCCAGAACGCATGATTATATGGTGTCCTGGCGTTGCAATCAAAAAATGTGGTTATAATGGAAGTCAATGGGGCAAAAGCAGCCACGGGGAGTAAATGAACATCTGATACTGCACAAAAAACAACAATGCATCAAAGCCAATGTTGTTACTAATCTTTCACTAATCTTTTTTTTTTTTTTTTTTTTTTTACCTTTTATCACAATCACTTTTTGTTTAAAAAAAAAAACAAATCCAGGATTTTTACTCTTTAATTGCCAATGATTTTCAAAAACTGATTCAAAACTGATTTGGGGAAGAAGAAAAAAACCCCACAAAATGACTTATTTTCAAAATAAAAAAGTGATTGTAGACTGGATAAAAAAAAAAAAAAACATATTTAGTAGTTTTGATCAGGACTGAAGTTGATTAATAGATTTATGCAAAAAAAATTGAAAAAATATGTATCTGATACATTTTCGCAGCAGTTTAATGTAGTGGATGTTTGTCAAAATAAGATTTGTCACCAAAAATCATTCCATTTGCTGAAACACAGAGAAAGTTGTGGCCAAATTAAGACTCAACAGCGCCTCATAGTGGACGAAAACATCCACAACATCACATAAGGGTTCAAATTGTTGTCTTTTAAATTTCCATTCGCAGTGTCGGCTCAGATCCGGGCCACATCTGGCACATGTGGATTCAATGCGTATGAGATCTGTCCCGACACTGTGATGCGGTCTGGGTCTCTGCGCTCCATCAAAGAGGAGCAAACCCGGGCTGTCAACAGATGTTTGGTGGTGAGGGTTTATCATGACGACACATAATCTATGCAAGTACACAAATGCAGATTCTTGAACAGGGCTCTGAAAGCATGTATAAAGTGCGTTCTTGCTTTTCTGTGGGAGCAACAAAACTCGACTTTAGGCCTGCTATACAGTGCACTTTTCAGTGGCGTTGCTTCCGGAAGTATTTTTTTCCATTAATTTTTTTTTTTGTGTACCTCATCGAGTCACCAGGTGAGCCAGTGCATGACTTTACTTACTCAAGTACGGATGATGCTATCGGAAGCTAATCAGGCTAGTTGTGTGGCTAGACAGAAAAGTGCTCTCAGTACTCTAAATATAAAGACAGAATACACTCACCTAAAGGATTATTAGGAACACATACTAATACTGTGTTTGACCCCCTTTCGCCTTCAGAACTGCCTTAATTCTATGTGGCATTGATTCAACAAGGTGCTGAAAGCATTCTTTAGAAATGTTGGCCCATATTGATAGGAGAGCATCTTGCAGTTGATGGAGATTTGTGGGATGCACATCCAGGGCACGAAGCTCCCGTTCCACCACATCCCAAAGATGCTCTATTGGGTTGAGATCTGGTGACTGTGGGGGCCATTTTAGTTCAGTGAACTCATTGTCATGTTCAAGAAACCAATTTGAAATGATTGGAGCTTTGTGACGGTGCATTATCCTGCTGGAAGTAGCCATCAGAGGACGGGGACATGGTGGTCATAAAGGGATGGACATGGTCAGAAACAATGCTCAGGTCGGCCGTGGCATTTAAACAATGCCCAATTGGCACTAAGGGGCCTAAAGTGTGCCAAGAAAACATCCCCCACACCATTACACCACCACCACCAGCCTGCACAGTGGTAACAAGGCATGATGGATCCATGTTCTCATTCTGTTTACGCCAAATTCTGACTCTACCATCTGAATGTCTCAACAGAAATCGAGACTCATCAGACCAGGCAACATTTTTCCAGTCTTCAACTGTCCAATTTTGGTGAGCTTGTGCAAATTGTCGCCTCTTTTTCCTATTTGTAGTGGAGATGAGTGGTACCCGGTGGGGTCTTCTGCTGTTGTAGCCCATCCGCCTCAAGGTTGTGCGTGTTGTGGCTTCACAAATGCTTTGCTGCATACCTCGGTTGTAACGAGTGGTTATTTCAGTCAAAGTTGGCCTAAACTCCCTTTGGAGTGACTTTGTGCTATTGGGACGTGATGGCGCCTGTGTGCTGGGCTTGCCGTCTGTCGCTCTTGTGGTTGCTTGTCTGGTTGTCTGCTCTATTTTTAAATTGCTACAATTTTAAATTGCCGCCAAGCACTTTTGGATATCCGCAACTCGGTTGCGACCACATTTTCAAACTCTTACATTTTAGAGGTGGACTGCTCTTTTAACAAGACTGATGAGTCGTCCACATCGGCTGTCCCGGGTCATATTCGCCGATGGCCCCTCAGCATCCCGCGGAGAAAGCGAAGGAGGAAACGAGGAAACCGCGGAGGTTACATCATGAAGCTAAAAGCTCACCTGCGGGCTGGTTTTCTCTCGGATCCTTCCCACGAATCGCTTCACGGCGGTTCTACTACCTGGCGCCCGCGGGACGTGGCATACCGGTGGCTTCGTCATGTTCTCCCCGTGCACCCGAGTCCTGTTTTTCGATCCGGTCTCTACCGCACCGGCCTCGGCTCCAGACATCGGGGGGTTACTCACAGTAATCTGCGCACGCTGAAAAGAGCGTCCTCATCGCCTGCTATTATCCCTCCACCGAAGATGGCATTATTAAATGCCCGTTCTCTGCTGAACAAGACCTTCTTACTAAATGACTTTTACTCAGCTCACAACTTGGACTTTATGTCTATCACAGAATCCTGGTTAAAGGTTGGTGATCTAACTCCGTTTTCTGAACTGATACCCGCTGACTGTACATTTTTTAACTCTGCTCGTCCAAGTGGACGCGGGGGTGGCATAGTAACTATCTTGAAGAACTCTCTCTCTGCGCGCTGTCGATTGGTCCCTGGAACGGCCTTTTCCAGCTTCGAAGCTCAGTTTCTTCACTTGGACTGGAACGGTCCTGTATGTCTAGTGGTGATTTATCGTCCCCCGCACTCCTCTAAGGACTTCTTACAGCATTTCACTGAACTGATTGGCAATATTGCGACAAATTACGACCGCTTCCTATTGGTGGGCAACTTTAATATTCATGTCTGCTGTCCGTCTAACCCCCTATCACATGAGTTTCTTAATATTATCAATGTTTTTAATCTCTCCCAGTGGATCAGTGACTCTACACACATTTTGGGTCATACGTTGGACCTTGTACTCTCTTATGGGTTTGATGTGACTGATGTTGTGCTCTCAGATTTTATGATATCTGATCATAAGCCTATATTATTCACACTATCCCTTCCAGAGCTCTCTCTTTCTCCTAGTACAACTGTAAGTCTTTCTCGCTTCTACTCTCCTCAGTTTAGCACAAATTTCAACTTGTGTTTTGATGAATGTTGCTCACAATTGAACTTCAACAATTGGATCAACCATTATCTGACTTGGATGCTGATCAACATCTGAGCCTCCTGAACTCTGCCTGGCTTATGGTAGCAAATGCAACTGCCCCCCTTAAGCCTCATAAACAGAAAACTAAATCTGTACTGTGGCAAAACTCTGCTACCCGTCTCTTAAGACAAAACTGCAGGAAGGCAGAACGTAAATGGAAACAAGACAGGCTGCATATCTCTCTTCAAATGCTCAGAGACTCTCTTACATCCTACCAGACTGCAGCCAAGTCTGCAAAAGCTGCATACTTCTCCAACCTAATTGAAGCTAATCACTCTAAATCGAAGGTTTTGTTTTCAGTTATTCAATCAGTTACCAATCCTTCTGTGAACACCCTGCCTGTGGTTTCTGATGCTCTCTGTGAAAACTTCTTGAGATACTTTAGTGACAAAATTACGAACTTAAGACTTGATGTCTGTCCCACCTTAACGTTAGCCAATTCTCCAATCATGTCACCCGCCTCTGCATTTTTGGACGCTTTTGAACCCGTCAATCTCCAGGAATTGAGGGAGGTGATTGACAATCTTAAACCCTCATTTTGTCCTAGTGAAATTATTCACCTCAAATTTTTTTAATTAATTATTGATTCGATTGGGCCTGGTCTGTTATCTCTTGTTAATAAGTGTCTCCAAACGGGCTCTGTTCCTGCTGACCTTAAAGTCGCTACAGTCACTCCTCTGCTCAAGAAGCCTTCTCTGGACCCCACTGTCCTAAAATGTTTTCGCCCCATTTCTGTTTTGCCTTTTATTTCAAAAGTTTTAGAGAAAATTGTGCTGAATCAACTTCAACACTTTATGACTAGCGATTCTATTTATGAGGTTTTTCAGTCTGGCTTTAAGTCTGCGCACAGCACTGAGTCCGCCCTTCTGAGAGTTATAAATGACATCTACATCTCCACTGACTCTGGGGACTCTGTGGTTCTTATTCTTTTAGATTTATCAGCTGCTTTTGATACCATAGACCACTCCTTACTATTATCTAGACTAGAGTCTTGGGTAGGTCTAAAAGCAAACGCTCTGAAATGGTTTCATTCATACCTATCTGACAGAACATTTTTAGTGAAATTGGGTAACTTTTCATCTTCCGCCGCTCCTCTGACCTGTGGCCTTCCTCAAGGCTCTATTTTAGCTCCCTCTCTATTCTCTCTGTACATGCTGCCTTTGGGCTCTATTCTAAGAAAGCATGGTGTGTCCTTTCATTTCTATGCAGATGACACTCAAATCTATCTTCCAGTAAAGTAAAACAACTCCACTGCGATCACCTCTCTTCTCCAATGTTTAGAGGAGGTTAAATTATGGCTAGCCCAGAACTTCCTCTTCTTAAACGAGGACAAGACCGAGGTGATTGTATTCAGTCCAAATGAAAACTCTCAGTGTATAAGCCCTGAGCTAGAAAGTTTATCCGCTTTTAGATCGACACGGGTGACGAACCTAGGTATTATTTTTGACCAGCTTTTAAAATTTGACAGACATATCTCCTCTGTTGTTGGATCCAGTTTTTATCAGCTTCGTCTACTGTCAAAAATTAAAAACTTTCTCTCCCCAAAAACTCTCGAACTGGCTGTTCATGCGCTTGTTACGTCGCGTTTAGATTACTGTAATTCCCTATATTGCGGTATATCTAAATATCAAATTGCGCGACTTCAGCTTGTCCAAAATGCTGCTGCCAGACTGCTTTCAAAGTGTCGTAAACATGATCACATCACTCCGATTCTTAGATCCCTTCACTGGTTGACGATTTGTCAGAGAATAGACTTCAAAATTCTCCTCTTCGTGTATAAATCCCTACATAACAAAGCTCCTGTCTATTTATCTGAACTCCTTCACTCCTATACTCCACCCAGAAGCCTCCGTTCTTGTGATCAGGCTTTGTTGGTCGTTCCTCGCGCTAGACTAAAGCGTAGAGGCGAGCGTGCATTTGCGGTGGCAGGGCCACGACTTTGGAAAACCCTGCCTTTAGAGATTAGGCTGGCCCCTTCCTTGTCTATTTTCAAGTCCCTGCTAAAAACTTTTTTATTTTCCTTAGTGTACTGATTACGGTGATATGTTAAACTTTTCTATAGGTGGTTTTTATATTTTTATGTGGTTTATTTTTTTTTTATTTTTTTTTATGTGTGATATTCTTGCTCTTCTGTAAAGCACTTTGCTCAGCCTGGGGAAATGTGTGGAAATGTGCTATACAAATAAAATTGAACTTGAACTTGAAAGTTGCTCTTCTATCAGCTTGAATCAGTCGGCTCATTCTCCTCTGACCTCGAGCATCAACAAGGCATTTTCGCCCACAGGACTGCCGCATACTGGATGTTTTTCCCCTTTCACACCATTTTTTGTAAACCCTAGAAATGGTTGTGCGTGAAAATCCCAGTAACTGAGCAGATTGTGAAATACTCAGACCGGCCCGTCTGGCACCAACAACCATGCCACGCTCAAAATTGCTTAAATCCCCTTTCTTTCCCATTCCGACATTCAGTGTGGAGTTCAGGAGATTGTCTTGACCAGGACCACACCCCTAAATGCATTGAAGCAACTGCCATGTGATTGGTTGATTAGATAATTGCATTAATGAGAAATTGAACAGGTGTTCCTAATAATCCTTTAGGTGAGTGTAGATACATAATATAGTAAAGTCATTCACTGGCTCACCTGGTGACTCGATGAGGTGCGTGTAAATGTCCGGGTAAGACACCTCTGGCCACTGGGTGGGGTTTTTACACCAATTTGACGCTGGGAGAATGAAGGGACATGTTTTTAACTTGACCAAATGAAGTGTGTGGATGTGTCTTTCACGCTCTATGGCAGGCAGGGTGGACATATAATCACTTGACATGTTTAATCTGAGAGATTTCTTCAGTTCTTCACGTCTGCCGGCTGTGTACGGCCGTTGTTTTGTGTCGCTGTTTTGTATGGAAGTCTATGGGAAGTTTAGTTTATTTTCCCCTAAAAAGGGGCGGTGACGAAATTGACAGTAAAGTTCCCGGATGTGCCGGTAGTCCGTATAACGTGACTCGAGTTACTTGTAATGCGTTACCCCAACACTGTATATGGCATGTTCAGAAATTCATACAAACAAAATATTAAGGGGGGCATGAAACTTTTGTGAAAATGATCAAAAATGCTGGCGGTGGCTGGCAACTTTTAAGAAAGAGTTAAACAAGTATTTAAAAAAATAAGCTTTAACAGAAGCATATAACATCACTAGGTCTGCCTTTAACCCTCTGGTGCTCTTGGTTTAGGGGTTGCACTGGTTGTCTTCCCAGTCAAAAGTGACTGAACACCTAAAAATAAAACTTCCTCCACCCCAGTAAAACCAATGCAATTTATTTTCTTCGATAATATTTGTTCTTTTTAATTTTGTATTTTGAGATGATTTGATGGTATTTTTTAATATTTATAATTATGGTCTTTTTTTGCCATTGAAAATGACAATTTTTTTTGTAATTCTTTTTATTATTGCAGTATTTCAGGTTAAAATAGAGACTAGGCCTTCAAAATATTTTTTTTTTGAAGGCAGATTAGCGCCCTCTTTTGGAATTATTTAAGAAATCATGCAACCATGGGTGTAACCACTATATATATATATATATATATATTTTTTTTTTATTTATTTTTTTTTTTTATAAAGTTTTAGATTAGATAGATAGATTTTTTTTTTTCTGTGAATTTGTGTTTTTGCAGATTTCCCATCCATTTCCTATGGTCGGTCATTTATGACCGAAGACAATGAACGCAATTTTTTTTTTACGACCAATTAACATGCTCGAATCATGACCCCAATTTTTCTGTGTGTTTACATACCCAACGCTAGAAAAGTCACTAAGTTTCATATCATTCCGATGAAGCAGTGATTTTTAACATTTCAAAACAGAAATGTTTTGACCGAAGAGCACCAGAGGGTTAAAGGTTGATAAGTTACTGTTAAAAATTCCCCAAGGAAGAAATTGAATGGGATTTTTACTTCCAGAATCCGAGTGTATGGCACTCCTTGTAGCAGCGCTAAGACTAATATTGCTACTTGCCCTCCATGTGACAACACGTGAAATGGAGAAGCGTCTGCATTCAAGCACTTGCCTAGAGTATGTTTGGGCTCAAACTCAGTTATGATGCTACGTCTACAGTGTTATCTACATGTGTTAGCTGCTCTATCGAACTTCACTAATCCACCTGAACCTCGTGCGTTACAGTGTGTGCTACTCCAGTGGCATCTCGTATACTAGCTCTCCTCCGGTTTGTTAGTTCTCAGCAGTCTCAGTTCATCCTCAAGGTAGCTTATTCTGTCCAGCAGGGCGGCTCTGTCGGCTTGGGCTCTCTGGCTGGCTTGCCAACGCGCTTCCTCGATCTTCCGCTCATACCAGCGCTCCATCTGCAGAGTCACCGCCTCAAAAAAGTACTGCGTAACCTCCAGCGCGTGCATGTTCTCCCGCTCCTGGGCGAAGGAAGCCTCGCCGGTGTGGCGGTCTGCTAGAGTCGTCAGGGTTTGTGCGTTTTGTTTGGTCTTTGCTCTTTGTTGCATGCGTTTTTTGAGGTTCCTGTGATCGAGTGCAGGTTCCGGCTCACAGCGCTGATCCAGACTCGAGTCCTGAGGCTCATTCTGCACTCGGTGAGGGTCACTACAGGCCCGGGATCGTTGTTTAGGCCGGACTATACACGGAGACTGGGGCGCAGATTGATTCTGTGATGGCTGCTTATCTGAAAAGAAAGAGAAAAGCTTAAAGGGTTAGTTCACCCAAAAATGAAAATTCTGTCATTAATGACTTCCCCTCATGTCGTTCGACACCCGTCAGACCTCCGTTCATCTTCAGACACAAATGAAGATATTTTAGTGTAAATCTGATGGCTCTGAAAGGCCTCCATTGGCTCAATGCACGGTTCACTCTCATGACCCTTCAAATGTACTAAAGACGTTGTTACAAAGTCCATCTCACTACAGTGCTTCTACAATAACTTTATAAAGCGACGAGAATAGTTTTTGTGCGCAAAAAAACCCTAAATAACGACTTCTATAGTGATGACGATTTCAAAACACGGCATCATGAAGCTTCGAAGCGTTATGAATCAGTGAGTCGATTCATGATTCGGATCGTGTGTCAAACCGCCGAAATTTGGCGATTCAAACCGCTGAATCGACTCACTGATTCATAACGCTTCGAAGCTTCATGAGGCCGTGTTTTGAAATCGTCATCACTATATAAGTCGTTATTTAGGGTTTTTTTGCGCAAAAAAACTATTCTCGCCGATTCATAAAGTTATTTTAGAAGCACTTTTAAGATGATTTCGTCCTGTAATGTAGGGTGACCACCTGTTATTTATATGGATCATAAAAAATACATGAATATACACCGATCAGGCATAACATTGTTTTGGTCCCCCTTTTGCTGACCCGTCGAGGCATGGACTCCACAAGACCCCTAAAGGTGTGCTGTGGTCTCTGGCACCAAGATGTTAGCAGCAGACCCTTTAAGTCCTGTAAATTGCGAGGTGGGGCCTCCATGGATCGGACTTGTTTGTTCAGCTCATCCCACAGATGCTCGATTGGATTGAGATCTGAAAGGCCAGACATGGTCTCAACAATGCTTAGGTAGGTGGGACGTGTCAAAGTAACATCCACATGGATGGAGGACCCAAGGTTTCCCAGCAGAACATTGCCCAAAGCATCACTGCCTCCGCCGCCACACCTTCTTCCCTTAATGCACCTGGTGCCATGTGTTACCCAGGTAAGCCACACACACACACACACACCCGGCCATCCACGTGATGTAGAAGAACACGTGATCATCAGACCAGGCCGTCTTCTTCCATTGCTCCGTGGTCCAGTTCTGATGCTCACGTGCTACTGTTGGTGCTTTGGGCGGGGTCAGGGGTCAGCATGGGCACTGGTCAGCGGCTGTGCCGCCCCATACACAACAAACTGAGATGCTCTGTGTATTCTGACCCCTTTCTATCTGAACCAGCATTAACTTCTTGAGCAGTTTGAGCTCCAGTAGCTCGTCTGTTTGATCGGACCACACGGGCCAGCCTTCACTCCACACGGGCATCAATGAGCCTCGGCCGCCCATGACCCTGTGGCCGGTTCTCCACTGGTCCTCCATGACCCTGTGGCCGGTTCTCCACTGGTCCTTCATGACCCTGTGGCCGGTTCTCCACTGGTCCTCCATGACCCTGTGGCCGGTTCTCCACTGGTCCTTCATGACCCTGTGGCCGGTTCTCCACTGGTCCTCCATGACCCTGTGGCCGGTTCTCCACTGGTCCTTCATGACCCTGTGGCCGGTTCTCCACTGTTCCTCCATGACCCTGTGGCCGGTTCTCCACTGGTCCTTCATGACCCTGTGGCCGGTTCTCCACTGTTCCTTCATGACCCTGTGGCCGGTTCTCCACTGTTCCTTCATGACCCTGTGGCCGGTTCTCCACTGGTCCCTCATGACCCTGTGGCCGGTTCTCCACTGTTCCTTCATGACCCTGTGGCCGGTTCTCCACTGGTCCTCCATGACCCTGTGGCCGGTTCTCCACTGGTCCACTGGTCCTCCATGACCCTGTGGCCGGTTCTCCACTGTTCCTCCATGACCCTGTGGCCGGTTCTCCACTGGTCCTTCATGACCCTGTGGCCGGTTCTCCACTGGTCCTCCATGACCCTGTGGCCGGTTCTCCACTGGTCCACTGGTCCTCCATGACCCTGTGGCCGGTTCTCCACTGTTCCTCCATGACCCTGTGGCCGGTTCTCCACTGGTCCTCCATGACCCTGTGGCCGGTTCTCCACTGTTCCTCCATGACCCTGTGGCCGGTTCTCCACTGGTCCTCCATGACCCTGTGGCCGGTTCTCCACTGGTCCTTCATGACCCTGTGGCCGGTTCTCCACTGGTCCTCCATGACCCTGTGGCCGGTTCTCCACTGGTTCTTCATGACCCTGTGGCCGGTTCTCCACTGGTCCTTCATGACCCTGTGGCCGGTTCTCCACTGGTCCTTCATGACCCTGTGGCCGGTTCTCCACTGGTTCTTCATGACCCTGTGGCCGGTTCTCCACTGTTCCTTCATGACCCTGTGGCCGGTTCTCCACTGGTCCTCCATGACCCTGTGGCCGGTTCTCCACTGTTCCTCCATGACCCTGTGGCCGGTTCTCCACTGGTCCTTCATGACCCTGTGGCCGGTTCTCCACTGGTCCTTCATGACCCTGTGGCCGGTTCTCCACTGGTCCTCCATGACCCTGTGGCCGGTTCTCCACTGGTTCTTCATGACCCTGTGGCCGGTTCTCCACTGGTCCTTCATGACCCTGTGGCCGGTTCTCCACTGGTCCTTCATGACCCTGTGGCCGGTTCTCCACTGGTTCTTCATGACCCTGTGGCCGGTTCTCCACTGTTCCTTCATGACCCTGTGGCCGGTTCTCCACTGGTCCTCCATGACCCTGTGGCCGGTTCTCCACTGGTCCTCCATGACCCTGTGGCCGGTTCTCCAATGGTCCTTCATGACCCTGTGGCCGGTTCTCCACTGGTCCTCCATGACCCTGTGGCCGGTTCTCCACTGGTTCTTCATGACCCTGTGGCCGGTTCTCCACTGGTCCTTCATGACCCTGTGGCCGGTTCTCCACTGGTCCTTCATGACCCTGTGGCCGGTTCTCCACTGGTTCTTCATGACCCTGTGGCCGGTTCTCCACTGTTCCTTCATGACCCTGTGGCCGGTTCTCCACTGGTCCTCCATGACCCTGTGGCCGGTTCTCCACTGTTCCTCCATGACCCTGTGGCCGGTTCTCCACTGGTCCTTCATGACCCTGTGGCCGGTTCTCCACTGGTCCTCCATGACCCTGTGGCCGGTTCTCCACTGGTCCTTCATGACCCTGTGGCCGGTTCTCCACTGGTCCTCCATGACCCTGTGGCCGGTTCTCCACTGGTCCTTCATGACCCTGTGGCCAGTTCTCCACTGGTCCTTCATGACCCTGTGGCCGGTTCTCCACTGGTCCTTCATGACCCTGTGGCCGGTTCTCCACTGGTCCTCCATGACCCTGTGGCCGGTTCTCCACTGGTTCTTCATGACCCTGTGGCCGGTTCTCCACTGTTCCTCCATGACCCTGTGGCCGGTTCTCCACTGTTCCTCCATGACCCTGTGGCCGGTTCTCCACTGGTCCTTCCTCTGAGCACTTTTGATAGAGACTGGCCACTGCAGACCGGGAACAGCCCACAAGAGCTGCAGTTTTGGAGATGCTCTGACCCAGTCTTCTAGCCGTCACAATCTGGCCATTGCCAAACTCACTCAAATCCTGTTATTCACTTCACCTTTCATAATGTTATGCCTGATCTGTGTACATTATTTATGAAATAAATAATATTGTCTGCTATATCCCTCCATATGTGTTCGGTGTTGCATATTTTATCACCTATTTATGTTGTGTAACACTTACATAAGCCTTTAACTGAATGAGGACAAACACAGGAAAACCATTAATGCTTCATGTAGCTCTGTCTGTATGTGAGATGAGCTAGAAAATCTGTGTGTGTGTGTGTGTGTGTGTGTGTGAGATTGTTCATTCCTCCATGCAGTCATGAGTGCCATACCTGGTGAGGCGTCCACCTCGATCACATAGTAACTGGCTGATCCATCCTCAGGACACGTGTTCGCTGCTGCAGTCTCTCCTCCATCTTTGGCCTCGGGTTGGTTTGCTGATGGAGAGTGACGAGCTCTGACCCCAGATGTGTCCGGTCCAGCTGTGTGGGAATGGGGATCCCAATCGGAAAGAGTGTCAGTGAGGGACGAGGAGCGCCGTAACTTGGAGTTGCAGCGATCGCCAGAGAGACGCGTCTCCAGACTTTGGATCTTAGAAAGGCACCAGTTCTTGATATCGGTGACCACTGAAGCCTGCTTACAAACAGAGAGAAGGAATAAATAATCCCATGCCAATAATTTATATTAGGAATGACAAGAAAATGCATCATGACGAAAGCTAGAATCCATGTTAGAGTTGATTTATTCAGTCACTAATCACCACAGATATCTGAGATATACATCAAATATCATCACAGGGCAGAAAGTCTCTGATCTTTAGCTGTATCGCCATGAACCGGACCACTTATAAGCCAAATATTGTTTCTTTTACTTCTAGACAAAGACAAAAAGCAAGGAAAGCGTGAAAAAAATGACCTGTCTTTTTTCTCCTTCCAAGCGTTCCTGTATGGCTCTCTTGTCAATTCGATGTAAACATTCAATCCTCTCAGCGGACACTCGCTCTAAAGTGATCTTATCTAGAGCTCTGATCTGAAAATCAACACACAATTATCAACCACAGATAAACATTTAAAACACTCATCCTTTCATTTGAGTGTTCATCGGAGTGTTCCAAGAGCCTAGCACTTTTGTCACACTTGAACCACGAATACGCAAAAAAAAGACTGGAGTCGAGGAGTTTATGTGGTTGAAATTAAAAAAAGTTACAAATCCTTCACCCACGGGTCAATTTGACCCACATATGAATGAATGAAAAAAAACAAATATATATATATATATATATATATATATATATATATATATATATATATATATATATATATATATATATATATATATATATATATATATATATATATATTAGGGATGAATATTGTCGGTACGACATCTGAATCAGCTGATAAACACTTAGAATATATATATATATTTTTAAATTATGAGATAAGATCATGCGCGTACAGAAGGACGTGACCATTAACAGTGACTCGTGTGTGTGTGTGTGTGTGTGTGTGTGTGTGTGTGATCTCTAGCGCGTGCAGAAGCCTCCTCCAGATTTAGTGAGATCGCTGTTGTTATAGTAATAAAATATACAGTTTATTAATCTCTAATAATATTTTATGAAATGGATGATGAAAAAATAATCCAAGGAGCTCTAAAATAACTGTAGAATGTTTTATTTGAAGCTAAAGACCGCATTAACTGATGTCATGCCACCCCCACTTCATGTGCACAAACATTACATCCAAAAATAAAATATTTAGGTTACATCTGCATCTGTCAGGGATGAAAAATCACTGACTTTTAATATACTCTTATTATAAAAAGAACTTTATTAACATGTTTTTATCTTTAACAAGTATCCTTTTAGTAAGACCTCAGAAATCTGAAACCAGAATGAAGAAAAAAAAAGTTTTTGCTCAAAATGGTGTTGTTTGTAAACAAAGGGAAAAATAAATGTATATCGGCATTGGCCAAAATGAGTGGAAAAATATCGGCATATTGGATATAGGCAAAAATCACTGATATCGGCAAAATGAAATGAAATAGGCTTTCTGGACAAAAAAAAAATATAAATATATTCTTCATATATACAGTGGGGAGAACAAGATTTTTGCCCGATTTTGCAGGTTTGCCCACTTTCAAAGCATGTAGAGGTCATTTTTATCATAGGTACACTTCAACTGTGAGAGACGGAATCTAAAATTAAAAATCCAGAAAATCACATTGTATGATTTTTAAGTAATTAATTTCCATTTTATTGCATGACATAAGTATTTGATAGATCAGAAAAGCAGAACTTAATATTTGGTACAGAAACCTTTGTTTGCAATTACAGGGATCATGCGTTTCCTGTAGTTCTTGCCCAGGTTTGCACACACTGCAGGAGGGATTTTGGCCCACTCCTCAATACAGACCTTCTCCAGATCCTTCAGGTTTCGGGGCTGGGCAAAACGGACTTTCAGCTCCTCCAAAGATTCTCTATTGGGTTCAGGTCAGGAGACCGGCTAGGCCACTCCAGGACCTTGAGATACTTCTTACGGAGCCACTCCTTAGTTGCCCTGGCTGTGTGTTTCGGGTCGCTGTCATGCTGGAAGACTCAGCCACGACCCATCTTCAGTGCTCTAACTGAGGGAAGGAGGTTGTTGGCCAAGATCTCGCGATACATGGCCCCATCCATCCTCCATTCAATACGGTGTCCTTTCCCCTTTGCAGAAAAGAATCCCCAAACAATGATGTTTCCACCTCCATGCTTCACGGTCGGGATGATGTTCTTGGGGTTGTACTCGTCCTTCTTCTTCCTCCAAACACAGCGAGTGGAGTTTAGACCAAAAAGCTCTATTTTTGTCTCCTCAGACCACATGACCTTCTCCCATTCCTCCTCTGGATCATCCAGATGGTCATTGTCAAACTTCAGACGGGCTTGGACATGCGCTGGCTTGAGCAGGGGGACCTTGCGTGCGCTGCAGGATTTTAATCCATGACGGCGAAGTGTGTTACTAATGGTTTTCTTTGAGACTGTGGTCCCAGTTCTCTTCAGGTCATTGACCAGATCCTGCCGTGTAGTTTTGGGCTGATCCCTCACCTTCCTCATGATCATTGATGCCCCACGAGGTGAGATCTTGCATGGTGCCCCAGACCGAGGGAGATTGACCGTCATCTTGAACTTCTTCCATTTTCTAATAATTGCGCCAACAGTTGTTGCCTTCTCACCAAGCTGCTTGCCTATTGTCCTGTAGCCCATCCCAGCCTTGTGCACGTCTACAATTTTATCCCTGATGTCCTTACACTGCTCTGGTCTTGGCCATTGTGGAGAGGTTGGAGTCTGTTTGATTGAGTGAGTGGACAGGTGTCTTTTATACAGGTAATTAGTGGAGGATAGGACGGCTTCTTAAAGAAAAACGAACAGGTCTGTGAGAGCCGGAATTCTTACTGGTTGGTATGGGATCAAATACTTATGTTAAACAATAACATGCAAATTAATTATTTAAAAATCATACAATGTGATTTTCTGGATTTTTTGTTTTAGATTCCATCTCTCACAGTTGAAGAGTACCTATGATAAAAATGACATACCTCTACATGCTTTGTAAGTAGAAAAACCTGCAAAATTGGCAGTGTTTCAAATACTTGTTCTCCCCACTGTATATTAAACAGATAAATATAGACATATATTTTTATACTGCAGATTTCAGGTGAATGGGACCAGTGGCCATGAAAAGTGATTTCAGTGTCTGGACCCCTAATGCGGACACATGGGTTCTTCTACTGAAACTAAGCTTTGGTCTGTATGCACCTGCTGTCTGTTCTTGCGGTCCAGTTGGCCCATCTTGCTGTTCATGAGCTCCTGCACAGTGTGAATCTCGGACTGCATTTCCTCTTTCGTGGCCATCAGCTGGTTCTCCAGTTTATTGATGAGAGGTTCACACCTGCAGCCATTCAATGGGGCCTTTAATGGAAATAACACATACCCAAGAGTCAAACATAACATTCACTGCACGAGATATTTGCTATTTTTCATTTTTGGAGAAAATGTTAGGCTTCCTGACAGAAACTGGTTCTAGCTAACAAATTATTTTAAATTTGTATTATTTCTGAATGATTTTGTGGTTGTAAGATTGTAGATTGTGGTGATGTAGGATTTTAAAATTAATAAATTCCACTATAAAAGGGTTAGTTCACCCAAAAATGAAAATTCTGTCATTAATTACTTACCCTCATGTCGTTCGACACCCGTCAGACCTCCGTTCATATTAGGAACACAAATGAAGATATTTTAGTGTAAAGCTGATGCTGAGAAAGGCTTCAGATAGGCCTCCATTGGCATTAGTCCATCTCACCACAGTGTTACTCTACAATCATTTTACGATGCAACGACAATAGTTTTTGTGCGCAAAAAAAGTAAAAATAACACCTTTATCCAACTTGTTCTTGTCTTCCGTGTGTGCCTCCACGACGCATGCGTGAGAATATGAGCAGATCCGGCGTTCGGACACATGACCCAGAAGAGATTTGTTTACGAGCAGAGGAAGACGCGCGTGTCTCAGCTGTTGAATTCTACATTGATCGTGCTTTAGGTCTCGGCGTAGTTCTCAAAATGGGGTAAAGTGAGCATTTCATGGATTCCCGAACGCCGGCGCAACGTCATATTCTCGCGCATGTGTCGTGGAGACACACACGGAAGACAAGAACAAGTTGGATAAAGGTGTTATTTAGATTTTTTTTTGCGCACAAAAACTATTGTCGTCGCATCGTAAAATTATTGTAGAGTCACTGTGGTGAGATGGACTTTGTAACGATGTTTTAAGAGCCTTTTATGGGTCTTGTGAGTGTAAATGTACTGAATGCCAATGGAGGCCTATCTGAAGCCTTTCTCAGCATCAGCTTTACACTAAAATATCTTCATTTGTGTCTGAAGATGAACGGAGGTCTGACGGGTGTCCAACGACATGAGGGTGAGGAATTAATGACCGAATTTTCATTTTTGGGTGAACTAACCCTTTAACATTTTCGAGTGAAATTGCAGGTTAATAATTGCATTACTTTCACAGGAATTTCACAGTAGGATTTTACAATTGTGCTGTAAAACAAATCATGGTTTTACTGTGAGTTTACAGTATTGGAAAACAAGGTACCCAGCATGCAGTGCGGCATGAATAGATTATGCTGTGGAGTTTCTTGACTCTTGTTGGTTTTATCTATTTTTGCTTCACTTTGAGCAGTTTGTGCTGTTGGTTTATGTTGTATACATGTTTTTATTATTTGTCAACTGTCATTATTGTTGTGTTTTGTATGTCAAATATTGATGTCTGTGCATCATTAGGTGATGCTTATAAGATGATGTCAAATCTCAGAAGTATATATACTATATATTATACTATAAACTTCACAACATGAAAACAGTAATTAAGGGCCAGATTTACTAAACAGGGTAAATTAGCGTGAGAGCGCAATTCCATAAAAGCGCCAATGGGTGTGGAAAGTTCTGAGCATAATCTACTGACAACATGCAAATTAAAGCACACAGGCTCAATTTTTGTCACTCGGCGGCCCAGGTAGAGATGTGTGAGTCAAATAAAATAAATAAATGAATTCTTTGCCTGCATGATCTTGCCGTCTTTGCCTCTGTAGAGAGTATAGAGCTGGTACGCCTTGTAGTTATGAGGAGGAGGAGGAGGAGCCGCTGATGATCTCTCTGTCTTACTCTTCTTCTTATGATCACTGTGTTTATTTTGTCTTCGAATGAGGGCATCTGATGGTGACAGCTGCAAAAACACACACACACACACACACACACACACACACACACACACAGTACACAATCCATGATATCAGTATATAGGGAGCGGTTTAACATCACTGAAAGCAGCACTTGTTAAGAGTCTATCAAAAGTCTATTTTATATATCTGACCGGTGAAGTGAGTAACACTGATCATCTCTTCATCAGAAAGTGAACATTTTGTCCTCAAAGTTGATGTGTTATAAGCAGGAAAAATGGGCAAGCGTAAGGATTTGAGCGAGTTTGACAAGGGCCAGATTGTGACGGCTAGACGACTGGGTCAGAGCATCTCCAGAACTGCAGCTCTTGTGGGCTGTTCCCGGTCTGCAGAGGTCAGTCTCTATCAAAAGTGCTCAGAGGAAGGACCAGTGGAGAACCGGCCACAGGGTCATGGGCGGCCAAAGCTCGGGAGCGAAGGCTGGCCCGTGTGGTCCGATCAAACAGACGAGCTACTGGAGCTCAAACTTCTCAAGAAGTTCATTTTTTAAGGCTGATTTTGCAGCAAAAGGGGGACCAACACAATATTATGTATTAGGTTAATATTAGGTTAATATTAATATTAGGTCATAATGTTATGCCTGATCGGTGTATAAACCCAAACTCTCTATTTCACATTTAATATAATGTCATATAATACCCAGCTGATTATACATTATTGCTTAAAAGAGAACATGCATACATGACGTACCCTCTCTTTGACTTTCCTGTCGCTGTTTTTGTTTGCGCGCGCCTCAGTGACGAACACAGTGTCATTCTGCCGGAGAGAACTGTCACTGCCCTGAGTGTCATTGGCTGGAGATACACTGTCCTACACAAACACAGGAGTAAAGCCACAACATTTACAATGACCAGAAAAATCTACAGAGAGTACTACACATTTATTGTAGCGACTAGGATTGGGAATTGAAAATCGGGGTGCGCAAAGAAAGCCGCCTCTCACACTGTATGTGTGTGATACTGAACAGAGCTCTCTTCTGCGTCTTTTGGCACTTGAATGGACAGACAAACACACACAAACATTTCTAAATATGAACACAGTCGGTTATGTCTTAAGTGAACATACACAGTTGAGAAAGAAAGCGTGCGTGTAACAGTGTATTGGATCCGTGCCGCTCTTAAAGTGACAGGAGCCTAATATTCCTGCTGCCGTCTCTATAATAACGCTAATCAAAAGACAGAGGAAATTAACTCGCTGTTCTAACTTTTCTAACTATATTTGTAATGTATATTTTTTGATGAGTGTTTACTGTATATTGACAAATGAGTGTTTACTGAAATTTATATTAGTTAGGCTAGTTGTCACCCGCCTTTTTGAGAATACACATGAAAATGCACTATCCAAACATAAAGGGGTGTAATTCAAGAGTGCTTTTGAATATAGACCTAAGTTTGGTCTTGTTTTTGAAGGCAATTCAAAAGATGACAGTATGAAAAAGTTATGGAAGTTTAAATGTACTGTAAATGAAAAATACTGTACTAAATATTTTTTATTTTATATAAAATATATATTTTACAATAATTTTTTAATCTAAAATTACTATAAAATCGAAGCCAAATGTCTAACCAAGTTGTGTTCCAAATTTGAAGTTGAGATCACAAAAATTGAAGTTCCCATGAGATTTTGTGTAGGCGCTGTAACACAAATAGCCACCGGGTGACTCACACATTCCATTGATTTTTTTTTTAAATGCATTTTCCTGTACATTTCTGTCCAAATATAACTTCCATCACGAAACGGTCACCAAATATGGAACCTTGAGACTCAGACCTTTCCGACGATATGCATTTTGTCAAGATTAGAAAAGATTTTGATTATAAAGTAGTTAAAATAAATGTTGTAATATGAAACATGACATCGCCCACTAGGGGGGGAGCACGTTAGAAGAATTTAGAGTACCGTTTCCATGGTAACGCAACGTCCGATTTCAAAACGGTTTAAACAGGAAGAGTTTTGAGTTCGTAAACTTTCGAATGATACCTAATTTATGATGATTACTAAAATATATGATACGAAAAAAGGCGATAAAAAAAAGAGTGCCAGGTGTCCGGCCAGCGGATAAGGGGTTAATGGTATATTTAAATCATATTTCCTTGTGTAAGTGTTCTTTAGTCTGTTGATTTTTGCTTATGGTATTCAGCTACAATTAAATGTTTTGCAATAAGACTTTTTTTTACTTGAATTGGAATAAAAATTAGGAATCGATAAGAATTGGAATCGTTAAATTCAAACGATCCCCAACCCTAGAAGCGACAGATCTTTTCTTCCATATTGTGAAAAAAATTATGGCTGAGATTTGATTTTATGCATCAGTTGTTGATTGGATGTTGAGGTGTGGGCGTGGCACTCAAAATGGAGGCGGAGCTGAACGCCAGCATGCAGGGGGGCGGGGCTTGAGCGCAGTAAATGAAGTACAGCACACGTCACCAGAGCGAAGTCTGTCATTTTCAGGCCAACTTTAATAAATAAATCCACGAGGGATGGGCATGTGTAGAACTACGAATAATGGATGTTCAGATTCGATTGAGACTAGTTTCTGTAGAGTTCTGCGGTCAGAGACTTGGGCAATGAATACGTCACCACACATTTGGTGTCTGTTTTTAATAACTGTCTGAAATAATGTCTCATGTACGATTTGTTAGCTCTGGTTTGAGTTTTCTTTGTCCAGATGTGTAAAAGCTTTATTTATCAAGTCTAAACTACGGCAGAAATGAATTGTTGAATAGTTGTCTGATAAAATCCAAGCCTGATTCATTTTCAGAGATTTTTCCCGATTTGTTGACAGTGATAAAGGTTTATATAATGTTTTAGATTTTTGAATTATTGAAAATGAATCTGAAGTGTCTTATTACTGTGGGAGTATAAATGTTCAATTATTAAACGTTCTGTCATTAATTATTGCTTACATGACATTCAGTGACAGCATGTTTGAACTTGTTCTCGAGTGCGGTTGCTCATTCTGTGTTGATTGTGTCTGAGAGAGGGAATGAAGTTTCGCTCCTTTACCTTTCTCGGCAGCATCTCCTCCCGAGGGACTGACTGTGCTCGACCCTCAGTCTTCATCTTATCCCTCCTCTTCCTCACAGAGCGTCCTCGGGTGAAGCTCTACATGCAGACACATGGGGAAAAATGAAAGGCGTTTTCTTGCCATATCAGTTTCTCTTAAGTATGTGTGTGTTTTCTTACCTGTGGGGCTTTGGTGAGCAGCAGCGCCACTTCAGGATTATCATTTTCACGAGCCTGATCGAGGGCCGTCTCTCCTGTCTTCACCCAAAACATACACACAGATAAGAACCATGCACATATTCACACAGCCAACCTGGAGAACCATGTTCCTTAAGACAATTGGTTTACAGTAACTGTGGACAGTACAACCCGGTTTGGCACCCTAAGGTCCTGAACAAGCTAATCAAGGTCTTCAGAGTTACTAGTAAATCACAGGACTTTGGACGTTTTTAGTGGGAAAATCAAAAGGATGTGATGTTTATATGCGCTCCCACCTTTCTTCCACTAACACATGAAATTAATTAAATGTTCAGGAAAATGCCGAAAGAGCCATTCTATACTGTAATGTTTTATGTGTCATGCATAGAAAAGGGATTGATATATAGCCTATAGTCAAACATAGCCAGATCTGTATAGTCTATAGTCTCAAATATACTTTATATTATAGGGGTCATGAACTGAGAAATCTAATTTCCCTTGAGCGTTTGTCAGACTATAAGAATATCCTGTAAGTTTCAGAGCTGAAAACTTCCTTGTTAGTCCAAAAACAGCTTTTATTGTCCCCAAGCCCAGAGAGCGACTGGTTGTGAATGAGCCTGTAATAGATGGAGAAAGAGCGCCTCTGCAGAAGAAGATCAACGCCCACTTCATCATCACAACTCTGGCCCCGCCCACTGGAGTGTTAGTGAGATGCCCCGCCCACTGGAGTGTTAGTGAGATGATGAGGAGAGACGAACAGACACTAATAACATTCCCTTCCAGAGGATCCTAATGCTGGGAATTAGGGGTGTAACGGTACACAAAACTGACGGTTCGGTACAGCAGTTTTACAAAATTGCTTTTTATTTATTTTTATTAAACAGTGGTTTACTGAAAAAAAGTGTCTGTCCTTAAATTAATTAAATTATAACAAAAAGTTTATTGAAGATATTGTTGTAAATTATATAGGGAGCCCTTACTTGCACATTAATATTAAAGGTTAACAACAGAGCCCAAACTATTAGCCGTAATTAAGTGGCTATTTATTTTTAGGTATAATAATCAACACTCAAATAACACAGTATGCAAACATGTAAACTTCACAAAAGTTTTTGCAATAACTTCTAAATCTAATTATAAAATAGTTTTTCTCCAATTCGTTGTTGAAATATAATAATTTATACACAGTGTCATTTTCATGACAGGTTTATTTAACATGCATGAAATAATCAAGATATCAGTAACAGGTTAAGTAGAATATAATGAATATATAGGCTAATATAGAGCATATATTTAGTGAAAGAGTTGATTTCTCTAGTGAATATGATTCTGTGGACACTGATGCTACATGACATTGTTTAGTTTACAGCAGTTATATTGAGGTCTTTCCGCCATTGAAACACTGATTGAGCGATTTCACCACATATGATACGTGACAGTAAGTTGTATTGTATCCTCAACATACCTTCAGATGTTCATACATGTTTATTCTTTAGGAAGAGATGATCGATCGGCCGCTTGAACTGTGATCAGTGATCAGTCACGCTACATTAAAGAGCGTCAAAGCGGCAATTTACCGTTTGAAAGTCATGATAAAATGGACTGAATACTTAATATGTTCGTGTGGGAATTCGGATTGTGTGTTCCGCGCTTAAAACAAGCCGACTGTGAACTGTTAAAGATTGCATTTGGAACACGCGTGCACCGAATCGATACGAATACGTGTACTGTTACTAGGAATGTGCTGATTTATTTTCAACACATCTAGGCAGTTGAACTATGTTGCTCAGTAAGATTCAGCTAAGAATCCAACGCCTGCTTGAGTTGCGTTATGATTTTCGCTCAGACACATTGAAACTGTATCAGTGTATCATCTCAAGAAGCATGTGTGTTCAAGTGCTTGTGCAGAGTACATATCAGGGCTTCACTAAGCTCATGAAATATTTCTGAAGGTGCTCACATTGTTTTTGATGCGGCTGTCGGCCCCAGCCTCCAGTAACATGCGTACGGTCTTCCTGTGATTCAGAGCAGCTGCGATATGTAAAGCGCCGTCCCCTGCCTGGACATCAGTGGACAGTCATATGGTCATAATTACAACTTACACAAGAATGATTAAAATTATGTTTGGGTCATTCCGTGCCAACTTAACCAAGGGGCCCCGGCTAAAAAGACAGATTTAGTACTTCTTTTTTTCTGGTGAAAATTAGGGTTGGAAGTCAAAGATCGATTACAATTTCGATTCCTCTTATTGATTCCTTTGTGTACATTTTAACGAAGACTCACGCGCTGTTTTCTGTGCTGCTCACACATCCAAAATGACGAGCGCACAGAAAGCCGCATCACATACTGTATGTTGCGCGATACAAATCTGAGTTCCCGTCTGCGTCTTTTTGCACTTGAACGTACAAACACACACAAAAATTTCCAAATATTGTTAACACAGTCAGTTATGTCTTAAATGAACATAAGCAGCTGAGAAAGAAAGCGTGTGTGTAACAGTGTATTGGATCCGTGCCGCTCTTAAAGTGACAGGAGCCCAAATATTCCGCCTCTATGATAACGTTAATCAAAAGACAGAGAAAATTCACTCACTGTTCTAACTTTTGTAACTATATTTGTAATTAATATTTTATTCATAAAGTGCAGTTATTTTACATTTGATTACAGTTTTTGAACCTGAATACCTGAAAAACTTAAAGTTTTAACATTTTTATTTGTGCAATTGCTAATATTTTATCGTTGATGTTGTCTCACTAAGAAACTTTTATTTTAATCAGAAATGGTTTTGACAGTCAAGAAGTGGATATTAATGATCCCAATTGTTGCGTAACAGTCGATGTTATGTTGAGATTCGCCTATTTTTCCGTGGTGTTTTTCATGCACGAGATTTACATTTGAAGGAGGACGCAACAGTGTTTGAGACTCACGGTGTGTGATGTCCATGTACTGAACTCTTGTTATTCAACTACGCCAAGGTTAATTCAGTTTTTAAATCTAGGGCACATTTAATAATGCTTGAAATATATATTAGTTAGGCAAGTTGTTTTTATCATATTTTTTAAACCATATAGTTCCTTGTGTCTTGATTTTTGCTCATGGTATTTCAGCTACAATGAAATGTTTTGCAGTAAGACTTAGAATAAATGTGAATGATATTTAAGTTTTGTTTTACCTTGTTGGAGTCAAAATTAGGAATCGATAAGCGGAATTGGAAACGTTAAAATTCAAACGATACCCAACCCTAGTGAAAATACATAAATCAAGATTTTTTTTATCCATTAAATGGAAGAATATTTCCAGAGTAATCCATTACTGTGTAGAGGGGCGGTCAAAATAACAATTTGACCATTTTCACTTGAGATTTGGAGCCAGATTACAAGGGGGTAAAAATGACTTTAGAAAGATGGCAGCATCATTATTTTATGTTCACACAGAGATTGGTAGGTTTATTAGTAAAATCTGTTGACTTTATCAATCTTTGTTGCCAACTCACAAAAAAAAATGCCAACGGTGACAGTTCAAAAATGGGAAAAAGCTGTTTTGCCTAAAAGTTTGCATGCCCGTAACTCAAGAAGTATTAAAGATATATTATACCCATTCAGAAGTTGTTTTTCTTTTTTGGGAAAATTCTTTTTTGTTTTTTTTTGGCCAAAAAATGTGTTTTCCTCCCATTTTTGAACTGTTATCATTGGCATTTAATGCAACAAAGATTGCGGTTACAATTTATTTTACAGTGCGTGTACTTACAGTGTACTTACCCAAGAAAAGTAGTGGTAATATAAGGAAACTACATGGGTTAAGGTTCGGTTCAGGGTTAGTACCTAGTTATAACACAGTTATTGTCATTGCTATAAGTACATAGTGAGGACATGCAGAACATTGTGGTTACACTTTATTTTAAGGTGTCATTGTTCCAGTGTAATTATATATTTAAGTACTGAGTAATATTGATTAACAACATGTACTTAATACAGGGTTCGGGTAGGATTAGGGTTTGGTTGAGGGTTATATGCATGTAATTATGCATCATTTACTGTTATGGTAAGTACATGTGTAACATATGTAACAAGGACGATGTTAAATAAAGTGCTACCAAGTTTGCTAAAATCAACAGATTTTACTAAGAGATCTACCAATCTGTAAAAATAAAAATACGATGCTGCCATTTTTCTGATGTAATTTTACCGCCTCATGTAATTCGGCTTCAATATCAGGTGAAAATGATCATTTTGATCCTCCTTTACAAAATAGTGGATTACTCAGTAAATATACATCCATGGCATGTCCACTATTTATGTTTGTCTTTCTTCAGAAACATATTTTTAGCCGGGAAGTTTTTAAAGTTTGTTTGACCCAACACGGAATGACCTGTTTGGAATAGTTAAGAGTATAGCACATCAAAAACATTACAACTCCTTACTCACGTGATTTCTTTCGGTCACGGAGCAGATGGCACCCAGGAGCGCTCGGATCACAGTCACATGGTTATATCGGGCGGACACATGCAGACACGTGTCACCTACCTGAGGCAAACAAGCCAAACAAATACAACACATTTGTTATTTCCGAGTTAAATAACAAACACAGATGAAGAGAAGACAGAAAGACATAAAGTGTTTGACGGTCCTTACGTTGTTCTTACAGTCGGGACGAGAGCCGCCCAGCAGCAGGACTTTCGAGCTCTGAGCGTGACCGTTCTGACAAGCCAGATGAAGAGCTGTGTTTCCTGCCTGAGAGACATTACATCCTGTCAGCTGATAGAATTAATCCACATTCAGATGCAGTTCTGAATTCTGATTGGTCAATCTATAAAACACCTGGGGCCTCATTTATAAACGTTGCGTACGCACAAAAGAAGGCGTACGCCGCTCTCTACGCAATAATTGGTATTTATAAAAAGCAAACTTGACGGGAAAATGTGCGGTCCTTCACGCAAGCTCTGACCCAGGCGTACGCACAAAAACGGGTGAAATGAGAAATGGCGACACCGTCGGCAGATGGAAGAAACACGTGAAAGTGTGTGAAACTGTTGACCGTTGTGTAAAAAACATGGCAATACTGCCTCTCATAAATAACTTGAAGACTTCCCAAAGCAAGTCTTACAATTAACAGCCTACACGAACACCCGTTTGATCGATCTGCAGTGTAAAACAAAAAAAATCAAACGAAAATTACAACAGAAATGCAAAAAAAAAAAAAAGTGAAATATGTTCTGCAACAATATTGGCATGTTATGCAATTCATCCTCATAAATAATATGGTAAACAGAACGAAATAATATACAAAACTGATATTCTCGTCAATGTGTCCGTCTGGCGGAGCAGATATAGATGCAATTATATAGACAGACAGACAGACAGACAGACAGACAGACAGACAGACAGACAGACAGACAGACAGACAGACAGACAGACAGACAGACAGACAGACAGACAGACAGACAGACAGACAGACAGACAGATAGATAGATAGATAGATAGATAGATAGATAGATAGATAGATAGATAGATAGATAGATAGATAGATAGATAGATAGATAGATAGATAGATAGATAGATAGATAGATAGATGTATTAATTGTCCACTGGGGAAAGTTGTTTTCATAGTAAAAATTTCTTCATCAGCTACGGAATCATATGGTTTTCATGCAAATGCCTTTAGTTTGTTTTATTTTCGATAAAATAACATATGACGTATGTCTTAAGCATTCAGAAAGCTGCAAGAAATTACATTTGCACTGAACTATTTCCCATTTCCATGTAGATAAGGGATAGGGATTAATAGGGATTCCCCAATAATTGCCGCCAGTCTCTCATCAAGATTGTGATTTATTAAAGGAAAACTGCGTAGGATAGATGCGTGCGCACGGTTTTATAAATCCGAATATTTCTATGTTTCATCCGTACGCCACTTCTGACGCAAATCCTACGCAAAGTTTTATAAATGAGGCCCCTGTTCACTAAAACCAGAGCCGGCCCAAGGCATAAGTGAACTAAGCGGCTGCTTAGGGCCCCCTTGGCCACCAGAGGGCCCCCAAGAGCACAATAAATTACTCTCCGGCAAAGTTATTTTATGATGATTGAAATCGCGAAATGGCCTTAAACAATTATTGCAATAAATTGCAAAAAGTTTTCGAATATATGCACGGATTGATTCGGCGCCATCGGCTGAACACTATTCGCTTGTTAGTCAGGGTTCAAAGTCCAAAGTGCGGAAAAATCTGCGCTAAAACGTACTCGTCAGTTGCCCGGTAACCTTTTTATGAATGGATGGATTTGAGAATGTGATATGGTTTAGTGCGAATATATTGTCTGACGTGCTGCATGTTTTGGACAGAGTAGACAGCATAGCTTCCAGTTTCTCCCTTGAAATTATAAGTTGTGTAGCCTACATTTTGGAAATGTTTATTTAGAAAATAAAAAGGTTCTTTCTACACAGTCGAATGGAATGCAAAAAAATAACATTTTAGTTCCGCCAAAATAAAAGCTCTGTTTAATGTTTGAAAGAAATCAACATTTCTTGTTTTTAAAATAAGTCTCTTCTTCTCACCAAGGCTTTATTTGCATTTATTTGATTAAAAATACAGTAAAAACAGAAATATTGTGAAATAATATTATAATGTAAAACAGCTGTTTTCTATGTGAATATATAGTAAAGTGTAATTTATTCCTGTGATCAAAGCTGAATTTATCATCATTACTCTTCAGTGTCTTCAGTGTCATATGATCCTTCACAAATCATTCTGATATGATGATTTGATGCTCAACAAACATCTATGATTATCAGCGTTGAACAATGTTTTTAGGATTTTTTTGAAAGCTTTCTATTTTAGAGAAATGCTGTTCTTTTGAACCTTCTATTCATCAAAGGATCCTGGGGAAAAGAGAGCATATTCAGCATAAGAGACTACTTTAAATATATATTGTATATACTATATTGTAAGACTTACTGTAAGACTTTGAATATTAACGCCTGAGCACTCTTATGGGTTTGCTACTGTTACGATTAAAAACCGTATAAGGATAAAAACATGACTGGCAGACCTGATGTAACCAACACAACTACAACTAATACAATTTATAATTTTTTTTTTATTGTTTTATAATAGCAATAAGGCACTTGAGGCTGTGTTGTAATGTGAACCATAACTGGTCATGATTGAAGGGGTTGCATGTGCAACAAAACAGAGCTTTGTGTAGCGTTTACTACTTGAGTAAAAGTTGAGTGAGTGGATCTCTGAGCTCCTGTGAGTGAGTGGAGGCGGGGCTCATTTGCATATTAATGAATTCGCGTATATACTAAATGAGGCAAGGGTGTAGAGTTACATTCAAGCTATTTTAAGGCATGAAGACATTTTTTTTCACAGGATTTTTTTTTTAAACATACCATTTTGATGAGCAAAAATGAGTTTTAAGGGATATAATTATTGACTACAAGGGGACTTTAATGTATAAAGCAGATGTTACCTTGTTTTTAGCGTGAACGTTGGCTCCAGCCTTCACCAGCAGTTTGACAGACTGACTGAAGCCGTGCCACGCAGCCTCATGTAATGCAGTGTTCCCATCCTGAGGAAACAGAATGACTGCTGGATCACAGCTCTACTTTGCATTTGCTATTTTAAATGCAATATATGACCCCTAATTGGGCATGAACAGTTAAATACACACACCTATGTGTCAAAGTGACCATGTATTTGTAAGTAAACAGAGTCATTTATGTCTTAAATGAACATTAACAGTTGAGAAATAAAACATACCAGTATATTGAAATCCGTGCAGTTGCTCTTAAAGTGACAGCGTCCAAATTTACCTGCTAATGCTAATTAATGCTAATAAAAATTATCTCCCTGCTCTTCACTGAATATCAAATGTCTATGTTGAATTAATTGTGTCTGTTTGTGAATGAGGGATTTTTGGACACACCAAGTAAAAGTTATAGTTTTTATTCTTAAGGAAAAAGATCAAATTATACCCTCGGGGTAAGATGAGCCACTCAGATTTGGCACTGAAGGGTTTTTGCCAGTGTTAATATTTTTAAATGTAATTTTTTTATGTAATTAATGGGGTTATTATTCAGTAGTTCCATGAATTAAATGTACATTTCAAACATTGCTTTCATTAAAACCTACAGGTTAGTTGAGTGAAATCATTTGCATTCATTATGTTGCTATTATGACATATCTTCAATTAAAATATGTACTTATACATCACGAAGATATACATATATATCCTCCCCCATGTTACCCTATACATGTAGTTGTAGAAAGACACCACATTATGTCATCTCTATGTCAATGCACATTTATTTGTAATTGGGGAAAATATTGCACATTGTTTGGCTGTTGTCCCAGGCAGCTGATTTCCTACATCGCTGTGATAGTTTCATGTCTCTCATGGTTTGCTTCTCACATAATAAGAGTATTTACATAAGTGCAGTGAACGTAACGTAATGGAAACTGCTATAGTAACCTTTTATCTAGCATATGTGAATGAGAAATATTTACCTTGTCTTGTCTGTCTAGTGCACATCCTTCCTGAATGAGAGCGGAGATGACATCCGTGTTTCCCACCACAGCTGCTCTGTGGACGGCTGTTTGGTCAGCCTGGAAATGAGGAAAACAATATATGACTTCAACATCAGTCCTGCTTTACTCAGTGGTGATCGGCGGCACAGTGTGTTACTTATGGAGCAGGTCTCCAGCACATTAGAGGAAGGTGTGTGTTACTCTCACTGGCTCCTTGCCATGTTGCAAAGGGATCTAACATTGGCCATTATAAAACAAAGTTTTGGACCAGTCTTTCTTACAGATTTATGATTCTGGTCATAACACGACAACAGATCTTGATTCAATTTCAAGTTGGACATAAAAAAATTATATCTGTAGCACTATAGATTGAAAACACAACCACTGTTCAAGATCAACATTACTCTGTTTTCAGTTTTCTGTAGAGGATATTGTTTCTCTGATATACAAAGCAAAACAAGCTACAAAAAAATGGCATGGTTGCCCAAACACAGATAAGGTTCATGAAAACAAATTCCAGTCCAATCGTCTGTCCAAAAGGTGAATGAAAAACAAAAAGGTGAAACAAAAGACCTCCAGAGCCCATCCAGCAACGCTAATGTGTCTTCAGACCTGAATATAATACGTGAGTTATGGTGCTTTTATGCCTATATCTTATTTTGTGTTGCATAGATGAAACTCAGAGGAGTTTGGAAGGAAAATGTATATTTCTGAGTGAATTATTCTTTTAAATGTACATAGTAGGGGTGGGCAATATATATTTGTCTACGATAATATCATGATTGTTGTACGATGTGCGATCTGACAGTATGTCCCTAACTTTATTAGAAATTTGAATATGAATACACAAGGTCCAAGATCCTGAGTAGGACTGCACGATTTGGGGAAAATATCCAATTGCGATTATTCTGGTTAAAATTACGATTGCGATTTAAAATGCGATTATTATTTACTTAATTTTTTAACAAATGAAAAGTGTGTATATAACAATTTGTGTTTATATATTAATATGACTAATAATAATTACTATAATTATTATTATTGCTAAATAAAAATAAGAAATATTACTATTACAATAACATTCATTATTAAAAAATATTTTAAGAATAAAAATAATATTATAATAATAATAATATTTATATTTTACAGAAAAATTATTTTACAAAAAAATGATGGGTTACCTGTTAATATGCAGATGGCCTATGACTAAAAATCATTAGAAAGGTCTAAGGATTTATTGTAAAAAGAATATAATCTGTGCTTTTTATCTGTGATATCAATTTCTTAAATTCTATGTCTTTAATACAAAATATGAGCCTCTTATGCATCCACTGTGGGGATTAAAACTCCTGTACATTGAAGAAAAACACATGGATTGTCATATAAATTTATTTAGAAGTATTATTTTTCTTATTCTCTACCCAAAAGTGTCATTCATACTGTAGGCCAGAGGGCGCCCTCGAGCAGAAACTCCACATACACCTCAGAGAAGTAATAGTTTTCAGGAAATCCCTAACGTGAAGCTAAGCTTACTCTGTAGGCTGAATAAAGCGATGATAGAAACGCTTTGACTGATTAAACATGAAGACATTAAACACGACTGCCTCAAGATATGGTGTATTTGAGTTCTTCAAGCCTTCTTGGGTATTTTCATAATAATAAAGTTTTCAGTGCTGATTGACATTCTGTGATAAGAAGCCACATCAGCTCGACTGACGATACGAAGTGAGTTAAAACCTGTTATTAAACATTGTATTTTGTTGGACGGCCATAGGTTTATGAACTCTTCAAAGCGCGTTTAAAGCGTTGCTTTTTCTAGCGCACGTTATAATAAGCGACTGAAACTCGCAGTGCTTTCAGACGGAGAAGCGTTTACTGATCTCAGAGCCGCTTCTTCACTAACACGCTGGACATTTATTTATTTCATTAAAATCGCAGCCTTTGCGCTTTCATAATCGCACATAAGCCAAATCGCGATTGCGGTTCGATTTTGATTAATCGTGCAGCCCTAATCCTGAGCTAAAGCAACACTGATCCCCATCATGGTGACGGTAGAACAACTACAGCACTAAACAATATCATTTCTTACAGTGGTGGTTAAAGACAACTTTATCATGTGAATTCAGAGTAAAACAAGAGCTGTGACTGACTGTGATGTCAGCATCGTTCTGTAAATTCCTGGCATTTTCGCTCAAAAGAGAAAATGCTGCAAACATGTTATACTCACATCATCCTGAATATCCAGGTCACAACCAGCAGCGAGCAGAATCCTCACAACAGCAATGTGGCCCTTATAAGCAGCCAAATGCAGAGGTGTTCTGCCGTTCTGCAAGAAAACACACACACACACACACACAGGACTTCAGTCAATCTGAATGGAGGGCAAGCCAGGGAACGTGTGTGGGACAAAACAGAAGTGTGACCATGATGCGTGAACGCAAATCTGCAAAATACCTTTTACATAACGAGTGAGGGTAAATAAAAATGCGATGCATGAATTCATGCGTTGGCCAGCAGGAGGGACGTATGACATCATCAGTCCTCTTTTGTACTGTTTAAGTCCAGAGATTAATCTCCCAGAGGACTGCAGTCAGGAGAGCATCATGTCACACAAAGAGCGGTGTCTTATGTAACGGACGACACTCGTGTCACGCAGCGTGTTCTGGCTGCTGTATCTTTAGTGTTTTAGCACATGTATAGTAGACATAATATGCAAATGATGTAAATGTCCTCTCTGCATGAAACCTCAGGGTTTCTGCAGGTTTAATGAAGGTAAATTAAGACCTTTTTAAGAACATTTAAGGAATAAATTGAAGGGAGCATAACACGATATGTTCTCTAATAGTGCTTTTATAGTGTATAGTTACATTGTGTACTATGACTGACGGAAAATGAAAAGTTGTGATTTTCTAGTCCGATATGGCTAGGAACTATACTCTCATTCCTGCGTAATAATCATAGACTGTAAAAAAATATGGACGTAGTGTCTGTGACGTCACCCATAGGATCTGAAGAGCAATTTTGAAGCGTAAAGTCGGGTCGAGCTGGTCGTCGCCATCTTGGCATTGCGTGTCACTCCCGGATAACAGAAAATGGGCAAAAAGGCGGGACGTGGGCGTAGCTGAGGTGACGTAATGACTAACAGACAAACGACAATCCACCTGTCACTCAAAGTGGCCACGCCCTTTATTATGCAGAACTTTAAGGCTTTATATAATGTAAACGAATGAGTTATAAAACATTCACCCCCTCACAGTCGTCATGAAGAGCAAAATTAGCCGTATAGACCAAAAGCACAATGTGTCCCAGACTGTAAACATGTGTTCTTCTGCTGTAAAGTTGGGCATTTTAACATGAGCTCAATGAGATTCTGCTCCTTCTGGAGTCTGTCTCTAGTGGCCAGTCCATGAACTGCAGTTTAAGTCACTTCCGTATCGGCTTCAGGAGAAACTGCGAGAGGAGCCGCTTGGTAATAATCAAGGGACTTTGTGCCGTCCCATGAGTGCAGCGGCGCAATGATATTACACAGCGCCTGAAAATAGGCTAACTTCCGTCAACAAAACCAACGTGACAACCTTCTATTTTCAGGCGATGCGTAATATCATTGCGCCGCTGCACTCGTCTAGAAAATCACAACTTTTTAATTTTCCGTCGGTCTTAGTACACAATGTAACTATACACATCACAACATGTAAATAGGAAAATGTTGCCGTTATTTTGTCTCTTATTGAGCAGTAGGCTAGCTGGAGCCATTTACCTCCAGTCTTTGTGCTAAGCTAGGCTAGCTGGAGCCATTTACCTCCAGTCTTTGTGCTAAGCTAGGCTAGCGGTGGGTGCGTCAGACAGAGTTATGGCACGGAGATGAGAATGGTATGTATGGACTTATCTAACTCTGGGGGATACGGTGAATAAGCTAAAGTCTCAAAAAGTCGCGTGTTCCTTTAAGTGACAGTACGTTTCTTCAGAGGGTGCTGCTGTCTGACAGTGAGTGAATAGGCAGCCGTAGGCAGGTTAACTGTCAGAGGGCATTGAGTGTTGATTACAGGGTGGATTTCAGTCAGATGCAGCAACGTTTACAGACATGCAACAGAAATATTTGATGCGGACTGATGGAAACACAGGTGAAGAGATGCGGTAGGGTTGTGAGAGGCTCCGACCGTTCCTTTTGAACAACAGCATGAGATGATGAAGTGACAACACACATATGAAGGGGTGGCCAATATTGGAGGACTAAAATAGTTGAATAACTGTTGAAATGGTCTTGCTCAGGGGTTCCCAAACTTTTTTGTCACCCCGAGACCCTTCAAATGTAAAATATTTACTTTCCAGTAATTTAACGACACATTCGTGACATTAACACACCTGCCAACCCACCAGATGTGTGTGTATTTCAGCAGTGGTGTGTAACGTAGTCACTCCAACTAGACATATTGACGAGTTGATTTTTATACATAATATAGGCTATACATTTTTCAACAATTAAGTGAAATTTCCGAGACATATCCATACTGAAATATCTAAAATGCTCATTTTCAGCGCTCAAAAATACTAATTATCCAGCTGTGCTTTCTCTCTCATCTCTCCGACAGCGAGTGACACACAAACCCGCCTCCTCTCACTCGCTCATTTTATTTGCTCTGGATGAATATTGTTGCTGTTACAGGGCTTGAATTTCGCCGTGGAATTTAACTCTTTCCCACATTTTGTGCCACCTACCCAGAGTGCGCACACATAAAGCTGCCTCTCAGAACTAAATTGAGTTTGTTTTCGCTGTTTATTGCGCTTAACCCTCATCCTTCCCTTGATTTATTTTGACCCGAAACTCTTTTTTTTTTTTTTAAGTAAAAAAAACTGAGAGTTCATTGAAGTGGTCCAAGACCAAAACTTTTGTTGCATTTGAACCACGAATACACACAAAAAATGTACTGGATTTGAGGAGTTTTGTGGTTGAATTATAAAAAGTAATGAATCCTTTCCTTGCGGGTCAATTTGACCCCTTTAGGAATGAGGGATGTTATGAATCGCACATAGAAAAACCTAAAGGTCTGTTCACACCGGGACAATTTTTGCGCGCGTTTATCGCCGACGTTTAACTCCTCGTGACTAAACAAAGGGCGCCAATGTGAGTGTGCACACCGACGCGAAAAACGCCTCGCGTTCGTTTTTTTATTTTGACGTGGCGCGTTAAAAACTGTCCGACCAATGAGATCAGCGCTTTTGTTCACGTGCCTGGAGCTGCTGAAGTGACAGTAAAACACCACTTGGTGGCGCTCAAGCACAAAACGGTCTTGCCGAGCACGCATTGATACAACGAGGAAGTAGTAAGTAGACAAAGAAGAAGATGAGCTGCTAATGCTGCTAGCCAGTTAGCAAAAAGTGTGTGAATGGTTTTGGCCATAGACATAATATATCTGTGGTTTTGGCAAGCACGTAAATACTGTCTCTCTTCTCCTTCTGTGTGACAAGCGAGTGTCAGAAGCTTAAAGTGCCGCAGCACCACCTTGTGTACCGGGAGCGCCATCATCTACTGAATGTGCACGTTCACTCGGCGATTCGCCAGTGGAAATCGCTTGGGTGTGAACACTCAAGACGCGCCGAAAAACGGCACGAAAAACGCTGGCGATAAGTGTGCGCGATATTCGTCCCGGTGTGTACAGGCCTTAAAAATGCTCAAAATACTAAGAAAAAATGCCAAAACTTTACCAAAAAAAATTATTTTATAATGTCTGCATGTGTATCTGAAAGCATTCTGAAGAGAAACTGACTTTAGGACCCATTGGAGCAGTTACAATTTTAGGGCTTCCGGTAATTGTGACCCGCGAGGGAAGGATTTGTTTAAAAGTGCAAGGGAGGGATGAGGGTTAAACACACAAAATAATGTCAAAATGCCGGTCTTGGCGAGTATTCACGTAAACACAGTGAATAAAAAAAACACGCTGCGCCGAGTGATCGTGCACATTCAGTAGATGCGCTCCCGGTACACAAGGTGGCGCTGCTCCACTTTACGCTTCTGACATTCGCTTGTCACACAGAAGAAGAAGAGAGACAGTATTTACGTGCTTGCCAAAACCAGACTCCCCTGAAATTGCCTCATCGACACGGCATCCTCAATAAACCCGTCTCCGGCGTGATGACACCGATTGTTCGAATATTACAATTTAATAATACTTAAATCGAAATGACATCCTCAATTAACCCGTCTCCAGCGTGTTGCCTCCGATCTTTCGAATATTGCACTTTAATAATTATTTAATCAACACATCATCCTCAATTAACCCGTCTCCAGCGTGTTGCCTCCGATCTTTCGAATATTGCACTTTAATAATTATTTAATCAACACATCATCCTCAATTAACCCGTCTCCAGCGTGTTGCCTCCGATCTTTCGAATATTGCACTTTAATAATTATTTAATCAACACATCATCCTCAATAAACCCGTCTCCGGCGTGTTGCCTCGGATCCTTTGAATATTCCGATCTATTATGACCTCTGACCTGTAAAGCTGCCAGAATAATAATAATAATACGCTGTTTGTTAATTGGCCAGAGGAGAACTGGCACCCGACTGAGCCTGGTTTCTCCCAAGGTTTATTTTTCTCCATTAGGTCACCTGATGGGGTTTTGGTTTCCTTGCCACTGTTGCCTCTGGCTTGGCGTGCTCAGTTGGGGACACTACATTTTTCAACTAAATATCCAAATAAATCAAATTATTAAACTAAATTAAGCATATAAACTAAATTACTGCTCTAATTACTGATCTAAAGCCCACACTGTCACTGTAAGATAATTGAAATGAACTGATGACATTTTTTCTCCAGAATGGCTAGACGGCTGGATAAAATTATGCTGCATTATTTTCCTGTTTAACACTGTAAAGCTGCTTTGAAACAATCTGCATTGTTAAAAGCGCTATATAAATAAAGTTGACTTGACTTGACTAATGTATCCGTGCATCAGGTCTTAAAGTGACAGCTGATTTGACTCGACAAATCACGAGATATTAAAAATATCTATATGGCAGATTTTCCCCATGGTATCAATGTCAAAATTGTAGCCGGTCAAAATGCTGAGTGGCTAGTAATTTTGGAAAACCATTAGCCACAGCGGCTGCTGAGCAAAAAAGTTGATGTCAAGCCCTGGTCACATGACATGTAAACCGATAAAACAGCTAATATTTTTTCAGTATGCGTTTTAATTGGATGGTTTTTATGTTAAAATAGGGGTGCTCACACTTCGGTTCTCTCTTTACAAGAACCAACTAACACTCAAATCACTGATCTTTTATTTTGGCAGAATATTGCTGAAATTATGTAAATATCTGTCCACAAATTTTTTTTGAAATTGTGTGAATGTGAATGTAAGTAAGTGACACACAGATGCTTCAGAGCAGCTTTACACCGATGAGAGAAAATTAATTTAGTTTTAGATGAAAAGCTAAAGGAAGTTTTTGATTGATTCATTTCGGTTGTAAAAACTGATTTCAAAATGTAAAAACGCATGTCAAAAAATATATTGCACAAACTGAAAACAAAAATGTAAATATTATTATTATTATAAGTGTGAATCAAAAAATTAAAAGCGCATTAAAAAAATAAGCATGATTTCATCTCTTAAATGTCTGTGTGTGTGTTTTGGTCATAATTCAGACTTTTTAAAAATCTAATTTCAGCTTTTATCTCATAATTAGGACTTTTAATCATAAATTAGATTTTTAAGTCATAATTTTGAATTTTTAAAGTCCTAATCTCAACTGTTCATCTCACAATGACTTAGCATGTCATATTTATGACTTTTCATCTAATAATGAGGACTTTTAAAATCATATTTTCAACATTTTATCTTATAATTATGACTTAGCATGTTATATTTTTGACTTTTCATCTAATAATAAGGGCTTTTAAAACCATATTTTCAACATTTTATCTTATAATTATGTCTTAGCATGTAATATTTTTGGCTTTTCATCTAATAATGAGGACTTTTAAAATCATATTTTCAACATTTTATCTTATAACTAGGACTTAGAATGTCATATTTTTGACTCTTTATCTCACTATTATGACTTTTAAAATCATATTTTTGACTTTTTATCTAATAATGAAGACATTTAAAATCATATTTTCAACATTTTATCTCTTAATTATGACTTAATGATAATTTAAATGAGCTGATCAGTAATATAGTTGAATATTTAGTGTCCCAAACACTAAATGTTTAGTTTAATTGTGGTTAACCATTTGCTTTAATTATAAATGAGCTTTTCAACAACCCACAAGCCCCATTTGGGAACCCTAGTCTAGCTGAATGTTAAAATGACCTCACATGAGAGAAGTGTGTCCAAATCATCCAGGATGAATGAGGGCAGGAACAAACAACAAGCAGTGAATAAAAGACGGCACATCTTCTGTGTCATACCTGTGCCTGGGGGAGCATAAATCTGCGTATGGACTCAAAACTAGCTTTATATTCTGAGATTGGACACACAGCACTAGTGGGAGTTATGATGTAATGACCCGGGGGAAGAGACCAGAGGAATGTGCTGGGTTACATCTGTACCGCCTTCCAGATGGCAGGAGGGGGAACTTATAATAAGAGTTCTCTCAATCTCAAGACTTCACATGTCAGTTCGTAAGCTTTCGAATGACACCAAATTTATGATGATTACTAAAATATGTGAGATTCCACCAAATCAGCTTATCTTTGTAAAAGGGCACAGCTATTAAAAGATTTGAATGTACACTCTCAACATCAGTCATGGAAGAATTATATTACGATATTATGATAATCATAATTTAAAGATAGAACTTTAGTAATTAGAACTAAAACAGATAATAGTAAATATAGCTGCAAGCAGCCATTATTGGGGCCAAGCCCAGAGAAGAAGACATGCCAAAATGGCTGGGAGTGGCAGATCAACTGCAGCAATGAGCAATTAAACACATTTTAAGATGACTTTAGGCAAAAGGGCTGAAAAATTCATTTTAGTCTATGGGAATTTCATGTTTTGTTCTATTATAGCGCCACCAAGAGGCACAATCCCACCGTTTTTTATGTCCTCGGAGTGAGCCCATACATGTGTGTGTCAATTTTGGTGAAAATATCTAATTTAGTTTTGGAGTTATAGACATTTCTATGAAAAAATACGTAAAAAATGACTGACACCTGACCTTGATTGGATTTTACTACCTCTTACTATCAATATTTTGACATTTGGGCAATATCAATTCACTATCAACCTATATTTCCGAACTTCTGACGCTGGTTTTGTCTCAATCGGACTAGCGGTTTGGAAGATATCAGCTAACGTTTTTTAAGTGCTAAATTACAACGCTGCACAAACCATACACCAAAACCTGGCAAGTCTGGTATCGTTGGACTCAGCAATGATTCATGAGTCTTAGGAGATGAGTGACTTGAAAATAAGTCAACCACAGCTAAAGTTATAAGCATTTGAAAAAAACAAAGTATGCACTAGGTGGCACAGTTTCGAAACTTCTCAGGATCCTTCAGGTCATCGTGCTGATGACCCATACCGAGTTTCGTAACAATCCGTTCATGTGTTCATAAAATACAGCATTTTATCACATAATTCAAAATGGCCGACAGCCTAAATGGCCGATATGGTCAAATTGGATATCAGTCGACTCGGCATGATGCATAAGGAGACCACTTTTATGATTTTTGGACAAACGGTTCAGAAGTTAAAAGCAAAAATATACATTTTTCGTATCTCCGGACCAGTTGATGGCGCTGTGTCGAAACGCTGTATGTTGCCTCAGGTCATGCTTGTGATGACATGTACCAAGTTTGGTTTGAATACGATAAAGCGTTGCGGAGATATAACCTTACGTGTATTTGCGTAAAATTTGTTTGCGCGTTTATCGGAAACGATTTGACGAATCAACGAATCAAAGTGAATCTAGCACACATTACGTTTCCAAATGTGTGTTAAACTTATGAACTTAAACTTTGACTTTTAAAATCAGATTTTCAACATTTTATGTCTTAATTATGACTTTATGATCATTTAAATGAGCAGATCAGTTATCTAGTTGAATATTTAGTGTCCCCAACACTAAATATTTAGTTTAATTGTGGTTAACCATTTGCTTTAATTATATATTAGCTTTTCAACAACTCACAAACCTCATTTGGGAACCCTAGTCTAGCTAAATACAGCATTTTATCACATAATTCAAAATGGCCGACAGCCAAAATGGCCGATAAGGTCAAATTGAATATCAGTCGACTCGGCTTGAATTCCATAACTTTTTGTCAGCATGGTCTGAAGACGATCTGATTCAATTTTTGTGCAAATTGGACGAACCGTCTAGGACGAGTTCGCAAAAGTAGGTTTTTTGGGAAATTCAAAATGGCGGGAATATTTTAATGACGGAAAGTGACATCATGGGGATCGATGCGATTGAATCGTCATGAGCTCAGGAATCAGAGGAAAAAATATTTTGTTTCTAGCCCTAAGGGTTCAAAAGTTATTAGCATAAACATTTCATGCGTTCAAGCGTTTCACTATAATATCAGACACAATAGAGAAGAGTCATGTGACTTCTGTTTCATGGCCACTTTAAGAGCCTGTCCCAACTGTCAGAATATAATAACTTCGCCGTAATGTACTGGAAAAGGACATCAGTACCATCACAGAACTGAGGAATCTGTATGCACTTTTCCTGGCCATATCCCGATTCCTCACATTCCTCCTCCAGGTCATGACCCGTTCGTAAAGACGCAGGTCTTGACTGCATTTCCATATCACTTCGCCAAATGATTTCATTGGTTTCAAAGGTCAATTAAGATTTAGCATGTCATATTTTTGACTTTTTATATGATACTGAGGACTTTTAAAATCATATTTTCAACATTTTTATCTTATAATTATGATTTAGCATGTCATTTTTTTAATATGATAATGAGGACTTTTAAAATCATATTTTCACATTTTTATCTTATAATTGACTTGGCCTGTCATTTTTTTTACTTTTTATCTAATAATGAGGACTTTTAAAATCATATTTTAATTTTTTTTTCTTATAATTATGACTTAGCATGTCATATTTTTGACTTTTAATCTAATAATGAGGACTTTTAAAATCATATTTTCAAAATGTGATCTTGCAATTATGACTTAGCATGTCATATTTTTGACTTTTTATATGATAATGAGGACTTTTAAAATCATATTTTTAACATTTTATCTTATAATTATGACTTAGCATGTCATATTTTTGACTTTTTATCTAATAATGAGGACTTTTAAAATCATATTTTCAAAATGTGATCTTGCAATTATGACTTAGCATGTCATATTTTTGACTTTTTATATGATAATGAGGACTTATAAAATCATATTTTCAAAATTTGATCTTATAATTATGACTTAGCATGTCATATTTTTGACTTTTTATCTAATAATGAGGCCTTTTAAAATCATATTTCAACATTTTTGTCTTATAATTATGATTTAGCATGTCATATTTTTTTTATATGATAATGAGGACTTTTAAAATCATTATTTCACATTTTTATCTTATAATTATGACTTGGCATGTCATTTTTTTTTACTTTTTATCTAATAATGAGGACTTTTAAAATCATATTTTCAAAATTTGATCTTATAATGATGACTTAGCATGTCATATGTTTGACTTTTTATATGATAATGAGGACTTTTAAAATCATATTTTCAACATTTTATCTTGTAATTATGACTTATCATGTCATATTTTTTACTTTTTATCTAATAATGAGGCCTTTTAAAATCATATTTCAACATTTTTATCTTATAATTATGATTTAGCATGTCATATTTTTGACTTTTTATTTAATAATGAGGCCTTTTAAAATCATATTTCAACATTTTTATCTTATGATAATGATTTAGCATGTCATATATTTGACTTTTTATCTAATAATGAGGACTTATAAAATCATATTTTCAAAATTTTATCTTGTAATTATGACTTAGCATGTCATATTTTTGACTTTTTATCTAATAATGAGGCCTTTTAAAACATTTATGCGGAACGTCTTTACAGCCGACAACAGCAAAAGAGCCAAAACCCACAAGGACAGTGAACAAGCAAATAAATACAGTAAACAATACGATAAAAACAACACATTACTTCCATAACATTAGGGCAAGTTGCTCATCCCATGTACACAGTGATATAGTGAGCTTTACTCTATCTAACGCATTATACTGACCCTGGTAATGGCTACCTTGGCCCCTTTGTTGATGAGCTGAACCACATGTTCAGCCTGGCCCTTGTGCGAGGCTATGAGGAGACGCTCAGAGAGAGCTCGCACATCCTGCTGGGTCATGAATTAGGGAAAGACTTGGGGAGGGCGGAGGTTTGGGGATCAGAAACAGGAACGAGTCCCTCCGGTGTGGGATGAGAGGAGAGAGGAACCATAGATGTCCAGCTCCTGGAGGGATCTAACCCTCATGTCCTTTGGAGAAGCCTGTAGGGAAACAGGAAATTACACAACTGTCACAAAAGCAGAAATATTTTTCCAGAGTGAGAGCGGATGTGACACGAGAGGAAGGTTTGTGGAGGCGTCAGCCCTACATCAACCAGTAATGCTTCACAATAAGGTCTCATTAGTTAATCGCATTCATTTACATGAACTAACAAGGTCATTTATTTTATACAACAATCTTTATTAATGCTATTTCAAGGGGTCATGAACTGAGAAATGAAATTTCCCTTGAGCTTTTGTCATATAAGAGGTCATCATATTCATACTATAAAAATATCCTGTAAGTTTCAGATCAGTTTTTATTGTCCCCAAGCCCAGAGAGCGACTGGTTGTGAATGAGCCTGTAATAGCTGGAGAAAGAGCGCCTCTGCAGAAGAAGATCAACGCCCACTTCATCATCACAACTCTGGCCCCGCCCACTGGAGTGTTAGTGAGATGCCCCGCCCACTGGAGTGTTAGTGAGATGCCCCGCCCACTGGAGTGTTAGTGAGATGCCCCGCCCACTGGAGTGTCAGTGAGATGCCCCGCCCACTGGAGTGTCAGTGAGATGCCCCGCCCACTGGAGTGTTAGTGAGATGCCCCGCCCACTGGAGTGTTAGTGAGATGATGAGGAGAGACGAATGGACACTAATAATGTTTTGTGTACTATTGTAATACGATTCTTCTCTGCCAATGTACACTTATTAAACATTTATCACAACTACAGTAGCCAACTGACCGTTGGCAAAGACCCGCCCCCTTTAGTTACTGTTGCTATGTCCGACAAGCCATGGCGCTCTCACACCACACACATGTTCTAACGTAGAGATAATACATCAGAAAATACATGAAATTGACATTTTTTTAAAAGAAATTGAAACAATAAATAGCGTTTTGTGGCTCTTTCATGTGTGGTGATCGCTGTAGCGCCTCAGTTAAAGGTGAACCGATCGTCTCTTCCTTCAAGTTCATTGATAAGCATGAAATAAACATGAATGAACACTAAAAGAAATGTTGTTTCAAGCGCGGAAAGATGTCAGTACACACCGTTTTTCCGAGTTCAAGTCCACCAACGTTAATCTACTAACTCTCCTGACTGCTTTGACGGACAAACTGGCAGATTCGGCGATGTGATTGGTCAGATCACCTGTCAATCAAACCTGCGGCGAAGGGTGAATTGTACACTGCAGAAATTTAAAAATGGGCTTTTAATGCATTAGGCATACATTTGAACACTTTCTAAAAGTAATATGCCATAAATTAATTAAGTGAATTCAAAAACCAATTCAAAAATGTAAACTTAAAAATTATACTCAAATTTTGAGCATACAGTTTAAAAAATACTAACAAAATATATTTTTCAAATAAGTACATTTTAAAAAAGTACACAGAACTTTCATTTTAAGTGTTTTTTCTCAAATATATTTTTTGAAAATATACTAAAATACAATAATTTTAAAGTTGTATTGTGAAAATATGATGCTAATATACTTTTTATGTATTTAATATGGTACGATTTTTGTGAGTATATTTGCAATATACTATTGAAAAGGGAATATATTTGAAATACAATGAAGTTAAACATTTTTTTACCAGGGAAGTGCACAACAGGAAACATTATAAAACAATAAAACAAATAACTCCCTTAATAAAATGACAGTTGTGCATGTTCATGTTAGTTTGTAAGCGCTCGTATAATTTTCCCTCGTGTGTTTGCTGCGCGTGTTTTGTGCATGAGCCGCAAAACTACTGTAATGATGACCTTGCTTAATTGACCATTGATATGTTTTAAAGATTAAATTATTAGTGACAATTAATCGATTGAATCGACACACTATGCAGCATTAACACTAATCCCTTAAAATCAACAGTTGTAACAGATTCGACACACAAACCTGTGTGCTTAGAAATGTACAAAGCTACAGCAATGGCCAGTCCAAACCCCCAGTCCTTCGAGACAAGAACTTCAAAGTCAGTTAAGAGATTTATTATGTCTATTGATGACCCCTGAAATGGCCACAGATGCACTACAGTGATAAATCAGAGGAGAGCTGACATGAGCAAGTGTAGGCAGATCCTCAACACCACAGACACACTCGCTCCTACAGCCATCCATGCCTTTGAAGAGTTATATACACGTTATATACAGTCCCAGACAATAGCAAACCCTAAACACTGGCCAGCTCACATACCAGAGGCTCATAAATACAGCTGAATCATGCTTTCCCAAAAGGAAAAGGGAAAAAACCTCAGCCTTTTAGGAGAATGTTGGACAGAAATTGCATTTGTAAAGCTTAATGCTCAAACAACAGAAAAGCACATTGGGACGTTGTGAAATGAGCCGTTTGTGTAACTGCCAACAGCTTCCAAAATAATTCAGTCAGCTTGTCACTGGCCAAGACAAAATTATGTATAACTTTCTTAACTTTTAAGAACTTTTAACAACACACACACACACACACACACACACACACACACACACACACACACACACACACACACACACACACACACACACACACACACACACACACACACACACACACACACACACACACACACAGAGAGTTGGGTTTCCATATTTTATGGGGACTTTCCATAGACATAATGATTTTTATACTGTACAAACTACTGTATATTCTCTCCCCTTACACTAACCTTACCCCTAACCCAAACCTACCCATCACACACACACACACACACACACACACACTAACCCTACCCCTACCCCTAACCCAAACCTACCCATCACACACACACACTAACCCTTCCCCTAAACCTACCCGTCACACACACATACACAACACACTAACCCTACCCCTAAACCTACCCATCACACACACACACACACACACACACACTAACCCTACCCCTACCCATCACACACACACACACACACACTAACCCTACCCCTACCCCTACCCCTAAACCTACCCATCACACACACACACTAACCCTACCCCTGAACCTACCCGTCACACACACATACACAACACACTAACCCTACCCCTAAACCTAAACCTACCCATCACACACACACACACACACACACACACACACACACACACACTAACCCTACCCATCACACACACACACACACACTAACCCTACCCCTACCCCTACCCCTAAACCTACCCATCACACACACACACTAACCCTACCCCTGAACCTACCCGTCACACACACAAACACAACACACTTACCCTACCCCTAAACCTAAACCTACCAATCACAAACACACACACACACACACATGTTTGTTTTTGTGAAATGTGAGGACATTCCATAGGCGTAATGGTTTTTATACCGTACAAACCGTATTTTCTATCCCCTTACACTGGCCCTGCCCCTAAACCTACCCATCACACACACACACACACACACACACACACACACACACACACACACACACACACACACACACACACACACACACACACACACACACACACACACACACACTGCCCCTGCCCCTAACCCTACCCATCACACACACACACACACACACACACACACACACACACACACACACACACACACACACACACACACACACACACACACACACACACACACACACACACACACACACACACACACTGCCCCTGCCCCTAAACTTAGCCCTCACAGGAGACTGTGCAGTTCACTTTCTGTGAAAAAAAACTTGTTCTGTGATTTATAAGCATTTTGAAAAGTGAGGACATGGGGAACGTCCTCATATTTCACCCTCTTTTTGTAATACCCATGTCATTATACACATTTGTGTCCTGATATTTCACGAAAACATGCCCACACACACACACACACACACACACACACACACACACACACACACACACACACACACACACACACACACACACACACACACACACACACACACACACACACACACACACACACTAACACTAACACTACCCCTAAACCTACCCATCACACACACGTACACAACACACTAACCCTACCCAGAAACCTAGCCATCACACACACACACACACACACACACACACACACACACACACTAACCCTACCCCTAAACCTACCCATCACACACACACACACTAACCCTACCCCTAAACCTACCCATCACACACACACACACACACACACACACACACACACACACACACACTAACCCTACCCCTAAACCTACCCATCACACACACACACACACACACACACACACACACACACACACACACACACACACACACACACACACACACACACACACACACACACACACACACACACACACACATACACAACACACTAACCCTACCCCTAACCCTACCCATCGCACACACATACACAACACACTAACCCTACCCCTAAACCTACCCATCGCACACAAACACACACACACACACACACACACATACACAACACACTACCCCTAACCCTACCCATCACACACACACACACACACACACACACACACACACACTAACCCTACCCCTAACCCTACCCATCACACACACACACACACACACACACACACATACACAACACACTACCCCTAACCCTACCCATCACACACACACACACACACACACACACACACACACACACACACACACACACACACACACACTAACCCTACCCCTAACCCTACCCATCACACACACACACACACACACACACACACACACACACATACACAACACACTAACCCTACCTATCACACACACACACACACACACACACACACACACACACACACATATACACAACACACTAAACCTACCCATCACACACACATACACAACACACTAACCCTACCCCTAAACCTACCCATCACACACACACACACACACAGACACACACACACACACACACACACACACACACATACACAACACACTAACCCTACCCATCACACACACATACACAACACACTAACCCTACCCCTTACCCTACCCATCACACACACACACACACACACACACACACACACACACACACACACACACACACACTGCCCCTGCCCCTAAACTTAGCCCTCACAGGAGACTGTGCAGTTCACTTTCTGTGAAAAAAAACTTGTTCTGTGATTTATAAGCATTTTGAAAAGTGAGGACATGGGGAACGTCCTCATATTTCACCCTCTTTTTGTAATACCCATGTCATTATACACATTTGTGTCCTGATATTTCACGAAAACATGCCCACACACACACACACACACACACACTAACCCTACCCCTAAACCTACCCATCACACACACACACACACACACACACACACACACACACACACACACACACACACACACACACACACACACACACACACACACACACACACACACACACACACACACACACACACACACTAACACTAACACTACCCCTAAACCTACCCATCACACACACGTACACAACACACTAACCCTACCCAGAAACCTAGCCATCACACACACACACACACACACACACACACACACACACACACTAACCCTACCCCTAAACCTACCCATCACACACACACACACTAACCCTACCCCTAAACCTACCCATCACACACACACACACACACACACACACACACACACACACACACACTAACCCTACCCCTAAACCTACCCATCACACACACACACACACACACACACACACACACACACACACACACACACACACACACACACACACACACACACACACACACACACACACACACACACACACACATACACAACACACTAACCCTACCCCTAACCCTACCCATCGCACACACATACACAACACACTAACCCTACCCCTAAACCTACCCATCGCACACAAACACACACACACACACACACACACATACACAACACACTACCCCTAACCCTACCCATCACACACACACACACACACACACACACACACACACACTAACCCTACCCCTAACCCTACCCATCACACACACACACACACACACACACACACATACACAACACACTACCCCTAACCCTACCCATCACACACACACACACACACACACACACACACACACACACACACACACACACACACTAACCCTACCCCTAACCCTACCCATCACACACACACACACACACACACACACACACACACACATACACAACACACTAACCCTACCTATCACACACACACACACACACACACACACACACACACACACATATACACAACACACTAAACCTACCCATCACACACACATACACAACACACTAACCCTACCCCTAAACCTACCCATCACACACACACACACACACAGACACACACACACACACACACACACACACACACATACACAACACACTAACCCTACCCATCACACACACATACACAACACACTAACCCTACCCCTTACCCTACCCATCACACACACACACACACACACACACACACACACACACACACACACACATACACAACACACTAACCCTACCCCTAACCCTACCCATCACACACAAACACACACACACACACACACACACACACACACACACACACACACAACACACTAACCCTACCCCTAACCCTACCCATCACACACACACACACACACACACACACACACACACACACTAGTGTCTAGTGGACTAGTGTCAGCCTGGGGGATAAAAGCTGATAATGATCATCGGGAGAGCACACATCTCAGAGCTGGCTTGGGCCTTTCGCATGTTAGGGTCTTGAGGCGTCTGTTGGATTATTCATTAAATATAATAAAAAAATGTGTGTCTGATTGGCTACAAGTGTGACTTTGTGCCATATTGTACAAAATAAAACCATTTCAAAACAAACTCCTGTGCACACTACTGAGATAAACAGTATATTTTTGTATCCCAATTTTGTTGCATATTGACAAATGTATCCACAAAAAATATACTTTTTTTACTCAAAAACTGAGGCGCATAAGCTCAGACCAATAGCTGGGTTTCAATTACATATTTGTGTCAAACTTTTGCGATATTGTCAGAAGAAAATCCAAGCATTAACGGCAAGGAAAGCCCTTTATACTGTATGCTGGAGCGGCTCTATGTGGAGTTTCTGGGTGTTTCTCCCTCATATCTGCTCAGAGGTCTTGATAAATTGTGGCATTTATTTGTTGTTTAGAATCCAGTATTCAGAGGTGGACAAAGTACACAACTCCATTACTTGAGTAAAAGTAAAAATACTATTGGTTAAATATTACTCCATTACAAGTGAAAGTTGTAAAGTTAGATTTTTACTTAAGTAAAAGTACAGAAGTACTTGCTTTTAAAAGTACTTAAGTATCAAAAGTAAAAGTAAACGCATTATTTTATTATTATTGTTGCATTGTTGTATGAATACACGCGGATCCATCATGGTGGTTTCAGCCAGTCAAGCTCCATCTGACATGCTAGCATACCTTGAACTCATATAAATACTTGTTAAAAGTTACAAATCTCTTATCAAAGTCAAAATCATACTAGAAAAGAAAGGTTTCTACATTGTGTAATTGTTGATAGGATTATGTAAAAACATTTCTGAAAGGACTTCAGTTAACATTATTAGCCCAACTACGTTTTTTCATGCTAACTAACATCATTGTCGAACGTTGCCTATGTGTTAGCACTGTATCCTCAAGGCTATGGCAGCTTGGCGGGTAAATCTATACAAATCATTTGACCAATAATACTGCATTCCAGTGTTAATTTTGACAGCAAATTTGGATTTAGTTTTAGTCAGTCTTTTGACTATAACATTTTAGGCATCTGAATTATTTTAGTTTTAGTCTAGTTTTAATTGACTATAATAATATTTTAGTAGATTCTAAAGACTAAAATTCAGTACTTGTGGTCTGGCATCTGAGAGGCAGCTTTCTGTGTGCACTTTCGTGTCATTGCACTTTTTCAGACTTATCCACGTCTGCTCTTCTTAATTTTAACTTTTAAGTATGACCATGGTTGCGCGCACTGAGTCTGGGAACTGCCGCCTTCTATTTTGCCATCAATTGATTAGTGTTCAAAAAATACTTGGAAATCATTGAACTTCATGTGATCCTACAAGAGTGATTACTGATAGGCTGTCTGCAAAAAAAAAAACTAATCACGTTTCAAAGAAGAAAACAATTCATCCACTGACTTTCAAAGCGGCTACGACTTTCTACTTCGAGGGCCTTGATAGAAATGTAATGGAGTAAAAAGTACGATATTTGTCTTTCAAATGTAGTAAAGTAAAAGTCATAAGTTTCCAGAAAAAATACTACTCAAGGAAAGTACAGATACTCAAAAAGTGTACTTAAGTACAGTCCTCAAGTAAATGTACTTAGTTACTGTCCACCTCTGCCAGTATTCCTGTAAATCTGTTGTCTTTTACACAGTAAAATCCTCAGTGTTAAATTGCTCAGAGCACATAAGGGGCCCTATCTTGCACCCAGCGCAATTGACTTTGTACACCGACGCATGTGTCATTCCTATTTTGCACCCGCGCAAAGCGCGCTTTTCCCTCCACAGAAGCACGTCGCTAAACTAGTGAATGAACTTGCGCTACCTGGGCGGTTCAGCGCAAAAAAGGAGGCGTGTTCCGGCGCAAACAATCCCTGGTGCTATTTTGCTGTTCCATTAAACAATTGCGCCACTGACCAGAAAAAACCTAGTCTAAAGTCAGTGGCGCGTTGCGCGTTGTTCATTATGCTATTTTAAGGGCGCATGCTTGACCATAATGTATAGCGTGCACAACGCGCATACACTTTGCTCATGTAATCTACACAGATGCAACAGTTATTTTTGCAAATCATAAATTGTTACACTAAAAAAATATTAACACATGAGATGACGGAAATCATTGTGGTGTGCCACGAAGATGTGAAAAAAATAGGCATAAATCTAGCTTACAAATGATTCAGGCTAATTGTAATAATTAAGGATAAGACCTGTTTGCCCAATAGTGGCAAGACTTATATGTATATAAGGACATCTGACAAATTGGTTTGTCCGTCAAGAACCAGGAAAAAAAATCGACTGAAAAACTGAAAAAACTGAAAGACTGAAAAAAAAAAGACTGTGAAATCACCTTTACCATAATGTACAACATTACAACTTCACTTCTCTGTCTTTCACTGCTCTTACAAGCATATCAGTGTCCTCGGCTGTGAACCGCTCCTGGCGTGCGCCTGGTAAATGCGCCATAATAATAGCAATCCATAATGGAACTTGCGCACCTGCTTTTAAAGGGAATGTTGGATGACGCTCGGATTGGTTTATTCACGTTACGCCCAAACCACACCTATGAATAATGAAGCTACTTCAGACCAACCCATTTTAGATTTGCGCCGGGCGCAAGAGCCATTAATCCCGCCGGGAAAATAGCAACAGCGCCGAGACCCGCCCACAAAGTTACTTGCGCTTCGTGCTTTGACACTTGCGTTTCAGATCGTTAAAATAGGGCCCATGGAGTGTTAAAGTGACACTGAAGCAGACTTAAAGTTAATGAGATAATTAAGTGACGATTTGCCATTAGTGATTAACACCTGATGATAATGAGCAGAAACACTGAAAGAAAGAGAAACACAAGAACTACAACTGACTTCAGCCACAGCCTTGGATGAAATAACAGAAGTTCTTATTGAGAATTAACAGAGGTTTAGATGTTCAGTGTTTCCTTTACTCTTGACTTTTTATGCAAGTTTGTGGACCTTGTAACAGTGTTTACTAAAACACTTAATTTGTTGCAAGGAAAGGCAGAAATAAAGATGATCAGATTGCCCAACTAAGCAAACACTGATCACCATAATTATGACCTAAACATTGTGACTGTTTCCTTCTGTGATTATGCTTGTTAACAGCAGGTGTTCATCACTAATGCTCAATCATCACTCAATTAATCACTTATTATCTCATTACCTTTAACACTGCTTCAGTGTTACTTTTAACACTCATAAGTGTGGACTCAAACTCTGAGGAGTGTTAATTTAACACTGGGTTTTTTGCTGTGAATGAGTTTAATGAAGAACTGTCTCGTCTTCGGTCCAAACATACCCCGCCATCTTTAAAGAATGATCATGTGACTTAACGTACGCCAGATGAACTGTAAATGTGGAAAAAACTTTTCCATTGTGAAATATTCCTTTTTCGAATTGCCTGAAAATCCACCTCATGTGAGCTTAAAAAACTGTTTGTGATATATGGGAGGTTTTTGAGAAATTGACGCGTTCCCATTGGGCGTATTTTGAATTTGCGATTTCAATTTGCGCAATTTGGAGGGAAATGGAAACGCAGCTAATGAGGCGTACGATCAATCAGTTCCAAAAAAAACTTAACAAAACCTGTCCTAACTGAAAGAAAACAAGTTGATAAAAAGATTGAATCCAATATTTGGTGATAATACAGCATAACGAGCAATTTACTAGCAATTTTTAAAAGGCTGGTCATTTTTGAACAAAAAAAGTTTTTTGCGGTTATTTATAAAATTGGTTTATGGTATGTTACTTTGTTTTGTTTATTTCACTGTTGTTGTATTTGGCATAATAAATCTCTAAGGAAATCAGTTTTTCTGTTCTGTTTGTTTGTTTTTTCACCTCAACCAGTTTAAAGATCGTGAGAAGTTGATATGTAGATCCCTCCCAAAAAAACTTTCAGATATATATAGTAAACTTTCAGACATAAAAGTACTAGTTTGTTATAAGGTGTTGCAGGGTTTTCCACACAGCACAAGTTAAGAGTCAAGACTGTGTTTTAAGAACAAGTAGTTAGATAAAAGATAATCAGTCTTACTTTTTCAATTCAAAAGACAGATCTATTTTTTATGTAACTGACCAGTCAAAATAATAAATATCTGCATGGTGAGAATTCAGAAAATGTGAAAAATGTGATTGAAATTTAATTGAAATGTCTGTTTAATTCAGATATACACAATATATTTTTTTAATTAGAGTGAACCAACTTAATTTTCCTAATGCAACTCGTTTTCTGGCTTTTTTAAGTTAAGTCAACTAATCACACTTTACAGTGTACTTATTTGTACATTTGTATACATTTTTAATCATGGCATATTTAAATAACATTTGACATGAAGGGTCATGAAGAAAAGAACAGTAAAGCAAATATCTCCTCATTAACAACACAAAGCCCTCCGTCATCGCCACTCATCACCAACATGACAACAACACTAATCATATTCCTCTTCATATGAACAGAAAAATCAGACACGCATCTGAGCACGAGTTAATTTAGTTACGGTCCTGTGAGAGAGAAACACGAGGATGATGTAGAGAAAGGTTCAGAGCGTAAAAGTGCACTCAAATTTAATCTTCATGACATCATTCCCTGCAAACAACAACTAAAAGCCCTGAAAACCATTTAACTCTGAAGAATGACATTATTAAATTATGACATATTCCCCTGGTTTCACAGATGAGGCTTAATCTAGTCCCAGATTTAAAGCATATTTGAGCTGTTAAAGCATATCTTAACTATGTCAGGGCCATTGTTTCGTCTGAAGATGCACAGCAGCGATGTGTTTTTTTTCTAAGGCACGTTTATAAAAGCTACAAGGCCTAATCCTGACTTAATCTGAGCCCTGTCTGTGGAACAGAGCATTAATCATATTAATAAAATACTGTTTAAACGTCTGGTGCCACTAGTGCAGAAACTCTTTACAGAATTTTTTTTTTACTAGATGCAAAAAGCACTAAAAGCATTAGTTTTATCTCCAGTAATACTGAAAGATTTCTTCATAAAAAATACATTAAAATATAATATATATAATATACAGTGGCAAGAAAAAGTATGTGAACCCCTTGCAGACAATGAGAATAATTTGAACAGAATCAGAGGATCATATTAATGCATGTTATTTTTTATTTGGTTCTGTCCTGAGTAAGATATTTTACTTAAGAGATGTTTACATAGAGTCCACAAGACAAAACAACAGCTGAATTTATCAAATACTTTGTCCATCCATCCATCCATCTATTGTTTGTCTGTCCATCTGTCTATCTATCATTTGTCTGTCCATCCATCCATCTGTCCATCTATCGTTTGTCCATCCATCCATCCATCCATCCATCGTTTGTCCATCCATCTATTGTTTGTCTATCCATCTATCTATCTATCCATCCATCATCCATCTGTCTATCTATCATTTGTCTGTCCATCCATCCATCTGTCCATCTATCGTTTGTCCATCAATCCATCCATCCATCGTTTGTCCATCCATCCATCATCCATCTATCTATCCATCCATCATCCATCTGTCCATCTATCGTTTGTCCATCCATCTATCCATCCATCCATCGTTTGTCCATCCATCCATCATCCATCTATCTATCCATCCATCATCCATCTGTCCATCTATCGTTTGTCCATCCATCCATCTGTCCATCTATCGTTCGTCTGTCCATCTATCATCCATCTATTGTTTGTCCATCCATCTGTCTATCTATCATTTGTCTGTCCATCCATCTGTCCATCTATCGTTTGTCTGTCCATCCATCTGTCCATCTATCGTTTGTCTGTCCATCCATCTGTCCATCTATCATTTGGCCTTGCATCCATCCATCTATCATTTGTCCATCTATTGTTTGTCCATCCATCTGTCCATCTTTCGTTTGTCTGTCCATCCATCCATCCATCATTTGTCCATCAGTTGTTTGTCTCTCCATCCATACATCCATCCATCATCTGTGCATCTATCGTTTGTCCATGCATCCATCTATCGTTTATCTGTCTGTCCATCCATCCATCCATCATTTGTCCATCTATTGTTTGTCTCTCCATCCATCCATCCGTCCATCCATGCGTCCATCTATCGTTTGTCTGTCCATCCATCCATCCATCCATCCATCATTTGTCCATCTATTGTTTGTCTCTCCATCCATCCATCCATCCATCCATCCATCTGTCCATCTATCGCTTGTCCATGCATCCATCTATTGTTTGTCTCTCCAGCCATCCATCTATAGTTTGTCCATCCATCCATTATTTGTCCATCCATCCATCTGTCCATCTATCATTGTCTGTCTGTCCGTCCATCCATCCATCCATCGTTTGTCCATCTATTGTTTGTCTCTCCATCCATCCAGTTTGTCCATCCATCCATCCATCTATAATTTGTCCATCCATCCATCTATCGTTTGTCTATCCATCCATCCATCCATCTGTCCATCTATCGTTTGTCTGTCCATCCATCCATCCATCGTTTGTCCATCCATCTGTCCGGCTATCATTTGTCTGTCCATCCATCCATTCATCTGTCCATCTATCGTTTGTCTGTCCATCCATCTATCTATAGTTTGTCCATCCATCTGTCTATCTATCATTTGTCTGTCCATCCATCCATCCATCTGTCCATCTATCGTTTGTCTGTCCATCCATCTGTCCATCTATTATTTGGCCTTGCATCCATCCATCTATCATTTGTCCATCTATTGTTTGTCCATCCATCTGTCCATCTTTCGTTTGTCTGTCCATCCATCCATCCATCATTTGTCCATCAGTTGTTTGTCTCTCCATCCATACATCCATCCATCATCTGTGCATCTATCGTTTGTCCATGCATCCATTTATCGTTTATCTGTTCATCCATCCATCCATCATTTGTCCATCTATTGTTTGTCTCTCCATCCATCCATCCATCCATCCATCTGTCCATCTATTGTTTGTCCATGCATCCATCTATTGTTCGTCTCTCCATCCATCCATCTATAGTTTGTCCATCCATCCATTATTTGTCCATCCATCCATCTATAATTTGTCCATCCATCCATCTATCGTTTGTCTATCCATCCATCCATCTGTCCATCTATCGTTTGTCTGTCCATCCATCCATCCATCGTTTGTCCATCCATCTGTCCAGCTATCATTTGTCTGTCCATCCATCCATTCATCTGTCCATCTATCGTTTGTCTGTCCATCCATCCATCTATAGTTTGTCCATCCATCATCCATCTGTCCATCTATCGTTTGTTTGTCCATTCATCCATCCATCTATAGTTTGTCCATCCATCCATCTATAATTTGTCCATCCATCCATCTGTCCATACATCGTTTGTCTCTCTTATTTTGTTAAAATTATTCACATTTTCACAGATTCTGCAAGCCGTTCATATACTTTTTCATGCAACTGTATCTGTTGTACAGTCATGTATATATTCCAATATTTCATAAAAAAATGTGTTTGAGTTAAAGACCTAATTATCCACTGACCCCAGAACTGCGCCACTGCAGAGGAGTTTTTCCTAGAATCTGTCAGGCTGATTCTTCCCATCTAAATGGGAGGTTTTCGGCAAATAAGCTTTAGTTTAGACCAGTGCCCGGTTGCATAAAACACCTCATGTGAAATTTTCCCTTGAGATCTCCCTTAGGTTTCCCTTAAACTTAAGGTGCTTTATGCAACCGGGCACTGAACCATTGCTGAGGTGGTGTGGGCTGATGAGAGTTAAACACACCACAGCCGGACGCGGCATAACCAGAAAATGTGGAAGTAGTTGAGCTAATTGAACCCAGTGTTTTATTTAAAGAGTGCTCCTTATATTTGGAGAAAAAAGGCAATATATAAAGCATAGGGACTGCTATACTAGACACCCTTTCCTAAGAGTCTCCATTATTCCCTGTTTGAAACCTTATCCCTGTGATGGTTAGTCATAATCCCTTCTCCTTGTGGCGACATACAGCAAGAGTTTCATTTTTCAGCTCTATTCAGAGGATTTCAGGGGGAACTGGGATAAATGTTCTTGCCAGGAAACGTCTGGAGTTTGTGCTCAGAGGCATGCAGTAGATCTATTATATCATACTGAGCTTTATCCCCCAAAAAATAAAAAATAAAATGGGGAATCTCACAAAACCTGTCAAGAACACGTCAAGAACACGTCCAACTCATATTTCATTTGCACTTTTAGGACAATTAACATTTTCTGATTTTATTTTCATGTCAATTCATGTCAGTTTCACTTAAATCTCTATCTATGTCTGTCTGTCTGTCTGTCTGTCTGTCTGTCTGTCTGTCTGTCTGTCTATCTATCTATCTATCTATCTATCTATCTATCTATCTATCTATCTATCTATCCAAAAGTCTCCATCCATCTGTACATCTCCCAAAGTCTCCATCCATCCATCATCCAAAGTCTCCATCCATCTATCTATATATCTGTCCCAGATAAAGTCTCCATCCATCCATCCATCTGTCCAAAGTATCCATCCATCCATCCATCCATCCGTCCGTCCGTCCGTCCTAAGTCTCCATCCATCCAAAGTCTCCATCCATCCATCCATAGTCTCCAACCATCTATCCATCCATCTGTCCAAAGTCTCCAACCATCCATCCATCCATCCATCCATCCATCTGTCCAAAGTCTCCATCCATCCATCCATAGTCCAACCATCCATCCATCATCTGTCCAAAGTCTCCATCCATCAATCCAGTCTCCAACCAGCCATTCATCCATCTGTCCAAAGTCTCCATCCATCCATCCATCCAGTCTCCAACCATCCATTCATCCATCTGTCCAACGTCTCTATCCATCCATCCATCTATCCAAAGTCTCCATCTATCCATCCATCCATCCCTCTGTCCGTCCGTCTGTCCAAAGTCTCCAACCATCCATCCATCCATCTGTCCAAAGTCTCCATCCATCCATCCATCCAGTCTCCAACCATTCATTCATCCATCTGTCCAAAGTCTCTATCCATCCATCTGTCCAAAGTCTCCATCCATCTATCCAAAGTCTCCATCTATCCATCCATCCATCCATCCATCTGTTCATCAGTCTGTCCAAAGTCTCCAACCATCCATCCATCCATCCATCTGTCCAAAGTCTCCATCCATCCATCCATAGTCCAACCATCCATCCATCATCTGTCCAAAGTCTCCTTCCATCCATCCATAGTCTCCAACCATCCATTCATCCATCTGTCCAAAGTCTCCATCCATCCATCCATCCATCCATCCATTCAGTCTCCAACCATCCATTCATCCATCTGTCCAAAGTCTCCATCCATCCATCCAGTCTCCAACCATCCATTCATCCATCTGTCCAAAGTCTCCATCCATCCATCCAGTCTCCAACCATCCATTCATCCATCTGTCCAAAGTCTCCATCCATCCATCCAGTCTCCAACCATCCATTCATCCATCTGTCCAAAGTCTCCATCCATCCATCCAGTCTCCAACCATCCATTCATCCATCCATCTGTCCAAAGTCTCCATCCATCCATCCAGTCTCCAACTATCCATTCATCCATCTGTCCAAAGTCTCCATCCATCCATCCAGTCTCCAACCATCCATTCATCCATCTGTCCAAAGTCTCCATCCATCCATCCATCCAGTCTCCAACCATCCATTCATCCATCTGTCCAAAGTCTCCATCCATCCATCCATCCAATCTCCAACCATCCATTCATCCATCTGTCCAGTCTCCATCCATCCATCCATCCAGTCTCCAACCATCCATTCATCCATCTGTCCAAAGTCTCCATCCATCCATCCATCCAGTCTCCAACCATCCATTCATCCATCTGTCCAAAGTCTCCATCCATCCATCCATCTATCTGTCCAAAGTCTCTATCCATCCATGTGTCCAGTCTCCATCCATCTATCCAAAGTCTCCAACCATCCATCCATCCATCCGTCCAATCTATCAGTCCGTCCGTCTGTCCAAAGTCTCCATCCATCCATCTGTCCAAAGTCTCCATCCATCCGTCCATATATCTATCTATATATCTGTCCATCCGTCTTTCTGTCCAAAGTCCATCCATCCAACATTTTTATGGGTGAAATATGACCATGACATGTTTTCAGGAGAATCAACTAGTATATATAGCATAATTTCATATTTGTGGTTGGTTACAATTATATTTTCCAATTGTCAATTAAGGCACAGACTTCCCAAACAACATGAAAATATGCTGAAATATGGAAATAATATGGTAAAACTGTAATTTCTATGGTGAGACAGTGGATTGCACTTTAATACTCTTTAAATGAAAGACACTGAATATTTTTTGTTACAAACCCTTTTGAAACTCAAACAAACTGATTTGAAGATCTGTGTCGATCATAAAAACTTAAATGTTTTACAGCAAAAAAATAATAATAATGTATGAGTTTTACGAAGCATTAACCACTTGATGGGTTTCATACAGGTTATAAGATATGTGCTTGAGATGACCAATACCAGGAATCTAGACACAGCGAGTCTGAATGAAATCACCACACCCTTTTTCTGAGCCACAAACCCCTCCATCACACAAAGAGATCGAGAGATACAATATCAGGGGGAAACCGGTAATGATGAAGATGCATTAAAGCAATCCTGTGGTTGAAGTGTGGTAAACTGAGCTCAGCTGTGTTTCATTCATGCACAGTTAAAGAATAACGGTGTGCATGACCAGTTTACTTTAATAAAGCGTCAGATTTGACATGTAAAATAATGTGTTTCTGACTTTAGCCAGACGTTGGACACTTGCTTGGACACCACAGTTTGGAGAAGGTTACTACATTCTTATAAATAAAAGCTGCAAAGGCTCAGCAATGCCATTGGATAACTATTTTTGGTTCTCTAAAGAACCCTACAATGATCAGTTGTTACATTTTTTTTATTTATTATTTGTGTGAAGAACTAAAGAATCTTTTTCCACTATAAAAAAACATTTGCGGAATGAAAAGGGTTCCATGGATGTTAAAAGTTTCCTCATGGAACCATCAATGCCAATACAGAAAAGTGTATAGTTATCATTCCTAATGTAAAATCATTATAAAATCACATTTGTAAATAAACTTGAAATGTATATTATTTTGGTCCAGCCAGTGCAGTATTTTAGCAGTGGTGGACACCATGGGGAAGGGAATGTTTGTGTGAAAAGGCTTCATAAATAAAGTTAATAATGGTTTTTAAATGACAAATGTTGTCCTGTATTAACTGCATTAATAATTAAAGGATTAGTTCACTTCAGAATTAAAAGGTCCTGATAATTTCCTCACCTCCATCTCATCCAAGATTTATAATTTCTTCAGTCAAAAAGAAATTAAGTTTTTTGAGGAAAACATTCCAGGATTTTTCTCCACATAATGGACTTCAATGGGAACCAACGGTTGAAGGTCCAAATCAATGCAGTTTCAGAGGAAGGGCTTCAGAGGCTCTGACCAATCCCAGACGAGGAATAGGGTCTGAAATAGGCCTGTCGTGATTGGTCGATACAATCGACTGCGTTAGCGCTGATAATTAGTCGCCGTCAATATTTTAGTCGACTGGGTAAGTTGGGCACGATATGAAATAGTATTAGTACCGGTACTTTAAAAATGACAGCACTCTAACAAGAGCTGTATTTCTTAATTTGCGTCGATGTGTGACAGCAGGAGTGAGGACGTGTGTGTGACAGCAGGAGTGAGGACGTGTGTGTGACAGCAGGAGTGAGGACGTGTGTGTGACAGCAGGAGTGAGGACGTGTGTGTGACAGCAGGAGTGAGGACGTGTGTGTGACAGCAGGAGTGAGGACGTGTGTGTGACAGCAGGAGTGAGGACGTGTGTGTGACAGCAGGAGTGAGGACGTGTGTGTGTGACAGCAGGAGTGAGGACGAGTGTGAGACAGCAGGAGTGAGGACGAGTGTGAGACAGCAGGAGTGAGGACGAGTGTGTGACAGCAGGAATGAGGACGCGTGTGTGACAGCAGGAGTGAGGACGTGTGTGAGACAGCAGGAGTGAGGACGAGTGTGTGACAGCAGGAATGAGGACGCGTGTGTGACAGCAGGAGTGAGGACGTGTGTGTGACAGCAGGAGTGAGGACAGCAGGAGTGAGGACGAGTGTGTGACAGCAGGAGTGAGGACAGCAGGAGTGAGGACGTGTGTGTGACAGCAGGAGTGAGGACGTGTGTGAGACAGCAGGAGTGAGGACGAGTGTGTGACAGCAGGAGTGAGGAAGAGTGTGTGACAGCAGGAGTGAGGACGAGTGTGTGACAGCAGGAGTGAGGACGTGTGTGTGAAACAGCAGGAGTGAGGACGTGTGTGTGACAGCAGGAGTGAGGACGTGTGTGTGACAGCAGGAGTGAGGACGTGTGTGTGACAGCAGGAGTGAGGACGTGTGTGTGACAGCAGGAGTGAGGACGTGTGTGTGACAGCAGGAGTGAGGACGTGTGTGAGACAGCAGGAGTGAGGACGAGTGTGTGACAGCAGGAGTGAGGACGTGTGTTTGACAGCAGGATTGAGGACGTGTGTGAGACAGCAGGAGTGAGGACGAGTGTGTGACAGCAGGAATGAGGACGCGTGTGTGACAGCAGGAGTGAGGACGTGTGTGTGACAGCAGGAGTGAGGACAGCAGGAGTGAGGACGAGTGTGTGACAGCAGGAGTGAGGACAGCAGGAGTGAGGACGTGTGTGTGACAGCAGGAGTGAGGACGTGTGTGTGACAGCAGGAGTGAGGACGTGTGTGTGACAGCAGGAGTGAGGACGTGTGTGTGACAGCAGGAGTGAGGACGAGTGTGTGACAGCAGGAGTGAGGACGTGTGTGTGACAGCAGGAGTGAGGACGAGTGTGTGTGACAGCAGGAATGAGGACGAGTGTGTGACAGCAGGAGTGAGGACGAGTGTGTGACAGCATGAGTGAGGACGAGTGTGTGAAAGCAGGAGTGAGGACGTGTGTGTGACAGCAGGAGTGAGGACGTGTGTGTGACAGCAGGAGTGAGGACGTGTGTGTGACAGCAGGAGTGAGGACGTGTGTGTGACAGCAGGAGTGAGGACGAGTGTGTGTGACAGCAGGAGTGAGGACGAGTGTGTGACAGCAGGAGTGAGGACGTGTGTGTGACAGCAGGAGTGAGGACGAGTGTGTGTGACAGCAGGAGTGAGGACGAGTGTGTGACAGCAGGAGTGAGGACGTGTGTGTGACAGCAGGAGTGAGGACGTGTGTGTGACAGCAGGAGTGAGGACGAGTGTGTGACAGCAGGAGTGAGGACGAGTGTGTGACAGCAGGAGTGAGGACGAGTGTGTGACAGCAGGAGTGAGGACGAGTGTGTGACAGCAGGAGTGAGGACGTGTGTGTGACAGCAGGAATGAGGACGAGTGTGTGACAGCAGGAGTGAGGACGTGTGTGTGTGACAGCAGGAGTGAGGACATGTGTGTGTGACAACAGGAGTGAGGACGTGTGTGTGACAGCAGGAGTGAGGACATGTGTGTGTGACAGCAGGAGTGAGGACGAGTGTGTGACAGCAGGAGTGAGGACGAGTGTGTGTGACAGCAGGAGTGAGGACGAGTGTGTGTGACAGCAGGAGTGAGGACGAGTGTGTGACAGCAGGAATGAGGACGAGGGTGTGACAGCAGGAGTGAGGACGAGTGTGTGACAGCATGAGTGAGGACGAGTGTGTGACAGCAGGAGTGAGGAGGAGTGTGTGACAGCAGGAGTGAGGACGTGTGTGTGACAGCAGGAGTGAGGACGAGTGTGTGTGACAGCAGGAGTGAGGACGAGTGTGTGACAGCAGGAGTGAGGACGTGTGTGTGACAGCAGGAGTGAGGACGTGTGTGTGACAGCAGGAGTGAGGACGAGTGTGTGACAGCAGGAGTGAGGACGAGTGTGTGACAGCAGGAGTGAGGACGAGTGTGTGACAGCAGGAGTGAGGACGAGTGTGTGACAGCAGGAGTGAGGACGTGTGTGTGACAGCAGGAATGAGGACGAGTGTGTGACAGCAGGAGTGAGGACGTGTGTGTGTGACAGCAGGAGTGAGGACATGTGTGTGTGACAGCAGGAGTGAGGACGTGTGTGTGACAGCAGGAGTGAGGACATGTGTGTGTGACAGCAGGAGTGAGGACGAGTGTGTGACAGCAGGAGTGAGGACGAGTGTGTGTGACAGCAGGAGTGAGGACGAGTGTGTGTAACAGCAGGAGTGAGGACGAGTGTGTGACAGCAGGAATGAGGACGAGGGTGTGACAGCAGGAGTGAGGACGAGTGTGTGACAGCATGAGTGAGGACGAGTGTGTGACAGCAGGAGTGAGGAGGAGTGTGTGACAGCAGGAGTGAGGACGAGTGTGTGACAGCAGGAGTGAGGACGAGTGTGTGTGACAGCAGGAATGAGGACGAGTGTGTGTGACAGCAGGAGTGAGGACGAGTGTGTGACAGCAGGAGTGAGGACGAGTGTGTGACAGCAGGAGTGAGGACGAGTGTGTGACAGCAGGAGTGAGGACGTGTGTGTGTGACAGCAGGAGTGAGGACGTGTGTGTGACAGCAGGAGTGAGGACGTGTGTGTGACAGCAGGAGTGAGGACGAGTGTGTGACAGCAGGAGTGAGGACGTGTGTGTGTGACAGCAGGAGTGAGGACGTGTGTGTGACAGCAGGAGTGAGGACGAGTGTGTGACAGCAGGAGTGAGGACGTGTGTGTGTGACAGCAGGAGTGAGGACGTGTGTGTGACAGCAGGAGTGAGGACGAGTGTGTGACAGCAGGAGTGAGGACGAGTGTGTGACAGCAGGAATGAGGACGTGTGTGTGACAGCAGGAGTGAGGACGAGTGTGTGACAGCAGGAATGAGGACGAGTGTGTGACAGCAGGAATGAGGACGAGTGTGTGACAGAAGGAGTGAGGACGAGTGTGTGACAGCAGGAATGAGGACGTGTGTGTGTGTGACAGCAGGAGTGAGGACGAGTGTGTGACAGCAGGAGTGAGGACGAGTGTGTGACAGCAGGAGTAAGGACGAGTGTGTGACAGCAGGAGTGAGGACGTGTGTGTGACAGCAGGAGTGAGGACGTGTGTGTGACAGCAGGAGTGAGGACGAGTGTGTGACAGCAGGAGTGAGGACGAGTGTGTGACAGCAGGAGTGAGGACGAGTGTGTGACAGCAGGAGTGAGGACGAGTGTGTGACAGCAGGAGTGAGGACGAGTGTGTGACAGCAGGAGTGAGGACGAGTGTGTGTGACAGCAGGAGTGAGGACGAGTGTGTGACAGCAGGAGTGAGGACGTGTGTGTGACAGCAGGAGTGAGGACGAGTGTGTGTGACAGCAGGAGTGAGGACGTGTGTGTGTGACAGCAGGAGTGAGGACGAGTGTGTGTGACAGCAGGAGTGAGGACGAGTGTGTGTGACAGCAGGAGTGAGGACGTGTGTGTGTGACAGCAGGAGTGAGGACGAGTGTGTGTGACACTGACAGCAGGAGTGAGGACGTGTGTGTGTGACAGCAGGAGTGAGGACGTGTGTGTGACAGCAGGAGTGAGGACGAGTGTGTGTGACAGCAGGAGTGAGGACGAGTGTGTGTGACAGCAGGAGTGAGGACGAGTGTGTGTGACAGCAGGAGTGAGGACGAGTGTGTGACAGCAGGAATGAGGACGAGTGTGTGACAGCAGGAGTGAGGACGTGTGTGTGACAGCAGGAGTGAGGACGTGTGTGTGACAGCAGGAGTGAGGACGTGTGTGTGACAGCAGGAGTGAGGACGACTGTGTGTGACAGCAGGAGTGAGGACGAGTGTGTGTGACAGCAGGAGTGAGGACAGCAGGAGTGAGGACGAGTGTGTGTGACAGCAGGAGTGAGGACAGCAGGAGTGAGGACGAGTGTGTGTGACAGCAGGAGTGAGGACGAGTGTGTGTGACAGCAGGAATGAGGACAGCAGGAGTGAGGACGAGTGTGTGTGACAGCAGGAGTGAGGACGAGTGTGTGTGACAGCAGGAGTGAGGACAGCAGGAGTGAGGACGAGTGTGTGTGACAGCAGGAGTGAGGACAGCAGGAGTGAGGACGAGTGTGTGTGACAGCAGGAGTGAGGACAGCAGGAGTGATGACGAGTGTGTGTGACAGCAGGAGTGAGGACGAGTGTGTGTGACAGCAGGAGTGAGGACGTGTGTGTGACAGCAGGAGTGAGGACGACTGTGTGTGACAGCAGGAGTGAGGACGAGTGTGTGTGACAGCAGGAGTGAGGACAGCAGGAGTGAGGACGAGTGTGTGTGACAGCAGGAGTGAGGACGAGTGTGTGTGACAGCAGGAGTGAGGACGAGTGTGTGTGACAGCAGGAATGAGGACAGCAGGAGTGAGGACGAGTGTGTGTGACAGCAGGAGTGAGGACGAGTGTGTGTGACAGCAGGAGTGAGGACAGCAGGAGTGAGGACGAGTGTGTGTGACAGCAGGAGTGAGGACAGCAGGAGTGAGGACGAGTGTGTGTGACAGCAGGAGTGAGGACAGCAGGAGTGATGACGAGTGTGTGTGACAGCAGGAGTGAGGACGAGTGTGTGTGACAGCAGGAGTGAGGACAGCAGGAGTGAGGACGAGTGTGTGTGACAGCAGGAGTGAGGACAGCAGGAGTGATGACGAGTGTGTGTGACAGCAGGAGTGAGGACGAGTGTGTGTGACAGCAGGAGTGAGGACGTGTGTGTGTGACAGCAGGAGTGAGGACGAGTGTGTGTGACAGCAGGAGTGAGGACGAGTGTGTGTGACAGCAGGAGTGAGGACGTGTGTGTGTGACAGCAGGAGTGAGGACGAGTGTGTGTGACAGCAGGAGTGCCAAAAAGTGCCACGCCTTTCACTCGGGACGCCAGTTTCCACAGTCGGATATGTATTTAGTGAACGTATACAGAGTTGAGTGAGAAATCGGGTGTTACAATGAATGTGGTCCGTGCAGCTCTTAAAGGGCCGGACCTCATATTCTGTGTGAAGCAGGGCAGGAACATGCTGGACAAGTGACTGTTTAGGGGTTTTTAACCGTAAAACAATGATACAACAATGAATAGTAAATTCTGTCATATTATTCAATTACTTTTACAGTTTTTTACCATGGTATGGATTCAGTATCGGTATTGAGGTATTTTAGTCTGGTATCGTATCGAAGTCATAATTTTGGTATCGTGACAACACTAATCTATATAACAAGTATTTGCTGATATTCTCTTTTTTTTGTTATGTTGGTTTACAAATGTGTACCTTTTAAAATTTTTATTCTTTTAGTTTTACATTTTGTTAAGGGCTTGTTTACATTTATACTTCATAGTACACTACTGAAGGCAAACGCTGAAAGTTAAATTAAATGTGTTTAAGTAAAAATTTTGAAAATTACTGTGATAAATTAGTTGGTAGATTAATCAATAAATTAGTCGATAGATTAAGCGATAAATTAGTCAGTAGATTAATCATTAAATTAATCGATAGATTAAGCGATAAATTAGTCGGTAGATTAATCATTAAATTAATCGATAGATTAAGCGATAAATTAGTCGGTAGATTAATCATTAAATTAATCGATAGATTAAGCGATAAATTAGTCGGTAGATTAAGCGATAAATTAGTCGATAGATTAAGCGATAAATTAGTCGGTAGATTAATCATTAAATTAATCGATAGATTAAGCGATAAATTAGTCGGTAGATTAATCGATAAATTAGTTGGTAGATCAATCGATAAATTAGTTGGTAGATTAATCGATAAATTAGCCAGTAGATTAATCGATAAATTAGTCGGTAGATTAACTAATAAATTAGCCGGTAGATTAATTATTAAATTAGCCGGTAGATCAATCGATAAATTAGTCGGTAGATTAAGCGATAAATTAGTCGATAGATTAATCGTTAAATTAGTCGATAGATTCATTGTTAAATTAGTCGGTAGATTAAGCGATAAATTAGTCGGTAGATTAATCGTAAAATTAGCCGGTAGATCAATCGATAAATTAGTCGGTAGATTAATCGATAAATTAACCGGTAGATTAATTGGTAAATTAGTCGGTAGATTAAGCGATAAATTAGTCGATAGATTAATCGTTAAATTAGTCGATAGATTAATCAATAAATTAGCCGATAGATTAATCAACAAATTAGTCTGTAGATTAACCAATAAATTAATCGATAGATTAATCGATAAATTAGTCAGTAGATTAATCGACAAATTAGTCAGTAGATTAACCAATAAATTAGTCGGTAGATTAATCGATAAATTAGTCAGTAGATTAATCGATAAATTAGTCGATAGATTAATCGATAAATTAGGCGATAGATTAATCAATAAATTAGTTGTCAGATTAATCAATATAAAAATAGTCGTTAGTGGCAGCCCTAGTCTGATCTAGACAAACCATCTGCCATTTTCATTTTCACTGGGTCGGTACTTCCACCTACTTCACTTCACGCGTGACTTTTCCAACGTGATGATCATACGGCGTGAAGAAGAACAACACCGAAGTCGAGCGTTTGTGGTTAAAAAGTATATACATTTTTTTTTATTTATTTAAATGTCCGATGGTTGTCTATTTCAGACCCTATTCCTCGTCTGGGATCGGTCAGAGCCTCTGAAGCCCTTCCTCTGAAACTGCATTGATTTGGACCTTCAACCGTTGGTTCCCATTGAAGTCCATTATGTGGAGAAAAATCCTGGAATATTTTCCTCAAAAAAATTTTATTCTTTTAGTTTTACATTTTGTTAAGGGCTTGTTTACATTTATACTTCATAGTACACTACTGAAGGCAAACGCTGAAAGTTAAATTAAATGTGTTTAAGTAAAAATTTTGAAAATTACTGTGATAAATTAGTTGGTAGATTAATCAATAAATTAGTCGATAGATTAAGCGATAAATTAGTCAGTAGATTAATCATTAAATTAATCGATAGATTAAGCGATAAATTAGTCGGTAGATTAATCATTAAATTAATCGATAGATTAAGCGATAAATTAGTCGGTAGATTAATCATTAAATTAATCGATAGATTAAGCGATAAATTAGTCGGTAGATTAAGCGATAAATTAGTCGATAGATTAAGCGATAAATTAGTCGGTAGATTAATCATTAAATTAATCGATAGATTAAGCGATAAATTAGTCGGTAGATTAATCGATAAATTAGTTGGTAGATCAATCGATAAATTAGTTGGTAGATTAATCGATAAATTAGCCAGTAGATTAATCGATAAATTAGTCGGTAGATTAACTAATAAATTAGCCGGTAGATTAATTATTAAATTAGCCGGTAGATCAATCGATAAATTAGTCGGTAGATTAAGCGATAAATTAGTCGATAGATTAATCGTTAAATTAGTCGATAGATTCATTGTTAAATTAGTCGGTAGATTAAGCGATAAATTAGTCGGTAGATTAATCGTAAAATTAGCCGGTAGATCAATCGATAAATTAGTCGGTAGATTAATCGATAAATTAACCGGTAGATTAATTGGTAAATTAGTCGGTAGATTAAGCGATAAATTAGTCGATAGATTAATCGTTAAATTAGTCGATAGATTAATCAATAAATTAGCCGATAGATTAATCAACAAATTAGTCTGTAGATTAACCAATAAATTAATCGATAGATTAATCGATAAATTAGTCAGTAGATTAATCGACAAATTAGTCAGTAGATTAGCCAATAAATTAGTCGGTAGATTAATCGATAAATTAGTCAGTAGATTAATCGATAAATTAGTCGATAGATTAATCGATAAATTAGGCGATAGATTAATCAATAAATTAGTTGTCAGATTAATCAATATAAAAATAGTCGTTAGTGGCAGCCCTAGTCTGATCTAGACAAACCATCTGCCATTTTCATTTTCACTGGGTCGGTACTTCCACCTACTTCACTTCACGCGTGACTTTTCCAACGTGATGATCATACGGCGTGAAGAAGAACAACACCGAAGTCGAGCGTTTGTGGTTAAAAAGTATATACATTTTTTTTTTTTTATTTAAATGTCCGATGGTTGTCTATTTCAGACCCTATTCCTCGTCTGGGATCGGTCAGAGCCTCTGAAGCCCTTCCTCTGAAACTGCATTGATTTGGACCTTCAACAGTTGGTTCCCATTGAAGTCCATTATGTGGAGAAAAATCCTGGAATATTTTCCTCAAAAAACTTCATTTCGACTGAAGAAAGAAAGACACGAACATCTTGGATGAGATGGGGGTGAGCAAATTATCAGGACATTTTAATTCTAAAGTGAACTAATCATTTAACGCCATTTAAAAACAATAGAGGTCAGAAGCTGCACATACTTAACCATTTTTGGGGGGTAAATTTGGACCCAGAAGTGAGCAAAATCTGACAACAAAAACTTTTTTTCATTTGTTTAAAAAAAGGTGTAACATAATTTTTTTAAATTAATATTATTAAAACTCCTCAAGGCAATCTGTCAGTCAGGATTAGGGTGTGGGTGAGGTTATAATATTAATATCTGTATAAAAGCAAGTGTGTGTGTGTGTGTGTGTGTGGGAGTTAGTGCTCTCTGTCTAGCACATTCTTCTGAAGGATTGTCCCAGCAACCACAGCGCGTCAGACTGATTATTATTCAGGAAAGCTCGTGAGAGAAGAGAGATACACTCATAACAAACAACTATTATATGCTCATAACTTCCCGAAGTTATTATTGTATGGATTAGTAAACAGCGGTTTAAAACAGCAGTGAACAAAGAAACAAAAAACGAAGATTTGCCAAAACAATGCCAAAACTATGTATATATTCATTCAAACCTACCTCACACACAGAGGACGGACACTTCAACTCTTCCTTGTACAGTGTTATAGCGATTTCCCCCGAAACGCGCAAAATCCCGCAAATTGGCGCGTGGGAAAAGAGTAGCGCTTGATAAACATGATCCAAACTGCGCAATGAAGTGAGGAGGAGGAGGAGGAGGAGGAGGAGGAGGAGGAGGAGGAGGAGGAGGAGGAGGAGTATACATGTGCCATCCAGCGGTGAAGAGACAGACTTCACCACAACTATACAGAGCATTTACACTACTATGGCGAAGGCTTATGAGTATTAATCAGATGACCCTAACGGTGGGTGGAGCGTTCATCACAACCTAATTAATATTAATGAGCCGTGGCCTTTAAAAATCAAGTTTTTAATGTTGTTTATATGTCCATGTGGTGTTTTTAATATGCTTTAAGACAAAGCATGTGCAAATTCATAAGTCATCAGCTAAAAATAGTTAAACCACTGTTTTCATCAGTTTTGTTTGGTCCATCATTTATACAATTGTTTAATAAAACAAATTATTTGAAAAAAAATAATAAACTTGTGGCTTCAGTTTTCTTTAAAATGAAAAAAGTTATTTGTGTTTTTTATTAAAATACGCCATGTCTTCACACTGTTTTTTAATCACAAATATTAATTATTTGAACATATAACCAACCATTTCTTTAAAACATTTACTATCTTGAAGGGAAAACTAAAGGAGTTAATTGACATGGTTTTAAACATGCTTTTTAAATGGCACATGAGTTTTGGTAACAGGACTGAGAAAACATACATCCATCTTCTGCTTAGAAACCTTGTAAATAACTAAATAAAGTTACCTGAGATTGACCAATACACATTTTGAAGAGTTAAATATGTGTAGTATTAGATTCAGTGTTGAAAAAAATAAATAATAAAGTTTAATTTTTTATGAGTTACAACAAGCAAATGTCACCCATTCGGTGGAATGTCTCATGCAGTATTTTCTCCTTAAAACTGCACTGAACCAAAGACAGGTTTGTTGTAACCAATCACGTCAGCATGTGGGCGGGGTTTAGCATATCATTAACTATTCTGCGAAGCATAGGAGTCTCAAGAGAAGCTTATCACTGTATATTTTTCTGTTGATATGAAAAATCTGTATTTAGCAATGTAGCAGGTGAATCATATGTATATTACAATGTACGCTGAACTATATGCCTTTCTCCACTGACGTTGTGAGTTGTTCAAAGCGTTTTTAAGGCACTGATTTTTCAAGGCAGCTAGATGCCGAACGGGAACATGGTTTGTGTAACATTATTACCTGTTTGATAGCGTAGTCAAGCCAAAGGCTAATCATATTAATTACCGTTCTGTGTCCGACGTTGTAGAGAGCAGTTCATAAAACGCATTACTATTCTGATTCATCGACTTGTAGACGAGCCTGTATGAGTGAGTGGAGGCGGGGCTCATTTGCATATTAATTTGCCGTGTATACTAAATGAAGCAAGGGTGTAGGGGAGAGCTAGCCTGGCTCCGCTCTCCTACGTACTTCCGCTCAATTTTCATTTTCCTTCAGTTCTCCGTCTGGGACTGCTGTATAGTCTTAGGTTTTCTCCGAACAAGTTTTTACCGGTCCAATCAGCGAACAGAGGGATTGGCTGAGAACGATGACGTTGATGTCGTGCGCTAGTTTGAGTTGTAGTTCAGTAATGGCGGCGGAGAAAAGATGTGAGCGAAGCCATTCATTCCTGGCACCCCTGCCGAATATCCAGAAGCTAAAGCCGGAGCGAGAACAATCTTTGCTGAGTTTTTTTGGTGGCCATGATTTGATTTTGTTTCCCGGGAAAAGTTTGGTTTTCCAGCTCCATCCGTTAGTAGTGGAGGAGTTGCTGAAGCCCTGGGACGGGAATTGTTTCTCGTGGGGTTGGAAGGTATGGTCATCATTTACAGGGGCTAGTCAGTGATTTTATTGTCATCCACGTAAAAATCCCCGGCCGAATGACCGACTGTTTTAGACAAACACCAGGTCGTGTGGTCATTTAATATCTGTCCGAATCCACATCTCTGAGTTTTCAAGATTCACTGTTGATATCCTTTTTGACCCCTGCAGAGCACCGTACGGTTGCGCTTCGCTGTAATTTGGATGCATTTCTAGACTTGTATTTCTTTAAATGCTGGCAAGTATTTACAAGAGCAATATTTCATCAACGCTCAAAAAATAAAAAGAAGAAAAGCACGTAAACATTTGAATTTGGCCGTTATTTACGGCAGCATTTATTCTGATCATACCAAGCATATAACATTTTATTTACAGCACAATCATGTTACGGACCATGTGAGCAGTGTGTTCCCGATCACTAAACTCTCCCCTCCACTGTGAATAAATCACCATCCGAATGCACAAGTTTTAGGTTTTATCACGGTGGTGCTCAATCTGCACAGTTATTTTTATGGACTTCCATGTGAGAAACAGAGGCGAACGGCGCATGACATACGTTCATAAGTTGAATCAGGTGTGATAGATGAGGGAGACACACAAAACGTGTTGATTATAAAGTGAAGATCCTGGTGTAACCTACTAGTAAGGACTCAGTATTACCAAATCCTTCAGAAGACATTACACATTTGGAACAGTATTCTAAAGCAGGGGTTTTCAAACTTTATGATGCCAAGGACCCCCAAATATGATGAATCTTTTATGAGGGATCCCCTTCCTAAAATCCATCTATATATATATATGTATTGTAAGGTGGAAATTAATCAAAGATATTTGAACAAAATCATCTGCTTTGCTGTTATCAGCCATCAGAAGGGCCAGTTGGAGATAGAACAACAAAAGAATGACTGGCTGGCTGGCCAAAAGGTTTTCGCACCTTTGATACAATGGGGAAAGTTTTGTCTGATTGGTTATTTTCAAACGTCTTACGGTTTGGTCTGATTGGTCAGTTTTACAAGAGTCAGATTTGAATTTGGTGACATCAGGGAAGAGGATAAAAGAGGATTTCAACTGTAGCTCGCTGTCTTTGGTTTCTCTGGCTTTCTGTAGAGAGAGCTGCTCTTTAGCTCTCTCTCTCTCTCTCTCTCTCTCTCTCTCTCTCTCTCTCTCTCTCTCTCTATCTCTATCTCACAAGTAACATTCTAGGCAGAGGCCTACTGAGCATAATCAAGGGTTTATGTTTACAACTATTTGAAACTATTTTAAGTGTAACCATAACTAGAATTTGTGTTTCCTTTTAGAAGAGATTTCTGTCTATTATGTAATTGACATTTTACATTTACTTGATTGTTAATAAATTGTTACATTTTTGATCCTTTCTGAATTACAGTTTTTCTCGATTGCTAAGACACATTTCTTGAAAGCTGCTCTCCTTTTCTCTAAGCTGTGAACACAAAACCCAATTTTCAAGCTACATTCACAAAACCTCAGACTCTTCTTTCAAAACCAAACTTTCACCTCAAAACAGTTCAATCTGTGCTCAAAACTGAACTATGTTGTCAAATCGTGCCCCGCGTCAATCAAAATTAAAAACACTACTCAACAGTCACTAAACACTACGTAGAAAAATAGAAAACACAATGCTCAGGACATGAAGCTGGAGAAATAAATGTTTATTGTTCACTGTAGGCTAAATGCATGTTGCAAAACAAAAAAAACCTCTTCATTTAGCACTTGTACAAAAAGACAAAACAGAAATCTTATGCATTTGCCACTTGTGTACAGTAAGCCCATGTGAAAATAAAGTACAAAAATATACATGGAATACTTGGCCTACGAACAGTTAGACCAACCCTCCAATACAATACTACAGTATATTGGTACAATGATGTACTGAAACATATATTTACTTACAGTATACTGTGGTACAGTATATAGTATGTCATACAATAATTGCTGTCAACATTTACATACTGTACTATAATGTCAAAAAAAGGTAATTACCTGTTCTCTTCTCTAAATCTTTGGATTATGGTGGACACAGTGAATCTACTGATGTTTGGTTGTACCTTTTGTCCAGCCTCCCTCATGCTCATACCATGGACAAGAACATGGTCAATTACAGTAGCTCTGATTTCATCAGATATTACTGTTCTTTGTCTTCGCTGATCACCTCGACTACCTTGACCTCCTCTCACACGAACTCTTCCTCTCAGATTTCTATCCATTGTAGGGCCTCACAAACCAGTGCTCTCTGAACTGGCTTACTGTATATGTTCCCTCACATCATTAGCCACAAGTGTGATCAATTTTGAGTTGTTGTGTTCAAGTGGTGACATCTGTGCTTTAATTGTGTTTGACTTTTGTCACCTGTGCTCACCATTTTGCAGCACGGGTGCATCACAATGAAAATGTGTTGGCAAGTTGTGTCTAAATAGGTGAAAAGTGCTTATGGTTTTGCCAAAAGAGTGATTGATTCAATCAGTGGGTTCAGGCAACTGAGCATTTGGTTCAGACAATAGGGTTTAGTGTTTTAGCAATTGAGAAAAACTGTAATCTGTAATTATTAACTATCTCCAATGTGGAACGGTATAAATGCAACAAAGGGTTAAAACGGAACGATTAAATGTATGATTAACTATCGAATATAGATGACCAAACAACCGGTTGGGATTCTCTTCTAAATGCGATAACTATGATAAATGGAGTCAGATAAACAATATTATAATCAAATCCATTCTTCCAGCTGAGACACTGAACGTGCGGCCTTCACCGCGGTTCGCTACCGATCCTTGGAGCGAATTCAAGCGGTCTTAAAATATATATATATATAAACATTTAATCTGTTAGATAAATAGTAAGTAGTGTGACATTATAAATACAACATATTATTTCCAAACTTAAATCGGCTGTACTTAATGTTGGATGTATAAACCCAAAGAAGAACATTTTCTATTAAAAATGATTTGTATAAGCAACTTTCACAATAAATGTAAGTAAGCAGCTTGCGTACTGCGTTAAGAATATCGCCTTACAACCCCAGTGAGCGAGATAAAGGACTATGGTGAGAAAAACTCACTAGAAAGATACAAAGCAAACATATACAATTCTGGAAAGTATGTGTACGGCAATGAAAGTTCAGTAGACTTTAACCCTCTGGTGCTCTTCGGTCATTTCTGACCGGAATTTTTTTTTCTGTTTTGACATTTAAAAAATCACAGCTTCATCGGAATGATATGAAACTTGGTGACTTTTCTAGCATTAGGTCATAAAAAAAATACTCCCACTTGTGCTCTTCGGTCAAAAATGACCACCATAGGAAATCTGCAAAAACACAAATTCACAGAAAAAAATCTATATTTCTAACAAAAAAAAATCTAAAACTTTACAATAAATAGTCTTTGAGATGTTTTAAATATATATTCAAATCCATACAAATAAAAAAAAATCATTAAATGTGTTCAAAAGAGAACAAGGGGATTCTCAAGCCTCTCCATAGAGACCTCTATAGTGGTTACACCCATGGTTGCAGGATTTCTTAAATCATTCCAAAAGAGGGCGCTAATCTGCCTTCAAAATTTTTTATTTTGAAGGCCTAGTCTCTATTTTAACCTGAAATACTGCAATAATTAAAATAAATAACAATTACAAAAACAATTTTTAAAAATAATTTTCAATGGCAAAAATAGACCATAATTATTGCATAAATATTAAAAAATACCATCAAATCATCTCAAAATACAAAATTAAAAAGAAAAAATATTATTGAAGAAAAATAAATTGCATTGGTTTTACTGGGGTGGAGGAAGTTACATTTTTAGGTGTCCGGTCACTTTTTACTCTCTGAAATTTTCTGGGGACCCCTTAGAACCTTCTGGAGGACCCCAGTTCTAAAGTGTTACTATATTGTGTATCTTTTGTGCATGTTATTTGAATTAGCACATTTTAGTGTAGTTTAGTGGATTGCATGTAATGTTTGTATTTAGGGGTTTACTGTAAAATAAGATAACCCAAACAGAAAATATGGTAGCCCGTATATATATACCCGTTGTGGCCCATAAGAGCCCTACATAACACCTATCTGGGTCCCATCATCAACCCATCTGGGCTAACCCATGAGGGGCCTCCATGGAAACTGAGGACAAAATTAGCTGGGTCCCAGTTGGGTAGCCCAGGAGCCCCAGATATCAGCCCATGTGCAACCCCTTCGGGCCCACAGCTGTTACATATCTGTCTGTTTGGACTTTAAGTTTTGTTTATGGACGTCCTGTTTTCGTTTGTCACATGTTTGTTTGTTCAGTTTCCCGCCACTAATCTGTCTCCATGGTTACCCTCGTTGGTTTAGTTCTGTTCAGCGGTGTCTTCTTGTCTATTAACTTGTTACTGTCTGCTATTTAGTTATCTTGTCTCCTTCAGTCTGTGTTTGGTCTCGTTTATGTAGGGTGTGTTGCTACATGTCTGTATCCTGTTCATTAAAACAGCATTTGAGTAATCTACTTACTGCCTACCTGCCTGAGCGACTGTAGCACCAGCTGGGTTTGCCCTACCTAGTTGACCCAAGTGGACCCCAGATAAGATGCCCATTTTGAGCCCATGCCCACTCTGTACTCCTGTGGCCAAGGTTTAACACACGTGGGCCCCACATACATGTGTTGGCGGTAGTCTATTAATAAGTTTTAAACGTAATTTAAGGCCCACCTACAGTTGGTCTGGCCCATCCGGCCATAAATGGTAGCTCAACTGCAGCATTTGCATCAATGCTGGCTTATATTTGAGTGCAGGAGCTGTAGAGCACCGGATCAGTGACAGGGACGACCACTAAAGCAACTCTGCACTTTCTCAGGAGATTCACAGGTAAGACACTGCACAAGGTTTGATATGTGAAGCCAAATTGGATTTGAAATTTTCAAATTGAAATTTATTGTTAATTTACTTTGGCTGCATGGTTCCTTGTGGAGGTTCAGCTTTGCAATATAGTAATTTAAAGGGATAGTTCACTCAAAAAGGAAAATGATCCCATGATTTACTCTCCCTCGAGTCATCCGAGGTGTATATGACATTCTTCTTTCAGACGAATAAAATCTGAGTTATATTAAAAATGTTCAGGCTAATCCAAGCTTTATAATGGCAGTAATAGTTGCTCTGTTTTTGAAGTCCATAAAAAAATGCATCTGTCCATCAAATAACTGCTCCACGCGGCTCTGGGGTGTTAATAAAGGGGCAGGGACGGACTGGGGCAAAAAAGTGGCCCTGGACTTTCTGTCACAAAGCATAAAACATAAAAACATAAAAATATAGATGCTATTTTCTATAGAAATGCTTATCATTAACATTAATGAATGACTTGCATACTTATTTAGGTTATAATTTGTCTTTCCTGGTGCACATGGCAATTAATAAAAACAATTTTTTATTTATTTTTTTAAATCTTTTTCCATACAGTGACGTTTAATATCACAAAAGTTCAATACCTACCATAAAATCAGTCCATATGAAGCAATGCTATGGTCTAGAAGACTTAGTGTGTAGTGCAGAACTTTATGCCTTCCTAGTGGTTATAGTGTTTGTCCTTTCAGGAGCTTGACATCTGTCATTTTATGGAATAGAGCTCAAATTGTTTTAAAATGTTAAAACTTTAAAGTTAAAAAATTATATTGGTCCTGGAGTTGTTTTTAAATGAAAAATACTGCATATTAGAATTATTTCTGAAGGATCATGTGACAAAATTCAGCTTTGATCATAGAAATAAAAATAAAAATTACAATATATTAACAACAGATAAATGTTATTAATATTTCTTAATATTTAGTTTTACTGTATTTTAATCGAATAAATTTAGCCTTCTTACAAAATCATTAAAAAAGTCTTGATTATTTCAAACTGTTGATTGCTAGTGTTTAAAATAATGCATGTGAACTAACTAGCAAATTATAGCCCATATTTATTATTTTAATATATGACACGTTCTTCACAGGACATAGGCTATTTGAATATGAAATTATTCAATTATATATATTATTGAATATGAAATCGTAGCCTTCAGTAAATTAACAGTCTTCAGTCTTAGAAAGTGATTAATAAAAAATATTCTAAATATAAATTGACCTTATGTTTATTTTTTCTTGACTGATTTAGGAGGGGAAGAGAAGGTAAGATAAGGAGAATGAGAGCAAAAGAAAGAGTGATGGAGATGAGGAGAGAGCAGGAATTGACAGATAATCTACTGCCCATGACTTGGTTTTAAAGCTATTTCTCATATTTTGTGGCCTTCAAACGTCTTAAAATGCACATATGCAGATCAGAGAAATTAAAATGTTCTCAGAGGAGCATGCCACTGAACCCCGGGTTTGTGTGTGTGTGTGTGTGTGTGTGTGACGCGTGCTTGTGCACGCAGTATAGGCCAAATAAATAAAGCACCTTTGTTTACTGACCAATTATAAGTTAATGATTCTACAAATGTTCATTGAGTGGCTCCTTCAAAACTTCATATTTCACAACATGAAACAAACACAAGTTAGCTTATACAACCCCAAATCAGAAAAAGTTGTGACGGTATGGAAAACGCAAAAAAAAGAAAAGAAGAAGTGCTTTCTAAATTTACTTTGACTTGTTTTTCATTGCAGACAATATGAACACAAAATATTTCATGTTTTGTCTGGTCAACTTCATGTCATTTGTAAATATGCATCCTTTCCTGTCATTCAGACCTGCAACACATTTCAAAAAAAGTTGGGACAGTAAAGCATTTACCACTTTGTAATGTTGCCATTCCTTTTCACAACACTTAAAAGACGTTTAGGGACTGAAGACACCAAGTGATGAAGTGTTTCAGGTGTAATTTTGTCCCGTTCTTCCTGCAAACAAGTCTTTAGGTGGGCAACAGTACAGGGTCTTCCACACATTCTCTATTGGAGACAGGTCGGGACTGCAGGCAGGCCAGTCAAGCACCCGAACCCTCTTCCTCCGCAGACAGGACTTTGTAATGTGTGCAGAATGTGGTTTTGCATTGTCTTGTTGAAATATGCATGGACGTCCCTGGAAAAGATGTCTTCTTGAAGGCAGTATATTATGCTCCAAAATCTCTATGTACTTTTCAGCATTAATGGTGCCTTCACAGAAGTGCAAGTTACCTTTGCCAAGGGCACTGACACAACCCCATACCATGACAGACCCTGGCTTTTGGACGTGTTGTTGGTAACAGTCTGGATGATCCTTTTCTTCTTTGGTCCGGAGCACACGGCGTCCATTCCTCCCAAAAAATACCTGAAATACTGCTTCATCTGACCACAGTACACGTTTCCACTGTGTGATGGTCCATCCCAGATGCCTCCGAGCCCAGTCGACGGCGCTTCTGGACACTGTTAACATAGGGCTTCCTTTTGGCACAGTACAGTTTTAACTGGCATTTGTGGATGTAACTACGTATTGTGGTACTTGACAAAGGTTTGCCAAAGTAGTCCTGAGCCCATGTGGTGATATGGCTTATAGATGAATGACGATTCTTGATGCAGTGCCGCCTGAGGGATCGGAGATCACGGTTGTTCAGCTTAGGCTTGCGTCCTTGTCCTTTACGCACTGAAATTCCTCCAGATTCCTTGAATCTTTTAATTATGTTATGCACTGTTGAATGTGAAATATCCAAATCTCTTCCTATCTTTCTTTGAGGAACGTTGTTTTTAAACATTTCAATAATTTTCTCACGTATTTGTTGGCAAACTGGCGATCCTCTGCCCATCTTTGCTCCTAAAGGATTAGACCTTTCTTGGATGCTGCTTTTGTACCAAATCATAATTACAATCACCTGTTGACATCACCTGTTTCAAATCACATAATTATTTAACCATTTTACCTCATTACTAGCCCTAAATTGCTCCTGTCCCAACTTTTTTTGAAATGTGTTGCAGGTCTGAATGACAGGAAAGGATGCATATTTACAAATGACATGAAGTTGACCAGACAAAACATGAAATATTTTGTGTTCATATTGTCTGCAATGAAATACAAGTCAAAGTAAATTTTTTGCGTTTTCCATACTGTCCCAACTTTTTCTGATTTGGGGTTGTAGTTCTGTCACGTGAATTTGTGATTTAAACTTTGTGGGGAAGTTTTGATTATCCATGCCAAATACTATACACGCCACACAGTGTGTGTTTGGACTGAAAAAGGTGGTAGCCTACATGATCTCGGGTTAGCAATTTGACAACATTGATATTTTCTGTGCATCATAAAGCATGCTTGTTAAAGGGATAGTTCACCCAAAAAATGAAAATTTGAGGTTTATCTGCTTTCCCCCAAGGCATCCAAGATGTAGGTGTCTTTGTTTCTGCAGTAGAACACAAATGAAGATTTTTAACTCCAACCGTTGCCGTCTGTCAGTCGTATAATGCATGTCAATGGGGTCCAATTCTATTAGAGTAAAAAAAAACATGGACAGACAACTTCACATTAAACTCTGCGGCTCGTGACGACACATTGATGTCTTAAGACACGAAACGATCGGTTTCTGCGAGAAACCCAACAGTATTTATGCTATTATATCACCTCATATCAGACGAATGTCATCAGACTCCAGACCGCCATAACTTCCTGTGAGTAAGGTCAAATTATGCAGTTGGAGTTGGAGTTAAAAATCTTCATTTGTGTTCTACTGAAGAAACAAAGACACCTACATCTTGGATGCTCTGGGGGTAAGCAGATAAACATCCAATTTTCGTTTTTGGGTGAACTATCCCTTTAAGAAACCAGCAGGCAAGATAATCCAGCGCAAATTAGTGCATAAAACATCACCAAAATTAAGTATTTGAACCTCATAATTAAATACAAAATGAGGGTGGGGGGCTGAAAAAGGTCCACTTTTTGAAAAGCCCCCCTGCCCCCCCCACCCCCTTTTTTTTCACTAGGCCGGCTACGGGCCTGAGCAAGTATAGTTGGGTCTACATAACTCCCAAGGAACCATCAGCACGACACAGTGACAAATGTGTTAGCGATTAATAGAAGATTGAATGAGGAAGATGCAGTTAATAGAGATGGTGAATTAGACGATGTTCGAGGGCTGCTTGGAAGGCTTGTCATGAAAAAACTATGGGTTTTTATAATGAGATTTCAGATGTAAAATAAAGCCTCCGGTAAACATAACATGACACAAGTTAGCATTTTAGCACTTCTTGTTCCATCGTCCCGAAGTCAATGGTTTTTTTTGAATGGAGTTTTGGTTAAATGGCTGAAATAAGGTCTGTGATGAACACACTTTCATGTTTTATTCTACAACATAAAATACATCAGTATTACCCCACATGTGATTTTTTTTTGAAGCTGTTACATCTTAAAAAGGCGGTTGTTAACATTGATAATTTAACTAATGTTAACAAATGAAACAAATTGTAAGGTGTTACTGATATGCTTGTGTGATATTTCATTTCTGTAGATAATGTGGCAGCGGATGATGGATCTCAGCATGGTGATCATCTTTGCTCTGCTGCAGATCAGCACACAGCCAGCTGAGGTTGATTCCAGCCCACCCTTTCCAGCACAGGACAGTCCAGCCGGTGTGTTTGATTTCCCAATCCTACACACTGATTTACCTCTACCTGGATCACTCAAAAAAAAAATCTTGCCTAAACATAAGATTTATGTATTTGAATTGCATATAAATTTTCCATGCATTTAGATTACATAATTTTAACATAAACAAATTAATAAATGTAATGTGCTTCTTATACACTGAAAAAAAATATTGCCCAGTTAAATTAAGCATTATTAATTTGTGCTCGTTTAAATAATTAAAATTTCGTTTTAAAAAATGATTTGGTTTTATGGGAATTGCGTGTGTTTTTGTTTAAATTGAGATCAAATAAATTGATTGCGACCACTTACGATAATTTTTTTTAGTAAATTCAACTAATAATTTTTTTCAGTGTATGTAAGTCATACATAAATGTAACGGGTATTATTTATGTAATTGTGTTGATAAACTGAATGTGATTCATATATACCAGTTTTACGTAAATGAAACAGCTAAGATTTATGTAAAAGTGCACAGAAAAACGCCCATGTTAAATGAACACTTCCTAGTGTTCATGTGCGTGCTCACTACTAGGTTAAAGTACTATTGAAGCAGTGATAAGTTAATGAGATAATTGAGTGATGATTGAGCATTAATGATGAACACCTGATAATAATGAGCAGAATCACTGACGGAAAGAGAAACACAAGAACTACAACTGACTTCAGCCACAGCCTTAGATAAAATCAACTGAAGATAAAAGAAGACATTAAATCTTAAGATCTCAGCAGATGATTTCTGTTTTAATTAAAATAATGAAGTCACCATGCTGGAGATCAGTGTCTGCTTTAGTTGTGCTCTTGACCCTTAACTCTTTAACTTTAGTTTTTCTCTGGCTCCTTTAACTGTGTGTTTATAAAGCACATTTGTTATGGCAAGGGAATCCAAGAGAATATGTTATCTGTTGATGATAGCTATTTATATATTGTTAATGATATCATCGTGTGACTAAATCACTGATCTCATTCAGAGTCTAATCCTCTGGTTAAAGTGGTACTGTGTTAGTAGTTTTGTTTTATTCATAATAGTTGTGATTCTACAGCAAGAGTTACAGCACTGTTGTGGTAATCGAATAAAATGCAGGATTTAAATCTATGGCATTGCTTAGATACATTAACACAACCGTCCTGGATCTTGTGCTGTAGAATCACATGGCTATTACTATGAATACAACACAATTATTAACACATTACCTCTATAACCAGAGAATTAGCCACTGAATGAGAGCAGTGATTCAGGCCACTACAAAACAAATAGCCAACATCACCTGATAATATTTTATCTTGGATTCCCTTGAAATAACAAATGTGCTTTATAAACACAGTTAAAGGAGCAAGAGAAAAAATAAGTTAAAAAGTTAAGGGTCAAGAGCACAACTTAAGCAGACAATCTCCAGCATGGTGACTTCCAACGAAACGGTACGGTATTTTCATTAAAACAGAAATGACAGAAATAAAGTCAGTCTGGTTAGTAATGCGTGAAGCTGATAATGCTGTTTGTGAAGTAGTTTAATCATCCTCTTCTGATATCTTCAGAGATTTAATGTCTTCTTGTATCTTCAGTTGATTTCATCTAAGGCTGTGGCTGAAGTCAGTTGTAGTTCTTGTGTTTCTCTTTCCTTCAGTGATTCTGCTCATTATCATCAGGTGTTCATCATTAATGCTCAATCATCACTCAATTATCTCATTAACTTTAACACTGCTTCAATAGCAGTGTTGGGAATAACGGCGTTATAGATAAACGGCGTTACTAACGGAATTACTTTTTTCAGTAACGAGTAATCAAACGAATTACTGTTTCTTCCGTTACAACGCCGTTAGCGTTACTGAGGGAAAAAAATGCGGCGTTACTATAATTGAGCTCATTGAAGCGGTTTCATCCGAACAGGCTCTCTGTCAGTCGGACCTGCAACGTGTGTGTGTGTGTGTGTGTGTGTGTGTGTGTGTGTGTGTGTGTGTGTGTGCGCGCGCGCCAGCCATGCGTGTTGGTGGTGGGTTGGGTGGTACACATAACTGATGATGATTGGTGGGTGTGAGACAAGGTTGAGGTTGATAGGTTGAGTTCACACACACACACACACACACCTATGACGCACACGCATATGCACAGTCAGTGATGGCAAGTCCAACGACTTCAAAGGTAGTTTTCGCAAACTGGAAGTATAAGCGCTACTTTTCCCTCGTTGAGGTGAAAGGTACAAATGTTTATGTAACGTGCAACTTATGCCCAGGAAGAAAGAGTCTATCCACGTCGGTGGCAAGTAATTCTAATCTAATGAAGCCTCACATCATCACAGCCACAACATTAGTGGCTAAAAACCCAGGTGATAACGTGAGCTCCACTACCAGAGGAGTAGTAAAGAAGTACTGATACTATTTACACAATATTTAAACTATAGTAGTGATACTACTGATAATATTTACAATAATGTATTGAATTTGATAGGTGTCTCTCACGTTGTCCCACAGCAACATTACAATAGTGTACATTTAATGTACAATGTTTTATAATAGCAATTTATTCTATTTAGTGTCCAATTCATTCATTTAACATATTTAAAATTGGGGGCATCCAAGTTATGTGACATATTTGAAAGAAAGAAAAAAGTAACACAGTAGTTACTTTCCCTGGTAATTAGTTACTTTTATAATGACGTAACTCAGTTACTAACTCAGTTACTATTTGTAAGAAGTAACTAGTAACTATAACTAATTACTTTTTTAAAGTAACGTGCCCAACACTGTTCAATAGTACTTTAACCCAGTAGTGTGCACACACATGAACACTAGGAAGTGTTCATTTAACATGGGCGTTTTTCTGTGCACTTTTACATAAATCTTACCTGTTTCATTCACATATAACTGGCATATATGAATCACATTCAGTTTATCAATACAATTACATAAATCTTACCTGTTACATTTATGTATGAAGAATTAACCCATTATGCATATGACTATGACTATTAACTAATTCAAAATGAATTCAAAAGCCATTACCACAATTACATATTACTTAACAATTAGTTAACAGTCACATGCCTCAAGAAGTAAAGTCATAACATAATGATTCCTTTGCACATCATTAGCTAATGATTAATTAAAGCAGACAACTGGAAGTTGAAATACATGGCTTTGACTCATTGTGGTAATTAACATGAATTTACTTTATTAGTTAATATAATATGTTATTTGGGAATTAATACATGATGTCATATTTAATTAATAGCAATTAATATATCACTTAATCTAGAATCTTCATTAGTTGCTGACGCAGTAATCATTAATAATTGGTTTAGTTCGTCATGAGCCTACATTAAAGGTGCCCTAAAATGAGTTGAAACAATATTTTAAATTGTTCTCTAATATATTCATTGAGGGTTTATGGCTTATTTAAGGGCAAAAATTGTCCAGATATGGTTTTACAGGTCCATTTACAACCATAGAAATTGTCCCTAGAATGAAATGGTCTGTTTTTGCCTTATTTGGAAGGGTCATGAATATTAATGTTGAGTTCTGCTCTGATTGGCTGTTTCACTGCGACTCATTTCAATGGCTCACAGAGACAGCAAATGCATCTTTGCTGCGCTCAGCGCTCATTAACCCCGGCGAGAGCAGCCTTTCCTCTGCTAGACCTGCGGATGTTTGCCGCTGGCTCTGATGTCTCTGTAGTGGTTAAACATGAGATAGAATTTGTCTTGTGTAGATCTGATGGGCGATCTTTGGTCTCATGAATCTATAATTTGTTCCCTATTCGTTTTGGTTGAGGGCAAAGTGAAGTTTCCTTTATTTCTTTGATCATTAAAACTGACATTTAACAAAAAGAGACTGGGTTGTGTTTTGTCATATTTCATTTTGTTACAGTGAAGATAGTCATATTTGCACACTTATTGCATGAACCACAAATTAATATGTTTAATATTGTTTTAAATGTAAACTAAAAGAGGCAGGGTTGTGTTTTATATTTTGTTTTGTTATAAATGCAGTGAAGATAATCAATGTACGAGTGGCCTGAACTACATTTGTGTGGCTATTAATATGTTTATTAATATTTTTTTTTTTAGGAAAACGAAAAGAGGCGAGTGATTACTATGCACCAGTGCCCTTCTTGGGAAATAAGTTAACTAATTACTGTAAAAGCAAGAGCCTATAACAAATACATCTACTAAAGAAAACTTTTAAATGTGTGTCAGGCGTCTTATAAGGCAATGTACATAGGGACGATTTGTGAAATAATTTCAGACACTGTGTAATATCATTGCACTGCATGGTACGGCAACAAAGCTCCTGGATAATTACACAGGAATGAGAGTATAGTTCTAAGCTATTGGACTAGAAAATCGCAGCTTTTCATTTTCCCTCGGTCTTACTACACAATTTAACTTTACGCATCACAACAAGTAAATTGGAAAATGTTGCCGTTATTTTGCCACTTATTGAGCAGTCGGCTAGCTGGAGCCATTTACCTCCAGTCTTTGTGCTAAGCTAGGCTAACGGTGGGTGGGTCAGACAGTGTTATGGCACGGAGATGAGAATGGTATGTATTGACTTATCAAACTCTGGGGGATACGGTGAATAAGCTAAAGTCCCCCAAAAAAATTCAATCAAGGGCACCTTTAACTCGTGATTATCTGTGCATTAGTTAAGCATGAATTAATGCACCCGTATTGTAAAGTGTTACAAAATATTATTATTGTTCAATAACATTTTACAATAAGGCTCCATAGTTAACATAAACTGACAATGAAAAATCTTAGTTCATTTCAACATTTAATAAAACACTACAAGTTTTAACTGTATTATTTAATGGACCTGAGCTGACATGAACTAACAATGATCAGTTGTATTTTTGAACTAACGTTAACAAAGAATAATACATTCTGTAATGTAGCTATTGCTTATTGTTAATGTTAGTTAATGTAAAGTTTTTTCTAAATCATTTGCACTTTATCTGTTTAAAACATTTGTGTATTGCTGTATTTTAATTAGGCTAAATGTTCACAGTTCTTTTTGTTATAAGAAAAAAAGTTATTAAACCTGTAATAATACTTATTTCAATGTCATGATAAAGCTTAAGCAATTATCGCAACATGAAAATGTAATACTGTCACATGCCTGGAGCTCTTATGATTATATTTCTTTGTGCATTGTCTTATGGTTGACTGACACGCATTTAGTGTTGAAAAGAAAACTGATGTATAAACGTTAACAGCCCTGATTCTGTTTTTGTTTTGCAGAGTCCTCTCGTGTTCATAGTGTTTTTCCTCGCAGTTCTCCAGACAAGGATCCGTTCCAGAGCAACTTGCAATGGACAGTAGGCACAGCGAATCCATCACAAGTGCCTGTGGATGCCGTTCCCATCCTTGACAAGAAAACAAAGCAAACGTTTTACGTTGCTAGATTGGAAGACTGTAGGCCTTGTTTCTTTGACAGTGTTAAAAAATCTTGTTGGGTTGTACAAATGCATCCAGGATTCAGTACAGGAGGCGTCGTCCTGAAAGGAAAAATTTCATTTCTAGTGAATAAGGATAAGTTTGAAATTCTTGAGTGGAAGAAATCTTCATATGGAGAGATCCCACCTTTACCTGTAGAAACTTGTAACGGTTACTTTATTGCTCGAAATGAATTTGGGTTAGGCTATATGACCGATAACAGTTTAATAACGCTTGGTGATACAAAACAAAGCACCACAGAAAATGAGGTTCTCACCCTAAACCATGATATTAAAGGGCATCATTTAAACATTATGAACTATGAAATTAATAAAGCGGACACGTCAGAGAGCGTTACAGTACTGAAGCATTTCACGGTTTCCAACAAGCACCGTGAACCCGCCAAGCATCAGGTGAAGCTGGACCAAGGCATCGATAAAACAATTACTTTGCTAAAGACCCGTACGCGTTTAACTGGAGGGTCTGGGGAGTTTTCAGCCGACGGTACTATAGTTGTAGTAAAAGTAGGAGGAAAGTTAAACGTTAAACACGAACGTAGCCGCCTCAATTCTGAGACTACAGCCACAACTAATAAAGACTTGCACTCTGTGAATATAGAGGTGCAGGTTCCTGCCAACCATGTTTGCAGCATTGACATTAAAGCCAATACCTTCACCGCTGATATCCCGGTCACTGCTGAGCTCACTAGAGTATACAACAACAATGAAATACGCAGAACCACGATCAGTGACACCTATAGTCATCAGGAAGTAGCAGAAATACAAACGCTTGTGAATCCCTGCACTCCAATTTAAGATGGAATAAAATGTTAATTGTCATTTAATTGTCAATTAACATTTTATTCCATAAGAGCCAGCTCTGCAAAAGGCGTCATTCATTTTTTGCAGAGCTGGCTCTTATCCATTTTCCCATCACATATCACATTTGATAGGCATTTACTTGCAATAAAAATTAAGAAAATGCTCTAAGAGTGGATATAAAGTGGCTAACGAAATGTGTAATAATAATAAAAAGCATTTATTGGGGTTAGGGGTCGGTGTAGGGAGGGCTTTTATTGTCTCTTCAAGGCGGCATCCATTTAATACTTTTAATAAATATAATAATCTACACTCTATGTTACTGAGGTGCAAATATGCATCTGTCAAAATAAAGTATACATTGCATGTTATTATTTACATATTGCAAAGAACTACTTTTATGGTGTAAATAGAATATATCACTATTTGCACTACTTCAACAGCATCTACAGCTCTTTGCACTTTGTGTAAATATCATCTATCGCTAAGAAAATGTTATTTTCACTTTGTGTAAATAGAATTTAGTTGCTATTAACACTTGGTGTAAGCCACTGCCTGATATTATATCCATTAGAAATCAGTTTGAATGTCCGCTGAGGAAAGCGATAGACTTCTGTAAGACTTCTCTAATAAAGACAACTGTAAGCTTAAAATTGTATAACAACACTTTCTCATGAAATGCGTATATACAGCACGAATTGTATTTATCATGCAATTTATACGCCAAAGTTAGTTTTTACGTGCATATGATACGCATCGTCACCACATTGGGTAGGTTTAGTGGTGTGGGTTACGTGCATGTAACACGCTATAAAGTGAAAACTGCGTAACACATGTATGTAAAAACTCATTTTGGCGTACAAATTGCACGATGAATGCAATTCGTGCTATAGATGCGCATTTTCATGAGGCCAGGCTGGTTAAAATTAGAGAGGTAGGCTATGGTGGATTTCCGTGGGAAATTCAAGCTTGTCTTTGTGTCATTACATCACGTCTTCATACTATGAAGGTAAAATGATGCCATAAAGAATCGCAAGTGTGAATTCAATTTACATGCTCAAGAGAAGTTCGTAAGTGTAGCCTAATTCATGTATTGTGAAACTGCAGCTTCATGTTAACGCAAAATAAATATGTGTGTTCTTCTGACTTCCATTTTTCTGAGTTCTACTGAGTTCCAGTGCAGATACTGCGGGAAAGCAAGTAAAAGGTTACATCAGTACAAAAAACAGACACACACACATGCAGAGACACATGCGCACAACACACTATTATACACACAATATGGTAAAATTGAGCCAAAAGACTCAAATAAGAGTTTGAAATCAGATCAGACCCATGCAGATTGATTAAGCTCTCATAAAACATACCTGTTCCTTTTTGTTACATTTTTATTGAATTTTGATGTTATGTGTAACAAAATGTTATCCTCTGTTTTAATGCAAAAACTGACACTTTAAATCAACATAAAATAAAAAATCTAAAACTTAAAAATAAGGATTTATGTCTAAAGACACTAGAGAATGTATAAGCCACTTTATATAGAGTTCTATATAATCTAGTGGTCACATCATGGCATTACACAAGTTTTTCTTTATTTACTCCCACCCGCTTGGATTTTAAATGTATTGTCTCTGTTTTTACATGGAGTACTGCTTTAATTGAAAAAGAATAAAATATATATATGAAACAAATTGTGTATTATTTTCAATGGGGAAATTAGCTCTTAAAATTGTTTAAATATTGGATAGTATCAAAAAATAATTTCAAAATTCGAAATAATAATCAAATACAATTGAAGAAAAAAACATATTACATTGGTTTTCCTGGAGTTACATTTCAAGACTTTAGTCACTTTTGACAGTGAAGGAAACCCCTAAACGAAGAAGACCAGAGGGATAAAAACACAAATGAAATGGTGAAGGCTGTAACGTTATTGTTCTGGACACCCAGGGGAACTGGTGAAGATGGAAGTAGGGTGTCTGGTGGCGGCTGGGAAGCAGGTGGATCCCTAGATCGTAACCACAATATTTGTTATTACTGTTTCCCAAAATAGTCATTATGCTTTACTTTATACATGTCACATAGCCTACAACAAAACACCAAAAAGTACCATGGTATTCCCATATCAGGCCTACATGAATTCAGCAAATCCTAAACTATCAGTCATTCCAGTTGCAGATGAAGCCTGTAATACTGTTGTTTTATGATAAGAATAAAAATCAATCTTTGTCAAAAGTTTAGCATTGTTTTGTACTGAAGTATCATTTATAAGTACTTTAAGCTTTTTTAAAAAAAGGATATCCATTTCCATTAATAGTACATTTACATTCAACTGAATTGCACAAACAAACAATCCTTAATCAATTATTCAATTCAATGGAATTTTACTATTAAATGAAATGTGTAAATCTGTTCATTAGTTCATCATTAGTTTTTATTACAATCAAACATAGTGTTATGTGTTATATCTCTCTGTGTGTGTGTGTGTGTGTGTGTGTGTGTGTGTGTGTGTGTGTGTGTGTGTGTGTGTGTGTGTGTGTGTGTGTGTGTGTGTGTGTGTGTGTGTGTGTGTGTGTGTGTGTGTGTGTGTGTGTGTCTGCATTTGTTCTCTATCATGGATTTGTTATGGTATCACTCCTTCATTTCTGCCTGTGTTCTCCGTACAAGACACATCCCTGTACAATTTACGGTAAAAAACACAGCAGCTGTAGTTGCCAGAACTTTACGGTAGCAACATTTTAGGTTTTACAGATTTAAATTTACAGTAAATAACTGTATTTCATTAAATTAAATCTGTTATGAACCTTTGATATATAACCACCAATCACAGTGGAGATGAATCACATGATGAATCAAAGCTCATCACAAGGAGCTTTTAGGAGGACAACTACGGTGATGCATTGCTGCCACACACATATGATTTTTTCCACTCAATTATGTCGTAATAACGAGATGTTATGTTGTTAAAATGACATAGTTTTCTCATTAAAACAACATATATTTTCTCCTAATAAACCCTTGTGTTGTATAGTACGGTGACGCATTGCTGCCACACACATATTACTTTTTCCACTCAATTATGTCGTAATAACGAGATAATATGTCGATAAAACGACATATATTCTCGTTAAAACAACATATTTTATTCTCGTTAAAACCACATTTATTTTCTCCTAATAAAGACATGTGTTGTATAGTACGGTGACGCATTTCTTCCACACACATATTATTTATTCCACTCAATTATGTCGTTATAACGAGATATTATTATTATTAATTATATATTTTCTCCTAATAAAAATGTATTGTATAGTACGCCGATGCATTGCTGCCACATACATATTCTTTTTTCCATGCACTCAATTATGTCATAATAACGAGATATGTAGTTTTAACGACATCTTTTCTCGTAATAACGATATATTATGTCGTTTTAACATTGTTTTACCTCTTGTATGAATGCTAAATAGGTTTACAATTTGAAAATGTACATATATGAGTATAAAGCTACATAGAAAGAGAATTGGGTTTATTAAGATTAAGCCAGCTTGCCATAAATCGTTTTCAGGTGATGACGCTGTTCGTCTGAAGCGCATCAATAAAGTTCCGCCATTCAAATGATCATTTTACTTCCTGTTTTCATTTTTTTCGTGTGACATCTGAGAAAATTCATCTCGAAAGTAGCAAAAAACTTCAGTGCTGCCACGTCAGGGTTACAGCTCTAGATAAACACCTGGCCGAAATCCCAAAAGACACACAACAAACAACCGGCACGGATTATATCAGCCCAGAGCGAGGTTTGATCCGCCATGGAGAACAAATATAACCTGAAGAGTCCAGGTATGCTATCACATCTTTTCTACATCATCGATATCACATTTAATATCAGGAGTTATGTGTTTTATACCGGCTTTATACATACAGCTAACGTTAGCTAGATTATTAGCTGCTCGTTCAAGTGTGTGTGTCAATATAGTCCATTTTATAATGTGCTGGAATGCAACTGTTTTCTCTGATTCATGATCTGTGATCTAGCAAACACTAACAATAAAGGACCATAGTACCATGGTACATAAACATGATTATCGTCCAGTATAATGGTATATATGGTACTATGTATGTCCATGGTAGTAGCTACTACCACCACTAACGTTAGGAAGGAAACATTGATACAGTAATTGTACAGTTTGGCTGTAATATATGATTATTTTTGCCAAACGAATGCTATGATCAAATCACACATTTTTAGGTTTCACTTTATTTGACAGTGTCCTTGTTACATTATGTTAAATGTAATAATAATAACAACAACAACAACAACAACAACAACAGTAAATTATGCATAATTACATGCAACTAACACTACAATAAACCCCAATCCTACCCTAACCCTATAGTAAGTACATGTAGTTACTAAATATTACTCAGTAGCCCACTTAAATATATAATTACACCGTAACAAAGACACCTTAAAATAAAGTGTAACCCCAAGGTTATTTTCGTAAACGAAAACTGAAACTAAGACTAAAACTATTGGTCAAAAAACATTTTCGTAAACTGAAATCATAATAAATGAAAAACTTAAACTAAACGAAACTAACAACTCTTACTGAAAAACTAACTGAAATAAAATAATAATTAGCAAAAATAAATATTAGTTTTCGTATTTAATAAGCGGTCTTTACTGTGGCGGAAAATCTGACCTGTAGCGGTTGAGGGAGCGGTTTTAATTGTTTAACAATATTTCATCTTTAATATGAATGAGTTTGTCTGGAATTTAATTTTTTTTTTTTATTATATATTTTTACGTTGCATTTATTTGGTTCTTTTTTTAATCTCAGACCGTTTTTTGTCATATAGGTCATAGTTTGACTCAAGCTTTTTTGCTTAAATGTAAAGACTCAACTTTATGCATGTTTTGTAAGATTCCCGTTAAACATATTTTGTTGGACTGTCCTGGGTTAAAACAAGAATGCTCTTTTATCAAGTTATTTCACTTAAGAACTTATTTAGGAAGATTATGCATGAAAAACTTTGTGATTTTTTTTTATTTATCATAAGTTGATTTAAAAAAATCTTGTATATGACATGTTTGTTTGCTTGGTTTTATTGTATTTATATGAAATTTGTATTTTTGTAATTTATTTTTTTGCCATGAATATAGCCTTAGCTGCTGACATGGCATTAAATAAAACAATCTGTATTCCATTATTTTATTTGTATTATTAAGATGTCTGCATAAGAGTAAACTCTAATCGGTGCAAACATTAAACTTTGCTGAAGTTAAAAATCTTGATTTGGTCTCTACACTTCGTTCTGGTAACTCAGCTAAACTATAATTACTAAAACTAAAACCGAAACGAAATATATAAAAAACTGCGTAGTTTTAAAAAATTAAAACTAAACTAAAACTTGCAAAATAATTTATAAAACTAACTAAAACTAAACTGAAATTTGTTGCAAAATCGAAAACGATAATAAAATAAAAACTAATTTAAAAATGCAAAACTATTATAACCTTGCTTGGTACAGTGTAATTATATATTTAAGTACTGATTGAGTCATAATAATTAACTACTATTGGGTTTGGGTTAAGATTAGGGTAAGGTTTAGGTTGGTCGCATGCAATTATGCACAATTTATAGCAATTACTAGGGGTGTAATGATACCCTCATATCACGATTCGATACATTATATCACGATACTGAACCCACGATACAATATTATTGACACACTCCAAGACATATGGTAAAAGGTTACCAAAAAATGTACCGTTGATTAAAATGCTGGTAAAGGACAATGGTGAAATATATTGAAATATGAAATACACAACGAAAATACTTGCACTCTTTCACTGACTATATACATTTAAAATAATTTAGGCCACGTTTTACTGGTAACATAAGACATTTGGCATTATCAGGACCTACAAATATTCCCCCATATTATACATTATATTCAACATTACATATTATGTTGTACTACTAACACTAAAACTACGTCACACAGTAATTTTCATTTATACACATACACAGATTGTCACTATCCAGATACATATTGTTACATTTTTGTATTGCGAGATATTGTTGCACAATATATTGTTACATCACTACCCTAGTAATTACTATAGTAACTACATGTAACGTGAAACAATTTAGGAGACTGTAAAATAAAGTGTTATCGTTATTACTATAGTAACTACTTGTAGGAAGTGTTAGTTATTACTGTAGTAACTACTTGTAACGTGTAACAATTTAGGAGACTGTAAAATAAAGTGTTACCGTTATTACTTTAGTAACTACTTGTAGGAAGTGTTAACATTATTACTATAGTAACTACTTGTAGGAAGTGTTAGTTATTACTATAGTAACTACTTGTAGGAAGTGTTAGTTATTACTATAGTAACTACATGTAACGTGAAACAATTTAGGAGACTGTAAAATAAAGTGTTAACGTTACTACTATAGTAACTACTTGTAGGAAGTGTTAGTTATTACTATAGTAACTACTTGTAGGAAGTGTTAGTTATTACTATAGTAACTACTTGTAGGAAGTGTTAGTTATTACTATAGTAACTACTTGTAGGAAGTGTTAGTTATTACTTTAGTAACTACTTGTAGGAAGTGTTAGTTATTACTATAGTAACTACTTGTAGGAAGTGTTATTACTATAGTAACTACTTGTAGGAAGTGTTAGTAACTACTTGTAACGTGTAACAAGGAGAATGTAAAATAAAGTGTTACCGTTATTACTGTAGTAACTACTTGGAATGTGTAACAAGTAGGGTTGGGTATCGTTTGGGTTTTTTTCGATTCCGGTGCCAAACCGATACTTTTAAAACGGTTCCGGTGCCTAAACGGTGCCTGAACCGATACTTAAAAAAAAAAAAAGGCCACAAAACGAGGTGGACGACATTAAATGGCTTTTTATTGATTTATTTTTTATTTAAATTGAACCATTTATTAAAAGTTTAATGTATACTTAAATGTATGAATATAAATAAATACAAAACACAATTTACTTATTTACAAATTATAATTTACTTATTTACAAATTCACAGTAAAACCTAAGCCACCTAACCCAACTACAACAAGCCTAATATAACTCTAAATAACAGTTACAGTAATAACAGCAGTCGTCTGTGTTCTTGCTCTGCTACAAACCAGCTTCGAGCTTCAGCTTTATTTTGAAATATGTTCATATTCTCTGGCTAAATATTTTAGAACGCATCGTCTTAATGTTTCCATGGCGACGCGTCATGTTTCTCACATGACACACAGCAGCCGCAATAGCGCTGACAGCTCAGCTGTATCGGGTTTATTTAGCTTTTTCTTTTTATTCAAAATATTCACAAACTTCTTAACTGTGTCACGAACTATCTGATGTTCAAATGTGTGAGTGAATGTGTGTTAGTTGATCTATAAAGCGCAATGGGCGGCGCCATGTTAGTTTATGCCTCAGAATCGGATCTATCGGATTTACAACACTTGAGTTAATTCTCGTCTCACGAAATACATGAAAGTAAGTGACCAGTGAACTGGAAGAAGAATAGAGTAAACAATATAGTTACTATATAATGTGCATGTATGTATCTGATGTGAATAAAACATGTAACGTTAGTCAAATTATAACCGTCTGAAAGGATTGTCATTACCGCTTTCATAGACATCAGTGTGTGTTTTTTGCTAGTACTTATGAGCATTTAAATGTCTGAAACCTGAAATAAACATGATGTGGTTGAAAACACTGAATAGTTGTCATGAGTTGTGATGTGACCAGAGCTGAGCGTCTGTCTCTGGCTCAGCCAAAGCACGCGAAAGCACGTTTGAATTTTGGCACCGAAATGAGGAACCGAAATCTGCGTTCTGATTCGGTCCGGTACATACCGGTTATATAAGTACCGGTGCCATATTGGAACCGGATTTCGGTACCCAACCCTAGTAACAAGGAAACAGTAAAATAAAGTGTTAACATTATTACTATAGTAACTACTTGTAAGAAGTGTTATTTATTACTATAGTAACTACTTGTAAGAAGAATTAGTTATTACTGTAGTAACTACATGTAACGTGTAACAATTTAGGAGACTGTAAAATAAAGTGTTACCGTTATTACTATAGTAACTACTTGTAGGAAGTGTTATTACTATAGTAACTACTTGTAGGAAGTGTTAGTAACTACTTGTAAAGTGTAACAAGGAGAATGTAAAATAAAGTGTTACCGTTATTACTATAGTAACTACTTGGAATGTGTAACAAGGAAACAGTAAAATAAAGTGTTAACATTACTATAGTAACTACTTGTAAGAAGAGTTAGTTATTACTATAGTAACTACTTGTAAGAAGAGTTAGTTATTACTATAGTAACTACTTGTAAGAAGTGTTAGTTATTACTATACTAACTACTTGTAGGAAGTGTTAGTAACTACTTGTAACGTGTAACAAGGAGAATGTAAAATAAAGTGTTACCGTTATTACTATAGTAATTACTTGGAATGTGTAACAAGGAAACAGTAAAATAAAGTGTTAACATTATTACTATAGTAACTACTTGTAAGAAGTGTTATTTATTACTATAGTAACTACTTGTAGGAAGTGTTAGTTATTACTGTAGTAACTACATGTAACACGTAACAATTTAGGAGACTGTAAAATAAAGTGTTACCGTTATTACTATAGTAACTACTTGTAGGAAGTGTTATTACTATAGTAACTACTTGTAGGAAGTGTTAGTTATTACTGTAGTAACTACATGTAACACGTAACAATTTAGGAGACTGTAAAATAAAGTGTTACCGTTATTACTATAGTAACTACTTGTAGGAAGTGTTATTACTATAGTAACTACTTGTAGGAAGTGTTAGTTATTACTGTAGTAACTACATGTAACGTGTAACAATTTAGGAGACTGTAAAATAAAGTGTTACCGTTATTACTTTAGTAACTACTTGTAGGAAGTGTTATTACTATAGTAACTACTTGTAGGAAGTGTTAGTTATTACTGTAGTAACTACATGTAACGTGTAACAATTTAGGAGACTGTAAAATAAAGTGTTATCGTTATTACTATAGTAACTACTTGTAGGAAGTGTTAGTTATTACTGTAGTAACTACTTGTAACGTGTAACAATTTAGGAGACTGTAAAATAAAGTGTTACCGTTATTACTTTAGTAACTACTTGTAGGAAGTGTTAACATTATTACTATAGTAACTACTTGTAGGAAGTGTTAGTTATTACTGTAGTAACTACATGTAACGTGTAACAATTTAGGAGACTGTAAAATAAAGTGTTACCGTTATTACTTTAGTAACTACTTGTAGGAAGTGTTATTACTATAGTAACTACTTGTAGGAAGTGTTAGTTATTACTGTAGTAACTACATGTAACGTGTAACAATTTAGGAGACTGTAAAATAAAGTGTTATCGTTATTACTATAGTAACTACTTGTAGGAAGTGTTAGTTATTACTGTAGTAACTACTTGTAACGTGTAACAATTTAGGAGACTGTAAAATAAAGTGTTACCGTTATTACTTTAGTAACTACTTGTAGGAAGTGTTAACATTATTACTATAGTAACTACTTGTAGGAAGTGTTAGTTATTACTATAGTAACTACTTGTAGGAAGTGTTAGTTATTACTGTAGTAACTACTTGTAACGTGTAACAATTTAGGAGACTGTAAAATAAAGTGTTATCGTTATTACTATAGTAACTACTTGTAGGAAGTGTTATTACTATAGTAACTACTTGTAGGAAGTGTTAGTTATTACTGTAGTAACTACATGTAACGTGTAACAATTTAGGAGACTGTAAAATAAAGTGTTATCGTTATTACTATAGTAACTACTTGTAGGAAGTGTTATTACTATAGTAACTACTTGTAGGAAGTGTTAGTTATTACTGTAGTAACTACATGTAACGTGTAACAATTTAGGAGACTGTAAAATAGTGTTACCGTTATTACTTTAGTAACTACTTGTAGGAAGTGTTAGTTATTACTGTAGTAACTACTTGTAACGTGTAACAATTTAGGAGACTGTAAAATAAAGTGTTACCGTTATTACTTTAGTAACTACTTGTAGGAAGTGTTAACATTATTACTATAGTAACTACTTGTAGGAAGTGTTAGTTATTACTGTAGTAACTACATGTAACGTGTAACAATTTAGGAGACTGTAAAATAAAGTGTTACCGTTATTACTTTAGTAACTACTTGTAGGAAGTGTTATTACTATAGTAACTACTTGTAGGAAGGGTTAGTTATTACTGTAGTAACTACATGTAACGTGTAACAATTTAGGAGACTGTAAAATAAAGTGTTATCGTTATTACTATAGTAACTACTTGTAGGAAGTGTTAGTTATTACTGTAGTAACTACTTGTAACGTGTAACAATTTAGGAGACTGTAAAATAAAGTGTTTCCGTTATTACTTTAGTAACTACTTGTAGGAAGTGTTAACATTATTACTATAGTAACTACTTGTAGGAAGTGTTAGTTATTACTATAGTAACTACTTGTAGGAAGTGTTAGTTATTACTGTAGTAACTACATGTAACGTGTAACAATTTAGGAGACTGTAAAATAAAGTGTTACCGTTATTACTTTAGTAACTACTTGTAGGAAGTGTTATTACTATAGTAACTACTTGTAGGAAGTGTTAGTTATTACTATAGTAACTACTTGTAGGAAGTGTTAGTAACTACTTGTAAAGTGTAACAAGGAGAATGTAAAATAAAGTGTTACCGTTATTACTGTAGTAACTATTTGGAATGTGTAACAAGGAAACAGTAAAATAAAGTGTTAACATTATTACTATAGGAACTACTTGTAAGAAGAGTTAGTTATTACTATAATAACTACTTGTAAGAAGTGTTACCGTTATTACTATAGTAACTACTTGTAAGTGTTAGTTATTACTATAGTAACTACTTGTAAGAAGAGTTAGTTATTACTATAACTACTTGTAACATGTAAAATATAGTGTTACCCAGTTTTACAGTGGCGAAACAGTATGAAATCTTTAGACTGCATATTTAAAGGGCTAATATGTATTGTTTTATAATGCACACACAGTTGTCCTGCAATAATTTCACCGTAGCCAATTGCAAACAGGCTTTGTTTTGCTGATTATTAGGGCTTGGGTCTCTTGGGGCGTTGCAGGGTGGTTACCATCCCAAGTCAAAAGGGTTCACCATCAAGTCTCTGATATTATTTGACTCTCCTCCAGTGTAATCCTGTGGGATTTTTCCCACTTGTTTCCCCACACATGATTTGAGAAATCACCCCTGTATGTAGTGCAGTCAGAATGGCTTATGCAGTAAAACACAACTTATAAATCATAAATTGTTCCTAATAAATACAATAAAATGATTCACATGAGAGGGACTTATACGTGTACAGCTATGTATTGAATATTTGTTGCAGATATTGCCACAAGAGCACAACTCAATGAGTGTTTTCAGTGTTTTGTGTGTTCTTTGTCTTCATTAGCTGTGAAGAGGTTGATGAAGGAGGCAGCTGAACTCCGGGACCCCACCGAACATTATCACGCTCAGCCACTGGAGGTCAGGCAGAACCAATGTTATATAACTAATATTAATTAAGTTATATTATTGTTATAATTTAATATTGTTATTATCTTACTTTGTGTGTCTAATTATAAGTTATTTAGCTACAGTATGTATCAGAACTAGCCATCGAATTCATCTGAATATGAATGAGGCTTTTTTGCCTTTCAAAGAACATCCTTAAAGATGCTCATTTACAGGTTCATAGTTGTGTTTTTGGGGTCTAATATAATATATTTACATACTGCGATGTTAAAAAAAGACTGTTTGTGAAGCTGTTTAATACCTAAATATGACAACTGCCCTCTCTGAATCAGCGGCAGCGCAAACACAGATTTGAATATTCCAGTATGATTTTGTCAAAGGTTTAAGAGATTGCGCAGGTGTTTTAATCCAGATCATGATTTATTTTATCGATTAATCAGCTCTAGTGCTTACTGATATAGCCTAGTGAATAACTCCTTTTGGAGGGACTTAAATAGCAACATTACTCACTAAAGAAAGCTGAACATGTCAAAAGCATAATAGGACCCCTTTAAAGGGTTAGTTCACCCAAAAATGAAAATTCTGTCAGTAATTACTCACCCTCATGTTGTTCCAACCATGTAAGACCTTCGTTCATCTTCGGAACATAATTTAGTATATTTTTGATGAAATCTGAGAGCTGTCTCACTCCTCCATAGGCTTTCAGAGGGACTGAAACTTGATGGCCCAGAATAGTAAGTAAAAACGTCATTTAAGGAGTCCAAATGACTACAGTGGCTCTGTATTAAGTCTATCATGCGACGAAAATACTTTTTGAGCGGAAAAACAACAAAAATAACGACTTTATCCCACTATTATTGTTGTTCAATTAGAGCCTCTGACGAGAGTTCGCGGGAGTGCCACGACGCATGCGCGAGAACTCAGATTAACCCTACTCCGAAAGAGTGAGCAGCCAGTAACAAGTAGTAGTAGAAGAAGAACGCCGTAATCTCAGTTCTCGCGCATGCGTCGTGGCACTCCCGCGAACTCTCGTCAGAGGCTCTAATTGAACAACAATAATAGTGGGATAAAGTCGTTATTTTTGTTGTTTTTCTTTTTTTTTATTTTTTTTTTATTTGTTAATTATTTTTTTTTATGCCTTTTATTGGATAGGATAGTAGAGATTTTTTTGACAGGAAAGCATGGGGTGGAGAGAGGCGGGAACGGGATCGGAAAAGGACCTCGAGCTGGGAATCGAACTCGGGTCGCCGGAGACGCAATTGCGTTATATGTCGGCACGCTAACCACTGGGCTATTAGTGCCTACATTTTTGTTGTTTTTCCGCTCAAAAAGTATTTTCGTCGCATGATAGACTTAATACAGAGCCACTGTAGTCATTTGGACTCCTTAAATGACGTTTTTACTTACTATTCTGGGCCATCAAGTTTCAGTCCCTCTGAAAGCCTATGGAGGAGTGAGACAGCTCTCAGATTTCATCAAAAATATACTAAATTATGTTCCGAAGATGAACGAAGGTCTTACATGGTTGGAACAACATGAGGGTGAGTAATTACTGACAGAATTTTCATTTTTGGGTGAACTAACCCTTTAACCCTCTGGTGCTCTTGGTTTAGGGGTTGCATTGGTCGTCTTCCCAGTCATAAGTGACCGGACACCTAAAAATTAAACTTCCTCCACCCCAGTAAAACCAATGCAATTTGTTATTATTCAATAATATTTTTTCTTTTTAATTTTGTATTTTGAGATGATTTGATTGTATTTTTTAATATTTATGCAATAATTATGGTCTATTTTTGCCAATGAAAATTATACCCCCACATTTTTATTTGTTATTTTTATTTTTAATTATTGCAGTATTTCAGGTTAAAATAGAGACTAGGCCTTCAAAATAATTTTTTTTGAAGGCAGATTAACGCCCTCTTTTGGAATAATTTAAGAAATCATGCAACCATGGGTGTTATCACTAGAGGTCTCTATGGAGAATTCCCTAGTTCTGTTTTGAACACATTTAATGATTTTTTTTTTTGTGATGGATTTGAATATATATTTAAAAAATCTCAAAGACTATTTATTATAAAGTTTTAGATATTAGCTTTTTTGTTAGAAATATAGATTTTTTTCTGTGAATTTGTGTTTTTGCAGATTTCCCATTCATTTCCTATGGTCGGTCATTTATGACCGAAGACAATGAATGCTACTTTTTTTTTACGACCAATTAGCATGCTGGAATCATGAGCCCAATTTTTTGTGTGTTTACATACCGAATGCATGAAAAGTCACCAAGTTTCATATCATTCTGATGAAGCTGTAATTTTTAACATTTCAAAACAGAACATTTTCCGGTCAGAAATGACCGAAGAGCACCAGAGGGTTAAGAAATTTAATAGTATTTATTGTCTTGATTTTATCTGATGAGGCTTTTCATGAACCCAAGATTAAGTTATTACTGTAAAAATGTAGACATCACAGGTAAAGAAGGGTGACTTTGTGGCCTTTAGCATCAGAGATGTCAACTTTTTTTATGTTGAATCATCATGTTGTTGCTATTCATCAGTGGAATTAAGGGATATGTCGCTTGTGTGTTCATCAGGATAACCTGTTTGAGTGGCACTTCTCCGTTAGAGGACCTCCAGACTCTGATTTCGATGGTGGAGTTTATCACGGGCGGATCGTGCTGCCCCCTGAATACCCCATGAAGCCGCCCAGCATCATTCTGCTCACTGTAAGACAAGTGTTTTTTACTTCTTAAACCAACTCCAAGGTACTTAAATCCTACACTCAAGCTAATGGTAATCCTAATCTTGTACAAGATCTTTCTTTTCTCTTTGTAGCCTTCTATCTTGCTCTCTATCTTCCCTTTTGAACTACATTTCACTGTATTTGAAATTTAAATGAGTTTGTGGTCATTTGTTTATATTTGCTTTACATAGAAGTAATATATGGCATTTGTGCAGTCCTTTTTTAGAAAAGGACATTCTTTTTTACTTTTATTTTCTCTTGAGGGCATTTGTCTATAGAAAAAATATTGTCAATTAAAATGTGATTTCAAGGACAGTGAGTCTAAAAAAATATTTTCATTTTGTGTGGATGAAGCATACTGTAAATCTGAACTGCCCTTGCACTGTAGTGCACATTTGTAGATTGTTTGGTTTTTGTTCTTTGGCACACTATTGTTTTTAAGTAGTTAATGGAACTGCTAGTTTTCATTTTTGTAATATTATTTGTCTAAACCTTGACCAGTTTAGACAAACCACTGACTTATCGATGTTGAAAATATGCAGTTTTGCACATCCTTATATTAGGTTGTGATATTTGGGAAGAGGTTCAGAGTGGAGCTTTTTCTTGCGATCCACTGACTTCCTCTCTTCTGTTGTCCTCCGTTGTTTCTCTTGTAATTAATAAAAAAAAGTTTCTCTCAGCCCAATGGAAGGTTTGAAGTTGGGAAGAAGATCTGTCTCAGCATTTCCGGTCACCATCCAGAGACGTGGCAGCCGTCGTGGAGTAGTGAGTGTCTTCATGAATTGCTTCTTAATACCATTGCGATTATTTTTTTTACATTGATTATTTAATTAATTAATATAGCTTTAATTTTCAAAATACACAATATAATATGACCCAGACATGTTCTCGACATGAAATGAACCCAGTTGCTGCTACACTATATTGCCAAAAGTATTGGGACACCCTTTAGATGTTCCAATCACTTCATGGCCACAGGTGTATAAATCAAGCTCTAGGCCTGCAGACGCTTCTACACACATTAGTGAGAGAATGGGCCGCTCTCAGGAGCTCAGAGAACTCAAGACTGGTACTAAAGTTTGGTGTGGAGGAACTGGACTGGCCTGCACTAGTCCTGACCTCAACCCGATAGAACAGCTTTGGGATGAATTAGAGCGGAGACTGAGAGCCAGGCCTTCTCGCCCAACATCAGTGCCTGACCTCACAAATCCCCATAAACACACTCCTAAACCTTGAGGAAAGCCTTCCCAGAAGAGCTGAAGCTGTTAGAGCTGCAAAGGGTGGGCGACTCCATATTAAACCCTACAGATTAAGAATGGGATGGCATTAAAGTTCATGTGCATGTAAAGGCAGGCGTCACACAACTTTTGGCAATATAGTGTATGCGACACATACAGCGCATCTGGTTCAACGTTAATCCTTTAGTTGCCTTTTTTTTATCCAACATTAAGCTGTATGTTTTTCTCTTTGTGCCAGTTCGGACAGCCTTAATAGCAATCATTGGATTCATGCCAACTAAAGGGGAAGGAGCGATAGGATCTCTGGATTACACCCCTGAGGAGAGAAGAGCTCTCGCTAAAAAGTAAGATGTCGGTCCTCTACCTCTAAAACATGGACAGTACGCACAGTGTCACACACAAAAAGACAAAACACCATCAGGGTAACACACGACACTCAATACAAAGTGAATATATCATACATGACTTCTGGGAATGTCTTTTCACCATAAATTATATGGTGATTTATAGGTTTTACTTGCAAAACAAGCATACATTTGAAGTTATTTTACAGTAAAATGACAATACCATGTTAAACCATTTACAGTTTTTCACCATATATGGTAACTTTCAGTTAACCAATTAACAGCGTTTCATCCACTTTTTATATGTCTAGGGGTGTTGGAGGATATAACACAATGATACAATTATTTTTAAATTGAATATGTAAATTAAATTAGATAAAGAAAGGTACAGTTGTCAAAAGCTTGTGTTTGTGTATATAGGGTATGCATTGGAGTTAATAGGGGAAACTGCGAAAACATGAGTAAAACAAACAATTATCAGTTTAAACTAAAGGTTGGACTCTATAGTTTTCCTTACAACTTACCAAAGGTCCAGTGATCCATGGATGGTGACATGCAGCCAGGAATCGTGTTTTCAACGCCGGGGAAATACACAAAGCAACTTTGCCTGTGAATGCTTTATATAAATACAATATAGGCGGGTCTAAATTCAGGTGATCAATGTTATATCGTCATATCGACTCGTCCAGCCCTAAAACTGTATACTTAAAAACATCCAATTATGCAGAATATAAGATGGTAAATATTTAACTGATGTGTTGTCAATACAATATATAACGATACAATATATAGGGTATGATTTCGCCCCAAAATTCAACATATTGACACAAAATGATAACTGCAAATCCACATTTCGCTGCCTAGTTGTTTCTGTGAATTGCAGCGATCCATTTGTCTGTAAAAATATACCTCAGATTTCTTGTCAAATCTATTTGTACGGTCAGTCACAAAGCTCTTCCCAGTTTTCGATGTGTTTTGTGTGTTTTTCGCGGCATTCACACTGTAAACCAATGGACTGGCCAATCGTCCAGGGGGTTTCCTTTCCTGCTGCCTGAGACGCTGGGATAGGATATGCCAGACAAGCGGTTTGAAGAATGGATGGATGGATGGTATTGTCATCTGATACATCACTGCCCCAGAGACTAATAAGTCATTATCATATCCAGCTGAGGCCTCGTTTGAGCATGTGTGGACATGCTGTGTCCTTTCTAAACACACAAATGCATCTGAAGACAGACGGAGATGTGACAGATTGTTGTTCTCAGCGACATTTCTCCAATCAACACGTGCTGATTAAACGTCCTCTCCCATCACACATACCAGCACATGAAAATAACACCCAAACTCTGTGGGACTCGTGTTATTACCACACTGGCTCTAGTTATTCAATCTGCCTTCAAACCATCGGCTGGCCACCGTCTCATAAAGAGCCTCGAAATACTGTGAAAACGCTAATATTGTAAAATATTGTTTACGATTTAAAAGAACTGTTTTCTATTTTAATGCATTTGTTTATAGCAAGGCTGAATTTTCTATCCCCTTTTATGCATGGAGTAAAAATGTTTGAAACATGATTTAAAGAAAGAATGATAGCTTTAATAGCTTTTTGTCATGTCTCTTTATCCACCAGATTATGTTGTTCAACATTCACTGCACGTTAAAACATCACACTCTTACTTGATCTGGACAAACTGAGTGTCATTAGAAAGATTTAAGACTCCAGCTTTGATATTCGACTGCTGTTTATGATAAAACTAGGTTGCAGTGACATTCATTTCTTAATTTTATCTGTAATTTTTGATATTTTGAATAGAATATTCCGCCACGTCTTCTCTGGTTTATTTGTGTTCACATACATACACCAGACAGCGTCCGCTTACTCCAAAAGTGCGCATATTTGGAAAAAATATTGATTAATTCTCACATTTTCAAAATATTTTGTCATACAGAATATAATTTCTATTCATTCCCACTGAATTATGTGATCTGAAGATATGTAAGAGCATTCAGAGATTGCTCTGTCTCCTGTTCTAGGTTTTGCGTGAGTTATAACTCATTGATGCTGTCAATCATTCGCTCCGCTGTCAATCATCTTACATGGCCATAATTCCTGCCCTTCTGGATGACTCTGTCCTGTACACTTCCTCGTTCTGAGCTCTGTGAAAAACAAACCTAATGAAAAATTTCTACACGTGAAACAAAAAGCTAATAAACACACGATTGCGGTAGTATATGGTTTGTATATGTTATATTTTTAACTTCAAGTCAGCATAAAACGGAAATTGTCATAGTCTTTTCTTCTCTATTGTGTCGGATATTGGTGTGAAATGGCTTCTGGAACAAGAACAAAAGTAGGGCAGATCTATTCTGCCAAGACCAAACATATTGCCATATCCATTACTATGCTGAACTGGATCCCAAATGACACCCTAAACCAGGGATGGGCAAACTCGGTCCTGGAGGGCCACTGCCCTACAGAGTTTAGCTCCAACCCTGATAAAACTCACCTGCCTCTAGCTTTATACTAATTCTGAAGCGGGCTTGGCTGAAGTGCACATTGAGGGTGCATTACGGCTTGCGAGCACCCTTCTGAAACCTAAAATGATGAATGGGACACCCTACAGTCTCGTGGACTTACCGGACACGTGCACACGGCAGCCATTGTAGGTCCACAAGACCGAAAGTGCACAGATGTATGCCGTTTGGGATTCAGCCAGATAGTATTCTCACTTCCAATGGAGTTATTGCTTGGACCCGGAAACAGTATTCAATATGTCACGAGTCACGACTTAAGTGGATTGACCAATCAGCATCCAGAACTGCAATTCTTTTTTTAGTATTCTATAATCTCTTGTTTTTGTATCAGAATGGTAAAATCATTAGCTGTTGATTTTATTTCTATTGATTTTTCCTTCTGTATGTGTGTGTGTGGTTTGTTTGGCAGGTCTCAGGATTTCTGCTGTGAAGCGTGCGGCAGCTGTATGCGCTCCGCTCTGCTAGCGCTCTCTCCTGACAGTGACCTGCGACCTGTTGACCCTCAGGCACAACGACTGGCCCAGCAGATCAGCTTCAAGGTGAGAGTATTCATGACATTCCACCTCAACATCCAAAATATTATATTTTCACAAAGATAATTGCGGCAAGATACCACGGGTGTGACTGTGCTGACTATTGAATGGGAACAAAACGTGAACTGAATTAAGCTGGACGAGCTGAATCGACTTGGTTTCATAATTGACATGTTTTGCAACATCGACATGTTATTGAACTGAATCAACATTGAACTGAATTATGACACGTCTTTTTTAGAGCTGCTTATGGCTGAATTTGAAATGGTCTTTTATCTGAGGAAGTGTGCATCATTAGCTATGTTTCCATCCACCTATTTTTATGTGCATTTTGGGATATTGTGTAAAAAACGCTGGATGGAAACGCTAAGATGCGCATAAGTTGGGTACATTTTTTTTATGCACATAACTAAGATGGGAACTCTTGTACTGAATATATTCCTCAATGCGCATCAAAAAAAGACATGTGACAGCATAACTGGACTAACCAGCGGACTGATCTTGTTGCACAGCATCTGAAATGTTGTTTTGGTCGTTCTGTCGAACAAAGTCTGTTTTTCTTAGTGGTATTTATTGCCAGTTTATCAGGAAGTGACAAACTCTTCGAAGGACTGGATGGAAAGATCTGTGCTGCAAAAGTAGCCCAAAAGTAGCCCAATGGCCAGTCAAAAGTAGCCCAATGGCCAGTCAAAAGTAGCCCAATGGCCAGTCAAAAGTAGCCCAATGGCCGGACAAAAGTAGCCCAGTGGCCGGACAAAAGTTGCTCAATGGCCGGACAAAAGTTGCTCAATGGCCGGACAAAAGTTGCCCAAAAGTAGCCCAATGGCCAGTCAAAAGTTGCCCAATGTCCAGTCAAAAGTAGCCCAATGGCCAGACAAAAGTAGCCCAATGGCCAGTCAAAAGTAGCCCAATGTCCAGTCAAAAGTAGCCCAATGGCCAGTCAAAAGTAGCCCAATGGCCAGTCAAAAGTAGCCCAATGGCCAGTCAAAAGTAGCCCAATGGCCAGTCAAAAGTAGCCCAATGGCCAGTCAAAAGTATCCCAATGGCCAGTCAAAAGTATCCCAGTGGCCGGACAAAAGTAGCCCAGTGGCCGGACAAAAGTTGCTCAATGGCCGGACAAAAGTTGCCCAAAAGTAGCCCAATGGCCAGTCAAAAGTAGCCCAATGTCCAGTCAAAAGTAGCCCAATGGCCAGACAAAAGTAGCCCAATGGCCAGTCAAAAGTAGCCCAATGTCCAGTCAAAAGTAGCCCAATGTCCAGTCAAAAGTAGCCCAATGGCCAGTCAAAAGTAGCCCAATGTCCAGTCAAAAGTAGCCCAATGGCCAGTCAAAAGTAGCCCAATGGCCAGTCAAAAGTATCCCAATGGCCAATCAAAAGTAGCCCAATGGCCAATCAAAAGTATCCCAATGGCCAGTCAAAAGTAGCCCTGTGGCCGGACAAAAGTAGCCCAGTGGCCGGACAAAAGTAGCCCAATGTCCAGTCAAAAGTAGCCCAATGGCCAGTCAAAAGTAGCCCAATGGCCAGTCAAAAGTATCCCAATGGCCAATCAAAAGTAGCCCAATGGCCAATCAAAAGTAGCCCAATGGCCAGTCAAAAGTAGCCCAATGGCCAGTCAAAAGTAGCCCAATGGCCAGTCAAAAGTAGCCCAATGTCCGGTCAAAAGTAGCCCAATGTCCAGACAAAAGTAGCCCAATGGCCAGTCAAAAGTAGCCCAATGGCCAGTCAAAAGTAGCCCAATGGCCAGTCAAAAGTAGCCCAATGGCCAGTCAAAAGTAGCCCAATGGCCGGTCAAAAGTAGCCCAATGTCCGGTCAAAAGTAGCCCAATGTCCAGACAAAAGTAGCCCAATGGCCAATCAAAAGTAGCCCAATGGCCAGTCAAAAGTAGCCCAATGGCCAGTCAAAAGTAGCCCAGTGGCCAATCAAAAGTAGCCCAATGGCCAATCAAAAGTAGCCCAATGGCCAGTCAAAAGTAGCCCAATGGCCAGACAAAAGTAGCCCAATGGCCAGTCAAAAGTAGCCCAATGGCCAGTCAAAAGTAGCCCAATGGCCAGTCAAAAGTAGCCCAATGGCCAGTCAAAAGTAGCCCAATGGCCGGACAAAAGTAGCCCAGTGGCCAGTCAAAAGTAGCCCAGTGGCCAGTCAAAAGTAGCCCAATGGCCAGTCAAAAGTAGCCCAGTGGCCAATCAAAAGTAGCCCAATGGCCAGTCAAAAGTAGCCCAATGGCCAATCAAAAGTAGCCCAATGGCCAGTCAAAAGTAGCCCAATGGCCGAAAAAATGAACCCGCAGCAACAACTTAAAAGTAGTGCAAATGCTTTGTGATATTCCAATTTTGCGCATAAGTTAAATTCGTAACTTAGGATGGAAACATGGCTATTGATTGTTATTTTCTGCTTTAAAACGATCTGTGTTGTATAAAGCGCAACAGAAATAAAGGTGGCTTGACTGATTGAAATCGACAGACGTTAACAAAATTAACACTTAAATCTCAAAATAGTTTTTGCCTGAAGCCAGTATAGGGACCATTAAGAGTTTTGCATTGTGACATTTTCTCTTTCATAAGAATTAAGCACATTAATGTCCCAATGCTCATTTCATTAATGTGTAAAATCTGTCCTCAGGCCGAGTCGAGCTCCTCAGCTGCAGACAGTGGCAGCTCTGCGGCGGCGGCGGTGGCTTCCAGTGACAGTGAGAGTTCATCTCCAGCAGAGAGAGACACAGAGGACACGTCTTCAGCTGAGCAGGTGGGACAACAAACACTCTTACATGTCATCATCTTCATTCTGCTGCTGGTTAGGGTTGGGAAATACTCTAGTGTGAAAACATAATGATTGCGTGGGTCTCTCTCCTCTGGTCTAGCCCGAATCATCCTCCTCATCATCTGTGGCTGCTCAGGCATCAAACGAGAGTCCATCCGTTTCAACAGCTCCGAGTCCACGTCAGCGGCGCTCGCAGAACCAGAACCCGAACCAGAACCAGAACCAGTCCCCGAGATACCCCACGTTCACGGCCTCGCCCGCCGCACAGCACCCGCCGCAGGACACCAGTCACACGGGCACGGCCGTCCTCATAGTTCTCCTCACACTTGCGCTTGCTGCGCTCATTTTCCGCAGAATCTATTTGGCCCACGAGTACAAGTTTGATTACGAGCTGTGAACTCTTTCCACGCCACCTGAGACCCGCTACTGTCGTTCTGTCCGCATCTCACCAGACAGGATGTGTGTTTGTCCTTCCTGGACAGCTGCCCAGCCCTTTGCGTCTTCATAAAAAAGGAACAAGATTTCTGGATGTATCAGAACAAAACCTGAAGGGGCGAATCTCTACGCTTGTCGAGAACATGTCAGTGGAAGCTTGTTTTCGCCACAGAACAAGAAAAAAAGGTTATTGCGACTTTTATCGCACCATTCAGACTCTTTTCCCTCACGATTGCTAGTTTAATCTAGTAAGAAAGTCAGAATTGCGAGATATAAACTCGTACTTAGGTGGAATAAAGTCAGAATTGCGAGATATAAAAGGTACTGGAAAAAACATTCAGGTCTCCAATTAAAAAAAATTTCTAGTGAGCGATCACATCTAAATTTTTCAGTTGGCCAAATTGAATTTCTGTGAATTGATGCAATTTAATTCAATTAAAATTCAAGAAATTCAATTTGGCCAACTGAAATTTTAGATGTGATCGCTCACTAGAAAATTCACTTCAATTAGAGACCTGATTTTTTTTTTTTTTACAGTGTGGCAATTGCAAGAAAAAAGTTGAATTTAGAGATTCAGAACTCTCAAAAAAAACTGAGATTAAAAAGTCGCATTCACTTTTTTCATTTGTATTTGTTATTCGGTGGCAGAAACAAGCGTCCATAGATTTCACCCCGAAAAAATACATTGGAAGCTTGTTTTCGCCACTGAACAAGAAAAAAAGGTTTTTGCGACTTTTTATCGCACAATCCGGACTCTTTTCCCTCACGATTACTAGTTTAATCTAGTAAGAAAGTCAGAATTGCGAGATATAAACTCGTACTTTGGTGGAATAAAGTCAGAATTGCGAGATATAAACTCGTACTTTGGTGGAATAAAGTCAGAATTGCGAGATATAAAATGGCGATTGCAAGAAAAAAGTTGAATTTAGAGATTCAGAACTCTCAAAAAAACTGAGATTAAAAAGTCGCATTAACCTTTTTCATTTGTATTTGTTATTCGGTGGCAGAAACAAGCGTCCATAGATTTCACCCCGAAAAAATACACATTTATATTTTACATAAAGACAGTCAAAGTCTGTTTTTGGCCCATTAGGATTGTTTTATCCCCGAGTTATTTTAACTGTAAAGTATTTATGCATCATGGTGGTAATTTTTGTCCTGCCTTTTAATTTTGGAAATTTTTATTTAAAAAGTATAATTGCTTCTGGGCAGGCCATCTGGACGCATTCCTGTAATGTGAAATATATCACATGATGTAATTACAACCGGGTCCTGTTCCTGTTTTCTTTATGCGAAACGTAATGAATAACATTATTTTAGTTTTGTGGTTAAATATGACAGACATGTTATCAGGTGGTTTCCCACAGATCCTGCAGTATATTGAGGGTTTGAAACTGCTGTTTCCCAAATAATGCAAAAGTATGCACACAATTTGGTCTTGACTGAAAGAAATTTGCTTCTGAAATGTATGTGTGTGTCTTTAGAATCGATCATTTACACAGTCTAGTAATGTAGGCATGGTTGTATGTGCCTTTACACAGTAAAAACCCAAACGTATGCACTTGGAGAGATGATCCTCTCTGCTCTGGTCTAATTTCCAGCGGTCACAGTGATGATGTTTTTACTAATGCATCTTAAACTCCCCAGACAGCAGCATAGTGTCGGCTTGGATCCGGCCCACATCTGGTACACGTGGAATCCAGATGTTCGCCAACACTTACAAATAATACACATAATACGTGACTTAATGGTGTAGACAAAAGCTAAACTGCCCCTATGATGATAGACAACTCGATCGTTTTCTTTAATAATGAATAAACGTGACTTCTCCATAACTGTTTGCTCTTTTCACTCTGTCTTGTAGGTTTTGAAGTAAGCATTGAAGTGATCATATTAAACTAGGCATGAATATGAAGGATAAGATTGTGTGGCTTGGTTGTCAGCTGGTGGGCGATAGAAGCACTGGCCATAACAAGAGACCAAAAAAAAAAACAATTGTGACGGCACAAGAACTGAATCTAGTATTTTCATTATTGTTCTCTATTTACTCCATATATCAATGTGTGCAAACTAGTTTGGCTTTAAGTATAAGATTGTGTTGAATCATTTGTATGTTATATCAACATACTGTACAAGGCTTTGACTTTTAATGTGGGGCATTGTGATCGATGTCTACTACTGTTGAGCACAGATGATCATTAAAACATTGAAATTAATCAGAGATTCAGAGGTGCAGTTTTCTCCATTTGTCCTCTATTCCTTGAGGTATCTTCACCAGGAAGACACACTACTCTATTCTCTCTACTACTTTAGAATAACAGTCAAGTCATCTTTATTTATACAGCACTTTATACAATACAGATAGTTTCAGAGCAGCTTCACAGTGTTTTTTGATTCGGCCGGAGAAAACCGTGATGCCATCGTCCAGCTCAGTTCAGTAATCATATAGTGTCAATGCGGGCAGATCAGTGGTATAGTTGACAATTTTGTGTCCCCAACTAAGCAAGCCCTATCACACGCCCGGCGCAATGCAACGCCAGACGCAACGCAAGTGTTTTTTGCTAGTTTCAGCCCAACGCAGTTCTCATGTTCACGTCCAGCTCCTGGTTGTTTAAATATCAAATGCACTGGCGCATCTGTTCCCCCATGCCGGTTTAGCTGGCTAGCCAGATATGTTTAAGCTTAGTTTGTGCCAATCCTGGGTTTTAGGTACCATTAAAGTGGTTTGGCTTTTAGCAGTGTTCACGGCTAACCTGCTTCAGGGCAGGTTATGTTCTGGATTAGAGATCTCAAACTGAAATTGGACCAATCAGCTGTGAGTAAAGTGACACACCTCTGATGCAATAAAGCCACTCCCCGTTTCTACTCCAAATTAAAGGTCACTACATAGCAAATGGTTTTATAAGACTAAAGTGTCTGGCTTTTAACAATGCTTATTTATTATAATAATAATTTTGAATGACTTGGATATAATTTATGTAATTATTATACCCTTAATCAATTATACATGTATCATTTTAGTTAATCAATCATTAATAGGCACATAGTTAAAATTAATAAAAATAGCCTATATAAAGGTCATACAAATAAGCTTTAAAATCAATAAAGCTATAAAAATGACTACATGTGAGTTTAAATGTTCAATTCTCTCTATATATCAACTAAACTAACTTCATAACTTTTACTTGCACTGACTAAGTAAGATTTTTCTTAAAGTTGTCCACTTTCATAGACAGCTCTTTTCTTTTTCCTGTGTAAATTTGTTTAAATTCTTAATATTTTCAATCATGTAATATTCTGCAGAAGAGAGAAATACATTTTGTTGCTTCTCTCGCGAGAAGTAGATGTCAGTTTGACTGATCCACAGCGTGTGATTGGCTGTTCACTACTGATGTCACAGCTAAAATCCTAAACTCAGGATCAAAGCCTGAGTTGACAGAGAAAGCTGATGATCAGCATCATGGGACCGACAAAACCTGAATAGATTGGTTTGGTTTTGTCAACTCGAAACTAATCCTGTAACCCTGAGTTTGTTAAACTATCATCATGGTACAGGCCCCAGGTGTGATCAGGAGCATTGTTATTTTGAAGAACTGAAGAAACGACTGCGCCATTGACCAACCCTTTTAGACCATGTGTCATTAAACTAGCAAAAGTGGATTCGGACACACCCTAAGAGTGCACTATGTGCTGTGCGCTGTTTAGACCAAGTGCTTAGATCGTTAACATAGGGCCCTAGAGCATATAAACCCTAATATTGATTTCTCACTAACAGAAGCAAGATGGCAACCCAAACAAACATGCATGGAATAGTTATTTTTATAAATGAATAGTTATATTACACCTAAGATATTGTTTAGACTCAGTGACCAATCGTTGTGTAGTTGAATAGCTCTATTTGCTAGTCTAAACGTGACAATCTAATAATGTCCACTAGGTGGCGCTTAAGGTTAACGTTCATCGTAGAGATGCTTCCTCAGGTTCGACAGTGAAACCTGCGATGCATTTTAATAGTTGTCAATCATATTTTGCGCTGAACTGTTATATTTGCGCCCTTTTCTGATTTCTGGATGAACTTCCAGCACTGGAACGTGTTTTTATCATTCGCCATGGTGGCAACTCTCAGACAGGTTATAGCCTAAAGCCTCGTGCATTATCGTGCGATTATCGGCAGCGTTTTTTGAGGTGTTTTTCGAGTCGTCTTTGCGTTCAGGTTCTGGGAACCTCCTAGCCTAGAAATCTAGACGCACCCTAGCGGAAGAAAATGTATTTTGCCGCGAGTGTAGTCTAGCAACTCTCGGTAGACCTGAGAGCTGGAAAACCCAAACTCTGGTCAGGCCAATCACAGCGTGTGTAGAGTCGGTGGGCGGGCTTAACATAATGACGGCACGTTGCGGAGGTTCTGCGTGCTACTCGTAAACAAAGAAGCTGATGAACAGCGGTCTTTCGAATCAGCTTTGGCCGCGACTCTGGAAGACTTGGAGTTAAAGGGGCTATATGCAACTTTTTCCCCAAAATAAACGTAACAATAGCCTTTTTATTTGACCATTTATGACTCAAACATCTCCTGATGAGCATACTGACACCTTAGTGGGTGCACCTATAAGCCTGTATCCTATTTTTCCTATTTTCTGGCGGGTTTGTTTTTTTCCCGCGCTGTCTGCGGATGTGACGTCACCACCGCTGCGAGAGCGAGCAGAAAATAAGAGCAGTTCTGTTTTTTGGCCACAGGTGTCAGTCGCGAGTTTTAATTTCAGAAAAACGCATATAGCCCCTTTAAGCTTTTCTTTGAGAAAAGAACAAAGAACGGCACTGAAGTCATTCTTGAGAAAAGAAGATGTGTTCGGAGTTTTGCCGACCGGATATGGCGAACGTTAGCTCGGCTTCACCTTCTTCTTTGCTCTGGTTGGTTGTGGCGCTCATAGCGCTATCCAATTGCGTGCAGAGGGAATGTGAAAGACAACCGCTTATCCCGCCCCTCGGATTAAGCCCTGTCAGTGGTGAGTTTCCAGACCCAACATCTTGATGTGGATCAGGCTTGTCAGGCTAGGAACCTCCCGCAGTTTCTCTTGAAGCCGATACTGAAGTGACTTAAACTGCAGTTCATGGACTGGCCACTAGAGACAGACTCCAGAAGGAGCAGAATCTCATTGAGCTCATGTTAAAATGCCCAACTTTACAGCAGAAGAACACATGTTTACAGTCGGGGACACATTGTGCTTTTGGTCTATACGGCTAATTTTGCCCTTCATGACGACTGTGAGGGGGGTGAATTTTTTTATAACTCATTCATTTACATTATATAAAGCCTTAAAGTTCTGCTTAATTAAAGGCGTGGCCACTTCGAGTGACAGGTGGGTTGTTGTTTTGCTGCTGTCTGTTAGTCATGACGTCACCTCAGCTCCGCCCACATCCCGCCTCTTTGCCCATTTTCTGTTATCCGGGAGTGACACGATGCCAAGATGGTGACGGCCGACTTTGAAGCTTCAAAACTGCTCTTCAGAACCCTATGGGTGACGACACAGACACTACGTCCATATTGTTTTTACAGTCTTTGGTTCATATCCAAGTGAGTGAACATGCACATTTACTCCTTGACAGTAGATGGCGCTTTTGATTGGATTAAAACTCTATGGAGACTCGCCATTGAATCCTATTTGATCTGCAATTCCTCTCCATAACAACTCCCTCTTATGGAGATTTTGTAGTCATTGTGATGATTGTCATAAAGTTCTTTGGTGTTCAGACACCAAAGAGACCAGCAGCTCTACATTCATGCCTCGTTGCATCTTCTTCTTCGTCTACTTACTTCCTCTTCGTCGTCTTCTTCTTAGGTATCAATGTGTGCTCGGCAAGACCGTGTTGAGTTTGAGCCGTTAAACGTCGGCGATACATTAACATGATAATTGTCCCGGTGTGAACAAGCCTTAAAGGTGCAGTGTGTACATTTAGCGCCATCTTGCGGTGATTTTGTGAATTGCAACAGCTCGCCCCTGCCTTTCAAAGCACAAAGAGAAGCTACGGTGGCCAACACAGGACAAAGATGTTGTCTGAGACCGCAGAGAGTGACTAGCGCTCTGTAAAGAAGTTTGTCCGTTTAGAGCTACTGTAGAAACATGGCGGCACAAAATGGCGGCTTCACTGTAAGGGACCCGCGGTGTGTGTAGATAGAAACGGCTCATTCTAAGGTCATAAAAACATAACAGTTCATTATGTAAGGTCTTTATACACCACTGAAAACAGTTATATATTAACTATGTTCAGGGGCGGATTTAGTGATTTGGGGGCCCCAAGCAAAATACAGGAATGGGGCCATATGTTGTGATGATTGCTGACCTTGTCCCATAGTTGTGGGTAGTTTTAGACCGATATATCGGCCGGCCGATATATCGGGCCGATATTTGCAATTTTTACATGTATCGGCATCTATCTTAGGTGTAAAAATAACCCAAGTTGGGTTGAAAATGGACTAACCCAGCAATTGACCTATCGGTAAGCCCTGCCCCCCTTAGCTACTGTTGCTAACTCGGACAAACAAATTAAGTTGCTATATCTTACAATGCACAGCTGTCAGTGTGAAAACCTAATCCCAAGATGTTTTTGGACACAGAATGTAACGTATATCCCGTCCGAATGATGACCAAACTTAACTGATGGTTTATGAAGTTTATTACATAGTTTTTCACTCAAACAAATCATCTGAGGCTTTCGATGGGAGGGACTTACCGATAGGTCAATTGGGTTGTTTTAACCCAGCAATTGGGTTGTTTTAAGCAAACATTTAACCTAACCGCTGGGTCAAAGCAACCCAATTGCTGGGTTAGTCCATATTCAACCCAACTTGGGATATTTTTAACCCAGCATTTTTTAGAGTGTAACCATTAAATTACTTGGTTGTAAATAGTTTTAAAATTAAGTATAGTACAGTCAGTGTGCACTTTATTATGCTGCTTGCTTGTTGATACTGTGTGCAATAGTGTAATTATTTTATTTATGCTTAAATATTTATTTTCAGAATTTATTTTCACCACTGAACTCTTTTTTTTCTCGTTCTACCTCACCTGTTTTTACTATTTGTTAAATATTGTTTTTTTTAGTTCAATAAATGTTCCTTTTTTAAATTGTAAATTTTAAATTATCATCATGATCATTGTGTAATTTTTATGAAGTAAATTGATGGAGCAAAAGCAATATCGGCTCCAAATATCGGCTCAAGAAAATCGGCAGCCCGTATCGGTCATCGGCTAAGGCTGATGAAAAAAAATCGGTATTGGCACTAAAAAATCCATATCGGTCGATTCCTAGTTGTGGGCAATTTTTTTTTTTTTATAACATTGTACATGTTATAAATAATTGCTTTCGTCATGTTGTAGATCCCTTGTTCATGTGTAAACGGGTTATGACAGTATTAGAGTAGGTTGGACACTAGGTGGTCATTTGTGGTCATTTTCACTGCACAATTGTTTACACAACACAAGGCTGTCTAATTCTAAACTTTAAAATATTTTTTCTATTATCAAACTGAAAGAAATTATTACACGCATCAATATTTTCAACCAAAAAATGCGTGTACCTGTGTGGAAAGTAACTGCGCATGTGTCATCTACTCAAGTCCTTGAGTGAACGCCATTTAAAACGATAAATATATCATACGCACTGTTGCTCCGTATTTAATTATAACTTCAGATGCATGATATTTTCATTTGTAGGGCCCTATGAAATCTGTTTTATTTTTTTTCCAAATTCCATTTAAAAAAATTCCAGATTCCTTTTTTTTCTGTTAAAATTTTTTCTGGATGGTTATATACAATTTTATTAACCAAAAAGCATGTCTAATTAATTAAAACTTGAATAATTTAACAGCAATTTATTATAAGTTTAACTAAATATATATTTATTTGTTTTATGTAGCTATTTACATTTTTCTGGTAATCAAATGAAGGCATACAACATTTATCTTTTATTCCAATGAAAATTAGACAAACCCTTTAATTTTGGTACATTCAAAGTGCTACACAACAGGGGATTTAGGCCTACTGTTAAAATTATACTGTCCAAACTTTTATTTTGACGGGTGGCCTTAGACCTTTTTCTGTGTATGTTATGATGACTGTTTCTCTCAAATGAAATGGTTCAATGCTTGTGGCCTATGATTTCCACGATGCAGAAAATGCGAATGGAATAGCGGAATCCAGTCATAAAAATTGAATTTAATGTTTAACGCGGAATGTCACGGAATTTGTCAAATTTTGGATGAATAAATCCAAAAAACCAAGTCAGTACACTTCAATCAAATCGCGATATGGACTAGTGTACATCAACAAAAGGCAAAGAAACAAATTAACATTATTCAACATATCCTAGCTTTTTACAGAACATATTCAGATGTTTATAATCTTTAACATTTTCATAAGTAACACGTTTTTCTCAATAATTGTAACGGAGAACATATTTTGTAATTAAATTATGTAACGCCGTTACATGTAACGCCACGGTGTGGCAGAGCGATGAAACGCCTCGATGAATCGATGGAATCGGCCAATCAGAGCGCGCGTTCAGCTCCAGCGTTCAGCAGCGCAACGCCGAACGAACTTGATTCTGTGTGAACGGCTGCTGACTGGAAGATAGTGCGACGAGATGCTCTCCAGCGCGGGTGACTGTCTCCTCTTTCCTCCACAATGCCTCACTTTATAAAAGCGGGTTTTCTTCTGTTGTGCGTGAGTATGTGCGGTCAGTGCGGGAAGATGAAGCACGGCGTCAGGAGAACATCCGTACAGCATCACAAACACGGAAAGTAAGTGCCATTTCAGCTTATTATTTCCATTTTAACATAGTGAGCATAGGGACAATAATGAGAGGAAGTCAAACTTGCTCTGAATAAGTTAGGGAGCTGAGCTAGGCTGTACATCAACAACAACACTATTTTGTGTCAAAGGTCTGCATACAAAAACTTGTGTTTTTATATGCTAGGTGTATTATTCATAAATGTTGGTGTTTGGTTGAATATAAAAGACTGATTATTATTTATGCTGGCAAAATAATTGTATGTGTCCTGTTATGCTTTTTCAGAAACCCTTATGCATCAAATTGTTTTACAGGAGATTTTTAGGCTAGTCAAGACTTTAAGATACAGTATGTGTTTATAAAAAAAAAAATATATAAAAAAATGTTGAGAAATATTAATAATTAGCACAACTAGCCCTAGTCTAATAAGCATCTGGACCCCAAAAGTCACTAAACAAACATTTTACAGTAAAGAATGACTTCATTAATGTCAAAATACTATGTATTGCTTGAGATTCGATTGAAAAAACAAATAGAAACCATAATATTTCTATTAATAAAGTCCCATTATACATTTTTAATAGTGCTATATTAGTGTGCATCTACTGCACTTAATTCTAGATCTTTATTTTGTTACTGTTGAATATGCATGTTGCCTGAAAGCCTGAAGACTGGTTGTTGAATAAGGAAACACCCCTTTTTGCCGGTGTAGTGTCTGGGCATTGTCATGAACTTCAGACGTCTCTGGATGAGCTTGCATTGAAGTGCTGATGATCTTGTTTCGCAGTCCACTTTTCAAGAAGATGATGGATGAAACCAAGACACATGAGGTGAAGTCCGACCATCTGCTGCGTGTTGATGATCATGACTTCACTATGAGACCAGCATTTGCAGGTAAAATCTGTGTGCGTTGGTGTGTGTTACTGGCATGAAAATCACTGAAAAGTTGTTTTGTCATATATGTTGTCAATTCACACTGATTGTAGACTTTCTTTATTTGCATTTTTGTCTTATTTTTATTGTATGAGGGCATCAATTTATGTGGCGACACAATTAATATACTCTCATTTTACATTTGACCCTAGGGTTGCAAATGGGCGGAAAGTTTCCATTGGAACTTAATCTGGGGAATTTTGGAAATATTCCAATTTGGAAACTTAACAGGAATTTTCTAGGAAATGTAGGGAAATGCATATAAACTGAATCATTTAAGCACAAATATAAACATTTAGTTTGGTTATAAGTGGACATGTGCATTGTTTTGCATATTGATATATTTTCCAATTCATTACTTCTAATTTAGTAAATATGTCAAATAAATATATTTTTATTGCAGTAATTGTTATGCATGTGTTATTTGTTTCAGTGTCACATGATCCTTCAGAAATCATTCTAATATTTGATACTCAATTATCAATGTTGGAAACAGTTTTGCTGCTTAATATTTTACCTGTGTTACTTTTTTCAGGATTCATTGATGAATAAAAAGTGAAAAAGAACAGCATTTATTGGACGGTAGTGTATATTGTTACAATATATATATATATATATATATATATATATATATATATATATATATATATATATATATATATATATATATATATATATATATATATATATATATATATATATATATATATATATATTGATATATTGATATAACCTATTATATGTATATAACAATATTTATCACAGGTTATAACAAAATATTATGCAGCACAACTGTTTCCAACATTGATAATAAATCAGCATATAAGAATGATTGAAACTCCTAACATGTAATTTTGCAAATTCCCGTTAATTCCGATGGAAAGTTTCCAGTCTAGTTGACTCAACAACAGGATCTCTACACATGTGATCTACACACAAGCGATCCTGTGAATATGTTGGAGTATGTTCTAGCTTCTCACACTCTTCAACTGCAATTTTGGCTTATCTTACAGACATGTGCTCGAGGTCATTCTCATTATTTATATGATATTTATGCCCCACAACTTTAGAATAATGTCAGTTTTATGAACAGATGCAAACATGTTCTCTTGTTGCATAATCATCATCATTTCTTTCGATTCAAACAAAACACCATGGTGACAGACAAAACATGTTCAGGCTCATATTTGGCCCCAAAATACATATTTTAAAAGCATTGGGAATTTGAGCACAGTTGTCTCTGTTAACTTTTAGGAAATAGTTTTTTTTTTTAAACCTTTAAATCTGTGTTCTAACAATGTCCAACAGTGAACATGCATTACAGAAGATCGTCACTGTTGGTGGCATTATATGACAAGTGGCATTTGAATCAAGTTTTCTAATAGCATGACTGATTTTGAGTCCTAACTATTGTTTTTATCGCTAGTATTTTAATTATCCAAATACAAACTATTTTCACACTTCAGTAATTTGACTGAACGATGCACAGTTTTCTTAAACATCAAGTGATTATCTCGATTTCTCCGTTTTCTTCACACATTGTGTGTCTCGTTTTGCATTTCAAGCTCTTCTCTGACACGGTCGTCTTCTTGGTACACAAGTACAGTAACCTTTTTAAAAATCTGGGGAAATTATTCATTGTAGTTAGTTATTTGTAGTTCAATAAATGGACATTTCATACTGTAAATATTGAAATGGTTGATGTTTTTATGAACCAACAATTTAAAATTTTGGTAACACTTTAGTATGGGGAACACATATTCACTATTAACTATGACTTTTGCCTCAATAAACTCCTAATTTACTGCTTATTAATAGTTAGTAAGATAGTTTAGTTTAGGTATTGGGTTTGATTAAGGGATGTAGAATAAGGTCATGCAGAATAAGGCATTAATATGTGCTTTATAAGTACTAATAAACAGACAATATCATAGTAATATGCATGATAATAAGCAACTATTTAAAGGCTCATTTTCCAACTCCCCTAGAGTTAAACAGTTGAGTTTGACCATTCAGCCGATCTCCGGGTCTGGCGGTAGCACTTTTAGCATAGCTTAGCATAGATCATTGAATCTGATTAGACCGTTAGCATCTCGCTCAAAAAATGACCAAAGAGTTTGGATATTTAGGGGCCAAGCCCTGAAAGGGCTGTAGCCCTTATTGTATCTGTTAGTTTTCTTCTTATTATTATTCCTCCCCACTGGGTGTCTATGGCAGCCCTATGAACCGGAAGTAGGAAAATGATGAAATTTGGCAACATTGTAGAGATGCTCATGAAAAGTAATTTGACCAAATTTGGAGTCTCTACAACCAACTCCATAGCACCACCACCAGTTAAAAAATTCAACATTAAAACTGTTATAACTTTTGAACCCTTTGAGGTAGAAAAATGAAACTTAGTACACCTGATTTCTCTCATCATGCTGATCACATTCATCATCTTAAATCAAAACTCCGCCCTTTACAGTAGCAGCCATTTTGAAAAGTACAGTATTCAGTTTTTTCGCTACTCCTCCTTCAAAAGTTGTCCAATTTTGTCCAAAAGTTTCTCACATGAACTTTAGAAAGAGCCGCACAGAAATGACTGAACAGATTTTTTTCAGATTTTCAAAAGTTATGATGTTACAAACTTAACAAGGTCGACCCAAAATTAGTTCTGAGGCTGTATCTCGGCCAAACTTTGATCAATCGAAACAAAAATTGGTATGCTTCATCGGACCCATGATCTGAGGGTCCATCCCAAAGTTGGGAACAGCGCCACCTATAGGTCATGAGATATGGAAAATAGCTATTTCTGCTCATAACTTCTGAACGGTTTGTCAGAAAATCATAATCTTGGTGTCTATGGATTCCTCGTGTCATGCCGTGGATATCAGATATTTCAGGATCAGATGAACCACGTGACCGCCATTTAGAATTTTGTCATAAATTGCTATATATTTTAAAATATTTGACATATCTGCACAAAAATTGGTATGCACGATCGACAGCATGTCCTGAACGTACATGAGATGTTTCCGAACAGCGCCACCTAGTGTTCCAGAGATATAAGATTTTTGGCTAAAATGTTTATAACTTTTGAAAACATTGTCCAAATTTTGTGTAATTTATGTAATTTTCTTCCCTGGCTTATGCCGATTCCGACGATATCTCATTTGTCATTTTCCAAACATGTGACTGTCCGCCATATTGAAACAAGTGAAAAACAGTTTTTTCGCTACTCTTCCTTCAAATTTTGCCCAATTTTGTCCAAAATCGGCTCAGATGATCTTTCGACCGAGCCACACAGAAATGACTGAACGGATTTTTGATATTTGCTACCGTTCTTGATAAATTAATCTCTGAAGTTGACATGGCCTGTGTATGTGTCTTTATGCTAGTTAGCTTAGCATGCCAATTGGTTAATTGCAAAATGTGCTTCTGTTCCAGACATTGAGTCTTTCTGAGATTGACCTAAACTGAACTTTTTAAATATTAAATGCTGTGCATTTATTTAAAAAAATCTTCATTTTGAGTCGATTCTCTCTAGAACTATGGAACTTCGGCAGACGTTCGAACACATACCTGCCCAGTGGCGCATCAAGATGAGAGACAGGTTCCTGAACCGGAGATGTGGGGGTTCGAGTCCAGTGGGGGACAACTTTATACAATTGCCTCTGCATTGCGCGAAAGCCCTTTCGGGGCTTGGCCCCGTAAAACTGCTTGCAGTTCTTGTTTTCCTATTTAAAACTGGACTCCTCTGTAGTTACATCGTGTACTTATGTTGCATTCACACCGAACGCGTATAGAGCATCAAATTCGTGTCTATCACTTCTAATTGGACAATTGAAAATTTTGAATCCACTCGCGTAATAGATGTGTGTATAAAGCGAGCGTTTGAAGCGAAATAGACGTGCATTTGAGGCGCTCCAGGAGCTGCGCCTGGATGACGGCCACTTTTAGCCGTACTTCTGCCTGTCCCAAGCCCATATAGCTCCGTATGACTGCTCACTGCCAATATCAGTCGTTTCTCCATGTTGAATGAGTGACTTTTTATTTGATTTATTTTTATTAAATGCATGAAGGAACAGTAACAACAATTTTCATCATGATCATCTCGTGCAAGACGATCAATTTTCCTCTTTCATGGGAACGAGGGAATCGCGTCCATTGCACCGCGCTTAACTGTGCGAATGAATCGTGCTATTCGCACATAGTTGGACGCTTGAACATTTCGAGTTTACTCGCTTCATTCGCGCGTGATATTCACTTCACAACAGACGTGACTTCGCGTCATGGGAGGGGCTTCTGCCAGCCGGCTCGTCTCATTGAGAAATGGCTGACATGGATTGTTTTAAAATACGGCAAATAAGCTCAATTTGCCGGCTTTAGCTAGCTTGTAGTCTCAATATGTATGTAAGTATAGCTCAAATTGAGTAAAGAGCGCTTTTTACAACTTACCAGATTGTCCGATCTCCTCACTCACTTTCTTCCAATCAAGATCCTTTTTATTGTTGTTTCTATAAAGTATGAAGATGCATTGTACAGCTCCGGGTATCCACATATGATTTTGTCCTCATTGTTGTCACTACTAGAGCAAGCTCCTGATTGGTTAACTAATATCCGATTGACGAATAACGAATATTGGTATTCGATTAACCGATTAATTCGAATATCCGATTGACGAATCACGAATATTGGTTAGCGAATATCCGCCAAATTTCAGATTTTTCAACTTCGCGCAAGTGATCATTACACGCATCAAACGCCCGAAACGCTCAATTCGCGCCATCGAATGTCTATTCACGTCTTTGCATTGACTTTACATGTAAATTACTCTCGCTTGACGCTTCATTCGCGTCTGGTGTGAACGCAGCATTACACGTCTATCGCGCCGCAGGACCTCCAGACTCACGTCAACGTGTCTTTAAATTGACTTAAGATGGAAATCACTCGCTCCAGACGGTCTATTCGCGTTCGGTGTGAACGCAGCTTAAGACTGACAGAAAATGAAAAGTTGCAATTTTCTAGGCCGATGTGATAAACTCTTTGGTCATTTTTGAGCGAGATGCTAACGGTCTAATCAGATTCAATGATCTATGCTAAGCTATGCTAAAAGTGCTACCGCCAGACCCAAAGATCGACTGGCAAATTAGCCTACTTTCAAAAATAGTGACGTGTTCCTTTAATAGCGAGAACTGGACCCTAAAATAAAGTGTTACCTAATATTTATTATATGAAAATTATGTGAAAATTAAAACAATCCCTAACTGTGGTAAGTCTTTGTTTAGATTATCATAGTATTAAACCGATAATGATGATTTTCGAGATCTGGAAACACCCAGGCAGGATGTGTTATAAGGTTTGGACTGTGCCACTTTGAATTATGGTTAAGTGTCTGTCTTGGTCTCTTCTGCAAACATTCAACACAATCCTTTCCCATGTCACATCTGGGTCACTATCACATATTTTGCAAAAACGGCTGACATCTGGAGTCCACACTTCTAATATAAGTGTCATTGTGCAGAGATTTGAGGCATGACCTCTTCTAGGCAGCGTCTGGATGGTTGGGAGTTACTCTTCGTGTTAATTGAACCAGCAGCGTCCACTGGGATGCTCATTTACGTGCATATTGCTGTGAAGGCTTTTCTAATTTACACATTGGTTTTGCTTCTTACTTCTTCTTCAGAAAGTTTCTCTGTCTTCATTATCACAGCAGTCGGTTCAATTCAAGTTTAATTCACAACCTGAACATGGATCCCTGTGGGGGTTAATACTGAACATGTAGTCGTTTCTCAAGAGGCAATCATAACGCGAAGGCCCCTTTTGTTTCCAGGCTACTTCAAAATTTCAATTGTGTGCCTTATGCATTGACAGCCAGCCAATGGTGTGTGGGTGTGATGTCTGAGGCTGACACTAGGTGGAGACAGACGAAGATAGTTTTTTTAAATTCTAGATACTGTCACTAGCAAATGAGTGCTTGATATATGGCAAACACATGACATGTTGCAGCATCATATACAGTTGTGGTCAGAATTATTGGCCCCCTTGGTAAATATTAACAAAGAAGCCTGTACAAATAACTCTGCATTGTTAATCCTTTTGATTTTTTGATTCCCCAAAAAATCCCAAAAATCTAACCTTTCATTGACGTAAAAAAATTGAAAATGTGGGGAAAATCTCAATATGAAATAAATGTTTTTTTCTCTTATTGTCACCCAATTATTGCAAAGCCCTTTCCCGAGGATACCAGCTCTGAGTCTTCTTCTGTAATGCCTGATGAGTTTGGAGATCAGAGATCATTCCTTCATCCAGAATCCCTCCAGATCCTTCAGATTCCAGCTCTTCTCTTCAGATCATCACTCATTCTCTATAGGGTTCAGCTCAGGAACTGGGACGGCCATGTCCAGGACCTCCAGCGAAAAAATTGACCCACAACATTAAAGATCCAGCGGTGTATTCCCTTACAGAAAAACCACATGAATTTCACATGTGTTCCACATGTAATCACATGGGTTTAACATGGGAATTTATGGGTTTCACATGTGTAAATGTTCCAAAAGCACACATTTCCCATGTACAAAATGCATGTTTCACATGTGATCCACGTGTGTTTTTACACATGTGAAGTTCATGTGTTTTTTCTGTAAGGGTTTAACCGTGGGCATGGGGGACTTTATCCCATCTGGTGTGTTTGCTGCCAAAAAGCTTTTTTAGCGTCATGTGACCACAGAACCAGGTCCGTCTGAAGCTCCAGTCGTGTCCAGTCTGGAGTTTGTTTCTGGATGAGCGAGGAGGATTGTTCTTCAAACCCTCCCAAACAACATGTGGTGATGTAGGAGATGTTTGATCATTGTTTTAGTCTTTCTGACCCCAAGACTCCTTCTGTGATCTTGAGAGTCTTTGTCCACTCAAACTCTCCTCCTCTCATGCATTAGGACGATACACACACACACACACACACACACACACACACACACACACACACACACACACACACACACATGTTTGTTTTTGTGAAATGTGAGGACATTCCATAGGCGTAATGGTTTTTATACCGTACAAACCGTATTTTCTATCCCCTTACACTGCCCCTGCCCCTAACCCTACCCATCACACACACACACACACACACTGCCCCTGCCCCTAAACCTAAACCTAGCCCTCACAGGAGACTGTGCAGTTCACTTTCTGTGAAAAAAAACTTGTTCTGTGTGATTTATAAGCATTTTGAAAAGTGAGGACATGGGGAACGTCCTCATATTTCACCCTCTTTTTGTAATACCTGTGTCATACCCATGTCATTATACACATTTGTGTCCTGATATTTCACGAAAACATGCCCACACACACACTCACACACACACACACACACACACACACACACACACACACACACACACACACACACACACACACACACACACACACACACACACACACACACACACACACACACACACACACACACACACACAGAGCCGGCTCTCCCTATAAGCGAACTAAGCGGCTGCTTAGGGCCCCGCCGCCACTAGGGGGCCCCCTAACTACAGATTGCACTCGCCAGCTTCGCCGCAGTTTATCACGCAAGACGCTCAATTCGCGTCATTCGCACCGCGCGAAAAGCGCCTTCCGCGCCGCGGGACCTCCAGACGCGCGTCAACGCGCCTTTCCATTGACTTAACATTGAAATCAAATCACTCGCGCCAGACACTCTAGCTCTGGGCTACAGAACACGTAGAGACAGACCCACCTCCTATGAATGTATTTTCTTACATGACCTACACTAGTTCTGGGAAAGAAAAAAACGAAAAATCTTTGTCTCAATAGACGCTTATTACAATAAAAAATAGTTTAATTATTGAACATTTGAGAGAAAGAAAGTAAAAAGGAAGAGAAAGAGCAATCATTTGACAGTCAAAATCAAAATGAAGTTTAAAATAAAGCAGTTAAATACAAGCTTTTTCTTATGGTCTTAACTGAATAGGCAATTAAAGATTATTAATAAATATTAATCTATATACTATTATGAAATATTTTATAAGCTAAATCGCCCAGACCATTTAAACCTAAAGAAAACACAGTGTCCTCTCTGAAACATTATTGAATGATGATCGATACAAGACACCTAAAAGCAAAATGGATTTGTGGTAAATTTTAGTAAAGAACACTGTAAAAAAAAGCAGGTCCCCAATTTAAAATTTTCTAGTGAGCGATCACATCTAAATTTTTCAGTTGGCCAAATTGAATTAATGTGAATTGATGCAATTTAATTCAATTAAAATTCAAGAAATTAAATTTGGCCAACTGAAAATTTTAGATGTGATCACTCACTAGAAAATTTTCAATTGGGGACCTGCTTTTTTTTTTACAGTGAATGTATTACTTTATGTAATCATAAAAGGTAAAAAATATCTCACTCCATGCTGTGAAGGTTTAAAATATGAACAGTATGTAAGAGTTAATCAACCAATAATTAAATAATATTATTTAACATTGGATTTCTTTTAATTTACCCTTAACATAATTGTAAAAAACAAAATGTCACTTTCTCAGGAGGAGCCATTCTTAAATATTTTGGTGGTCGTGGAGAAACATTTCATGAGGCTGACACAAGTAAATATTTCCCACTGCCTTTTTTTTATAGTTTTGTGCGCAACTTCAACATAGCTAATTTTCCTCTTGCCAATAAAATGTTTTGTTTTATAATCATAATTCACTATGTTGTCTAATTGTACTTTAATATTAATTTAAAATTAATGTGTTTTATCTACTCTGCATACTGTATTTATTATTAATTATATTATAATCTCAACAGCTGGAGGAGGTGATACTGCTGCTTCAGTAGAGCATAGCGAGCCGCATACCACTATGGCTAATGTTGTAAGTTAGCTATATATTGTTAATGCTAAATTATTAATATTTATTTGTTTACAACAAATTGACCTTATGTATGAAAGAAATTTGCAAATCTGTAATCTTTACTTTTACTGTTTCAGTGAGTGTACTTTAATAAGCAGTAAAATAATTGTAGGCAATCATGTTAAAAGATATACAGATGAAATGTGTAAGTGTTAGATTGTATACAGTTGCTGGTTTGCAGTGCAATACTCCATTATTCACTGCAAGGCAGGGCCCCAAAATTATCCTGCTTAGGGCCCCCAGATTTACAGAGCCGGCCCTGCACACACACACACACACACACACACACACACACACACACACACATACATACGATTCAGAACATCTTAAGTGGATTGAGCTTCTTAATTATTGCCCTGATGGTGGAAATGGGGATTTTCAATGCTTTAGCTCTTTTCTTTCTATTTTGTGAAGCTTATCAATCTTTTGCTGCACATCAGAACTATATTCTGAGCTTATACTCATCGTGATGAATGATTAAAGGAACTTGGCCTTTGTGTTTCCTCATATTTATACTCCTGTGGAACAGGAAGTCATGGCTGGATAATTTCATGCTCATATGAATGTGCTAAATATGAATGGGAATATACTACTTTACAAACAAAAATTAGAGCGTGCCAATAATTGTGTCAAAAACTTGTTTTGGAGAAAAACATTTATTTCATAATGAGAGTTTCCTCCACTCTCAATTGTTTTACTTCAATGAAAGGTTAGAATTTTGCCAATTTTTTGAATGAAAGATTAAAAGCGTAAACAATGCAGATTTATTTTTATAGCCATCTTTGATCATATTTACCAAGAGTGCCAATAATTCTGACCACAACTGTACAATACAATACCTCTTAGTTAAAATAGTCTGTTTATCTGACATCCACACCCTGATGAATGCTCTTCTGGCCATAACATGTCAGTCATATCTTAGTACTATTTACATTATTAAAGGCTTTTTTAATAACTTTGAGTACCTTGGATTTCTTGTTTCTATGTTATGATTTATGCCATGGGGGTGTAAATAGTTCCTGATTTTTAATAGCCCTTTAAATGTAAAAACCTTTAACCGAATACAGTTGTGTGCTCTTCAGGTCCAGCAGTGCCAGTGGGTGTGGATGTACAGGTGGAGAGTTTGGACAGCATCTCAGAAGTCGATATGGTAAGAAATAATTTATGATAATGCAAGGCATATTAATTAATTCAATCAAATAAATCAATAAATAAACTCTTTTGCATAAATAAAATGTTTGCGTTTGCTTTGCATTGTTGTCATGGTAAGCTAAAAATAAATGAATAAATCAACTCCGCATTAATTAAACTAATGCATACTTTACAGTTGAAATAATGCATAATTTCTACCCATTACTGTAATGAGAATGTGATTGTTATTCATGTTAAAGTAGGCTATTTGAAGTCCAAATGTCATCAGTGAGATTGCATGGATTATATATGGATCTCAGCGTCTGGGATTAACCTTCCGTCTGAAAGCATCAGAGATGAGTCTAAAAATGCCTTTATTTATCATATCAGTGCCGATGTTTACGAGTGAGCGTGGATTTGATCTTACATAATATGCTATGGTCACGTAGAGAGAATAATCCATGAGGTTTACCCAGTGACATCACCGGGAATAAGCCAATCAGAATGCGCAGTCTATCCGGCTTGATGAAGGCTGGTAAAAGTGCTGACATCCCTCAGTGATGCCAACAGATGGTAATATTTCACAAGGGTTTAAGCAGGCTGGAAATGCATGTCCTTGCATAAAAGCTTCTTTTTTTAGCAAAATTGTTTTGTAACCACATCAACAGTGTCTGCATTGTTAAAGAAGGTGAACTAGGCTGTTTTATTCTACAGGGTCATCATCTGTCATGGATGAGATGGGACAGTATTAGTGACAAGACCACTGTCATTCCAGCCAGTCTTATAATACTGGGTCACTCTTTGACCAAATACTGATACACTGTAGAACCATGCATGAAGAATAACTGACGACAGATGTTCAATTATTGAATATGAATGCGCATCTGGACATCATATTCAGTCACATGTCATGTACTTCATAATGTTGTTACTCCTTAACCAAAGGCCCTTGAATGATTAACAAGCAAAACCTGTTGCACACAATCTACTACATCATAAAACTAAGCATTACAAACATCATCTTGCTAAGACATATTATTGGGACGTATAGTTAGAGGTATTTGTACGCATTTTATGTAAGTATCCCTTACGAAAATGAACCATGGTTTTATTGTAGTACAAATGTAGTAACCATGTTTTTTTGGCTAATTGATTACCATTTATATAACCACATTTTTACCACAAATACCATGGTTAAACTATGGTTAGAGTTGCAAAACCATGGTTAATTTGTGGCTACCATGGTTTAACTATAATAACCATGGTTTTATGTGTAGTAAAACCATGGTTGATTTGCGTAAGGGATCTGCTATACTGTTATAAAGATCTCATTGAGATATGACTATACGGGCCATAAAAGCCTGATGTATCAAATATTAATAGTTTCTCAAAATGGTGCTCAAACAAAAAGAAAGAGCCAGAGCTAACCTAAGAATGGCTTACTAGCTTACTCTGCACACTAAGATGGGATAGGAGAAAGTATTTATGGGCCAAGCACCGTATGCAGCTATTGTATCCGTTGGCGTTCTTATTATTCTTCCGTTTCTTCTTCTTCTTCCGCTTTTGAGTCTATGGCAGCCCATAGAGCCGCTTGTGGGAAAGTTGTGAAATTTGGCACACAGATAGAGGGCAGTCTGAATTGTCACCATAGCACATGTGGAGTCCCTAACTCAATCCCTCTAGCGCCACCAACTGTCCAAAGGTCCACTCCCATTTATGCTGACAACTTTTGAACCGTAAGAAACAAAATTCCCTTGGCTCAAGACGATTCGATTGCACCCTATGACGTCATGATAATGTTTCCGCCATTTTGAATTTTCCCCAAAAAAACGTTACTTAAGCCGTTATTCCGATTTTCATGAAAGTTGAACCTGATCATGACCATGCCGACAAAAAGTTATGGAATTCGAGTCGATTCGCCAACCCGTTCTCGAAAACGCACAAATGAATTCACGGCAAAATGAATGTGAGGCAATGCTTCAGCGTATTCTGACTAAATTTGGTGTGTGTTATGACAACCATGGCCCCAGGCTACCTGCACAGTTTCGGCACAGTGCCACCTAGTGGTCAGGAGATTTGAAAAATTGCTCTTTTTGCATATAACTTCTGAACAGTTTAGCCTGGTAAAAAAAAAACCTGGTGAAACTCTTTAGATTAGGTGCAGCATGCCCAGTCAAACGATACCCAATTTTCCCATATATCGGCCATTATCGGCGTCACTATTTTGAGTTTTGACGTAAAAGGCTATATTTTATTTAGCATTAGCGTATCATTACAAAACTCGGTATGTGTCTTTGGCACCATGCCCTGACAGTACTCAAAATGTTTTGCAGAGTTATAATGAAATTTAAAAAATGCTAATAACATTTGATTTCATTATCCTATTGTAATGAAACTTGTCTTAATAGATTCTGTAAGACCCGCTAAAATTTCATTCCAAGGACGGTAACGAACTGCGGTTGAAGGTTGCTGCGCGTTCTGTGTTTTTCAACTGGACAAAATGGATTTAATTATAATATTTTTATCTGACTCCATTTAATCATAATCTTGAATTTAAGATAGAATGCCAATTGGTTGTTTGGTCATTTATATTTAATAGTTAGTCACACATTGAATCATTCTGTTTTAACCTTTTGTTGCAATTATACCGTTCCGTACTGGAGATAGTTAATAATTATAGAGTAATTCAGAAAGGATCAAAAAGTAACAATTTATTAACAGTCAGGTAAATGTATTATGACAATTACATAATCAATTCAAAGATAATCCATACACAACATCAAATACTCTGTAGCAAAGAATAAGATATTGATACCTGACTTCTGAGTGTCAAGACACTCCACGTTATGGGCCAACCTCATTACAAATGGAAATACATGATAACAAAGGCAATTTAAATGGAATCGAGCTCCCATTTGTCTGGATTGAAAGAAGAGTGTGAGATGGTGGTTCAGTGGGTTAAACCATGGAACTGACACACAGAAGGTTGCTGGTTCGATCCCAGCGGTCACCACCAGTGTGTCCTTGAGCAAGGCACTTTACTCCATGTTGCTCCAGGGGGATTGTCCTTGTAATAGGGACACTGTAAGTCGCTTTGGATAAAAGCGTCTCCCAAGCGTTATGCAAGTTTTCTCAGTCTTTCAATTCCTTGGGTTATGCCGAGAACATAGATACCAATTTTGCCATAGTCCGCCAAACTTCCTGTCCGCCATTTTGATTTTCTTTAAAAACCTACTTTTTCAGCTCCTGGTAGACCATTTGTCTGATTTTTACCAAAATTGAATCGTATCATCTTCCATGCCGGCAAAAAGTTTCGGATTTCGTGTTGATCGACCGCATCAACAGTTGATCTGTATCAACAGGCTGTATCTCTGCCATACTTTAGCATATTGACCACAAACATTGCATCGGTCATTGTCACCTCACTCTGACCACACCACATCAATTTGGTCACAGCGCCACCTATTGGTTGAAAGTGATAAACCATTAAATCATTACTAGTGACTGTATTTATGATTTTTCAGGCCTTTTGCCTAAAATCATCTTCATATGCCTTTAATTGCTCATTGTTGCAGTTGCTCTGATGCCCAGTCACAAATATTGTGGCTTCTTTGTGCTTGGCCCCTTAATTGCTGCTTGTAGCTATATTTTTACATGTATTATACACAATGAGCTTGAAAATTCAATCCATGTTGTGCTTTTCATACAGGACTTCACAATGACCCTGTACCTGAGACATTACTGGAAGGACGAGAGACTGTCCTTTCCCAGTAAAACCAATAAAAGCATGACTTTTGATGGTCGGTTGGTGAAAAAAATCTGGGTTCCTGACGTGTTCTTTGTTCATTCCAAACGATCCTTCATCCATGACACCACCACGGAGAACATCATGATCAGGGTCTACCCTGATGGACACGTGCTCTACAGCCTCAGGTCAGAACAACACATCATTTACACGAATGCTTGGACAATGCTTTGGAAACCTAAACCTTGCGGTTAGTTTTTATTCTGCTGTCCTATCCCTGTTTGAGTGTGTTTTTTCGGTGTGTCAGGGTGACTGTAACTTCAGCATGTAACATGGACTTCAGCCGGTTCCCGCTGGACACGCAGACCTGCACGTTAGAGCTGGAGAGCTGTGAGTGGCATACAGTTCTCCTGACATTGATGTCCAGTATCACATCAGAGTCTCTGCAAACATTCGTTCATCTGCTGTGTGTCCAGATGCTTACACTGATGAAGACCTGATGCTCTACTGGAAGAGTGGAGATGAATCACTGAGCACGGATGACAAGATCTCTCTGTCTCAGTTCCTCATTCAGAAGTTCCACACCACCTCCAGACTGGCCTTCTACAGCAGCACAGGTGCTTATTTTTAAAGAGTAAACTACACATTTCGGTTTCAAAAGATACAGGCTGTTTTTCTAGTGCGTAACGTGCTGTCGCTTTGCACCCTTATGACTTATTAGTTTGCATATAGGTCAAAACTGTTTATATGCCATCTGATTTGTGCGACTTTCAAATAACTACTAAACCGGATACTGACTTGAATCTAAATTTCGGTGGCTTGTATTTGCATGCACTTTATAGGCACACTTATAATGCAATAATCACAACTCTGGCCCCGCCCACTGGAGTGTTAGTGAGATGACGAGGAGAGACGAACAGACACTAATAACATTCCCTTCCAAAGAATCTTAATGCTGGGAATGAGCTGATTTATTCTCATCAGTGTGAACGTCTCAGCTGAGCATTATTTATTTGTGTTCGCTACATTTCACTGTGGATTCTTTGGGAAATCAGTCGCAATTTCGGCGCAGGCTTTGCAAACAGACTTTTACGAAATGGACTCGACAGTAACGCCACAACATGTGAGTGACCGTGTTAATTCTAACGCCTGATCTGAGACCAGTGATTCTAATATGATTCATGTACAGTCAGATGTTCTTTATCTGTGTCAGTAAATCAAACCAGTGACTGAACGCTCAACTTCACATTGTTTCTCTTAGGATGAAAATAATCTGTTATTTAAACTGTGATTAAATTATATATATAAAGTGATCAAAGAACGCTACCTTTACAATCACTGGAGCTGTCAATCAAACAGCACGAGTTTATCGGTGACTGAGGTCTGGACTTGCGCCGAAACTCCTGTATTAATCAACAAATCTTTTATTTACACTGTGTTTGCACTGTTAGTTATGATGAAAGCATTCGTTAGTGTGCAGAAATCTGAATATAATGCCATAGATCTGAATATAATGCAGTGGGCGTTTACACTGGAGTCTCACAGCTGCCAATCACAGCAGTGGGCGTTTACACTGAAGTCTCACAGCGGCCAATCACAGCAGTGGGCGTTTATACTGAAGTCTCACAGCAGCCAATCACAGCAGTGGGCGTTTACACTGAAGACTTACAGCAGCCAATCACAGCAGTGGGCGTTTATACTGAAGTCTCACAGCAGCCAATCACAGCAGTGGGCGTTTACACTGAAGTCTCACAGCTGTCAATCACAGAAGTGGGCGTTTACACTGAAGTCTCACAGCTGTCAATCACAGCAGTGGGCGTTTACACTGAAGTCTCACAGCGGCCAATCACAGCAGTGGGCGTTTACACTGAAGTCTCACAGCGGCCAATCACAGCAGTGGGCGTTTACACTGAAGTCTCACAGCGGCCAATCACAGCAGTGGGCGTTTACACTGAAGTCTCACAGCGGCCAATCACAGCAGTGGGCGTTTACACTGAAGTCTCACAGCGGCCAATCACAGCAGTGGGCGTTTATACTGAAGTCTCACAGCAGTGACATATTTTAATATTTGTCAGTGCGAGTTTCTTTCAGTTAAAACAGCTCATGCATCTAGACTTAAGCCTTGTCTGTGAAGTTTAATTTTTCAAGACTTTAGGTTCTCAAAAGTACAATTAAGAATTAAGCCAGTCCTTGCCCAGTCTCAGAATACTTTTCTTTTTCTTTTATTTCATCTACCTCTCATTTCATATCTCCTGCAGGTTGGTACAATCGTCTGTACATCAACTTCACTCTGCGTCGTCATATCTTCTTCTTCCTGCTTCAGACCTACTTTCCCGCCACTCTGATGGTCATGCTTTCATGGGTGTCCTTCTGGATCGACCGGCGAGCTGTTCCTGCCCGAGTCTCTCTAGGTGAAACCAGTGGGGTTGTGCAACTCAATGCTTGAATGTGTCCAGGCTTTCACAATCAGATTCTGTTGATTAAAGCTTGCATCTCACAGTTCTAGATACAGATATTCTCATTTATAATCTGACGTAAAAAAAAGAAGTTGAGCTAACTTTAAAAAAAAATAAGGCAACCTATCGCAGCTCAACTATACAGCCATTGCATGTTAAATCAGTTGCCACTGCAATAAGAAAGAAAAAGACATGCAAAATGGGTATTTGTTGTGGAGTTGAAATAGAGACATTTTTTGTGTGAGATTTTCAGTGTGATGTCCTGTAGGCATTACGACGGTGCTCACCATGTCCACCATCATCACTGGAGTGAACGCCTCCATGCCCAGAGTTTCCTACATCAAAGCAGTGGACATTTACCTGTGGGTCAGCTTCGTCTTTGTCTTTTTATCGGTGCTTGAGTATGCTGCCGTGAACTACTTGACCACAGTGCATGATGGGACAGAACGCAAGTTAAGAGAGAAGGTAAATACACAAATGATTGATCTCCTTATTTTGCTTATTTCATTTCAGAGCCTCTGCTTTTAAACAAAAAAACTTTTATTCTTGCTTCATTCATTCTTTTTTATCAACACTTGAATGTGGGTAAGTTTAAAAAAAGGCAACATTTTGTGCAAAAAGCTGTTTTTTTATTTTCAAAGACTACAACGTGCATAAGCAATGCTTTTATTGATTGTTTGTGCTTCTTTTTCACCTGTGTTTGGATCCGGGGTAATAGCGTAACAGCGCCCGTATAACAGTGAAAACATGGATTGCCGGAAAATTCTGTCAATGGCAGGGAAAGAGTTCAAATGCACGCACATTACCTTCATGGAAATAGTTACCATACGGTGCTTGGCAGTAGTCAAAATAGATATACAAAATATATTTTTTTGTAAGTTCAATAATCATTCATTTGGCCGGGATATTTTACATGGGTGGTTCCTGGATTTGGACGGCAATACAATTACACTGTAAACCTGACTCAAAAAATTGAGGCAATCAGTCGACTCAAATTTTTTAAGTTAAGAAATTTAAAGTTTGACTAATTTTATTTTGTAATCGTACATTTAAATATGTCATTATTAGTAGTGGAAACTTGACTAGCAGGGCCGTGCAGAGAGTTCTTCAGGGGCAGGGGCTCAAATGTAAAAAAGGGGCAATATGTAAATATATATATATATATATCTTATGCTCATCAAGCCTGCATTTATTTAATCGAAAATACAGAAAAAAACAGTAGCCTAATATTGTGAAATTTTATTACATTATGTTCTTTTTAACTTTTTATTAATAAAAGAATCTTGAAAATAGTATCACAGTTTCCATCATTGACATTAAATCCTCATATTAGAATGATTTCTGAAAGATCATGTGACACTGAAGAGTGGAGTAATGCTGAAAATCCAGCTGTGATCACAGGAATAAATTATATTTTAAATTATTTTAAAATAGAAAACCATTATTTTAATAATATTTCACAATATTGCTGTTTTTTATCAAATAAATGCAGGCTTGATGAACATAAGAGACTTTCATAATGCTGCATAATATTCAAAAATGGTAATATAATAAAGTCCTTTCACGTCACCATTTCGCCAGCTTACACTTCACATAATAGGCCTGTAGAAGCCGGTGTCACTTGGGTTTTGTTAACTTTGATAGTTTCATGAAATAGTAAACAGTGTATCAATATACATAAATACAAGTGAATTTAACACTACTTACCATTAATGCGACTTTTGCTGCTGTGGTTTTGTGCAGGGATTTGTTTGTTAAAATCCATTTTGTCAGTGATGCAATTAAAAAACCGCAGGAAATCGTTCCACAAACGTTAGTTCGTCTGTCCATGTCATTTTCAACCGATTTATGAATAAGAACAGAAAATTACCGCTTCACATCGCCCAATGGAATTTGAACTTGCTTTGCCAGATCACGATTGGTTGGTGTATATACATGACAAACGGGCATTGGTGAATTGTGTAATACTTTAAAATATATAATATATAGATTTGTAATTAAATCAACACATTAGCTTTGATTATGGATGAAAAAAAAATATTGGTTGACTTTTTTCCCGCGAGGCCACACACTCTCTGAAAGAACCATATTTGGCTCGAGAGCCGTTTCCGAACAGTGGAAAATCAGCTGTCAATTAAAACGCACGCGACCCATAGCAACGCGTTATGGCAACGCCTCAACAGAAATTGTCCGACTTTTGAGGCGTTCGTTACCATTGTATACATTGTCATGTTATAATAATCACATTTATTTAGTTTTATTGACCACGTTATAGCATTGATATTTGTCTGAGAGGGGCACTTTTGATTCATTTTGAAAAAGGGCAGGGGCTCAAGCACCCAAAGCCCCCCCCCTCTGCACGTGCCTGTTGACTAGCTTTAACTAGCTAATTCAATAAATGCTCATTTATATGCTAATTGGTTACACAATACTTTGGTAGCATTAGCATAGCACTGATGAATGAGGATGGCAATATAAAAAATTTAACATCTGTTCTCAAACTAAGCTCATGCTCCACTCAACAAAAAACCAACATAACAGAATCTCTTCTAAGCTAGCATAACAAAACATTAAACACTACTAAAACTCACACTTAACTCAGAAACATAAATAACACTTAATTTTGGCATTTACTGTCCCTTTAGAGTGTCATGGCAAAGCATTCGGGAAATAGAAATCCCATCCCAGTTTCAGTTCAATTTAAGTTTGTCTAAATTAAAAGAAACAAGTTCATAAAACTCAAAACAATGAAACTATTCAGATTACTTAAAATGTGCCCGTATTGAGAATTCAAAAGAAAGAGAAAGTTCTACTCATAAAAGTTCACTTGATTGATGTAAGTTATTTAATTTGAGTTGGCTCTACTCAAACCAATTCATTATTTTGAGCGTTAGGGTTTACAGTGTTCAAGTGACAAATAACCATATAGCAATGTCCTCGCAAATGCCAAGCAACCAGTCAGACCATCACTTCAAATTTTGGTTCAAGTTTCAACTTTTTTGGTTTTCAGGAGTTTAGGACTATCCTCTTGTTGAAAGTACACGTAACTTTAGGTTATGTTAGGTGGGCAACCTGTTCGTCTTATTCAAGCCTAAATTCGGGAAACCCCTCCCACATAATTTGCACCCTGCAGCCAAGCTAAAAGTTTTCTAAATGGTAACGAAAGTGTTTGTGTTTATCCGTTTTAGCCTGTACCCTGCACATGTGACATATCTCACACAAGGACTATGATGCTGGACGACGCGTACCTTAGGCCTGATGCCAACGGCCTGGCTGGATATACCCAGGCTCCCGTCTCCTCCGAGGACACTGCAGATAAACAGGCCCACATGGTGGTGTGTCTGTCTTTGGCAAACGAGGCCACGCCAGCCAAAAAGAAGACCCTCCGAGGCTTCCGTATCATCCAAAACACTCACGCCATCGATGCCTACTCTCGCATGATCTTCCCAGGGGCCTTTATATTCTTCAATCTCATCTATTGGTCTGTGTACTGCTGAGTTACCTTGCAAAGGGATTGTGGTCGTAGCATGTTATACTACATGTATATTAACGAAAGTAAAAGAAAATTGGTCTTTGTCATTGATTGAAAGTACAATGTGAGATGATGCAGGCCCGATTCGAATCCAGCACAAGTGTCCAGGCATTGATGTTGAGGACATGTGCTGAAGGCATGTAGGGTACAACGGGGTTAAAGGTGACTGCCGGCTCTCCTCTAAACCACTAGATGGCACAACAGCTTACCGCAGCGCTTTCCTAAACACCCACGTTTCAGTATGCATGTGGAAATTTGGCTGTTTCTAGCGTAGATATACATAATAAAGGCTAGATGTCTTACGACGGAGTCTCTAACGTCATCACCGGCGGCCATCTTGTCACAGGCAAGCTTTCTGGTGGGCTCTGTAGTACCTCCTGTAAGGCGAGTGATCTAAACACAAATACTCTTATCTCGCTGAAATCTTGACGGATTTACATGACTACATCTCTGATGTTTATAAAAAACCAAACAGTTTGAAAATCGGTAGAAAATTGAGCAAGTTATGGTTATTTAAAAAGTACACGCACCATTAAAAAAACAAAGTTACGAGTGAGCGAGCTGACTGTGACAAGATGGCCGCCAGGTGCGGACGTCGACCTCCATTGGCCAGCAGCGCGGACGAGACATCTAGCCTTTATTATTATGTATAGATTTATGGTTTCTAGACATGATCACGAGCAGCAATGCAAAGTTGCTAAAATAGCAATGCGCTAATTTGATCTAATATTTCAAGTGTTTTTTATTTATTTATTTATAGATTTATGTTGCAATTGATAATCTGTAAAATTAACAAATATATTTGAGATTAAGGTCTTGCTAATAATTTTTTGGTTTTGTTTAATTAATTAAAGGCACAATAAGTACGTTTTTTTTTCGATTAAAATATCCACTAGAACACTGTTATATATTTTGCTGACCTAAAAGTTTCCAGCAATCTTTAAATCCAGAGAAATCCTCTATTTTACCCAGTGTTATGGACTGTGTCCTTGCATCGCCTGTCAGTGACTTCATATCCGCGCTACCCTCGATTGGCTAACACAAGCTCTTGAAGCTCCTCCCCATGAACAGCAGCTCATTTGCATTTAAAGGGACACGCACAAAAACGGCACGTTTTTGCTCACCCTCGAAAAGTGACAATTTTAACTTGCTATAAAAATGATCTGTGGGGTATTTTGAGCTAAAACTTCACATACACACTCTGGGGACATCAGAGACTTATTTTACATCAACCACCCCTTTAATATAGTGTGTGTTTTATTAGACAGGCGAGCAACTGTTTGGATCATTCATCAACAGAAACTGATCATTGTTCTCCAGCTCAACACAGTTATGCTGCGTTCACACCAAACGCAAATAGAGCGTCTGGCGCGAGTGATTTCAATGTTAAGTCAATGGAAAGGCGCGTTGACGTGCGTCTGGAGGTCCCGCGGCACGGGCGCGAAGGCGCGAAGGACGCGAATCCGCCTCATTCGCGCGTCCAGTTCCCGCGAATGACGCGAATTGAGCGTCTTGCGCGATACGTGCATTACACGCGAATGGTGCTGTTGTGCATTCACACGTTTGAAGCGCATTCGCATCTGACGCCCGAGTTGAAAAATGTGAACAATTTTTTGAGCGATTTTGACGCTCTATTGGCGTTTGGTGTGAACGCAGCATAAGTCTTATTGTTTGAATCGCTTGTTTTCTTGATTCACCGCGAGTGACGTTTTTACCTCAGAGACGACACTATTTTGTAATCAGAGAGAGCTTTCTCCATCATACAATATATGTTAAAATGTCATTTAGCAACAGTCATTTAGTCATCCTGTGTTTATTAATATGATATTCTAATATCGATCTAGATACTGCAACAAGTGTCTCATAGCAGCCGTCGAGTGAACGCACAGAGTAACATTATAACATAACTCTCACACACTCAGATGTGTTTAGTGTGATTGTTTTAAGTGTGTAAAACAGCACTGCGTTCCCCCACACACACCACGAAAAGAGCGGAAGCGGCGAATGCAGCATAAGCAGAATAAAAGCTCAGAGACATGTTTGGCGCAGGTCTCTCTCATTAGCATTAGCACGTCCTGCTTCATACCAGCGTAATGCTAATAAAACTTTAATACATTCACTCATTCATGAACATGATTTCTGTCCATCGAAGAGTCAAGACTACAACTCCCATGATTCCACGCTCATGCACAGCGTGCGTCATCAAGCTACGCCCTTGTTTTGAATAAGCGCCCTCTAGTGGTGAAACTTACATACTGTGCCTTTAAATCAACCGTTTTTCAATAACTAAAGAATACAAGTGCGAGGTAAAAGGTCCACCTTGCCACGTTGTACATTTATAATACCCACTTTTATGATTTATTTTCCCACAAAATGTGTTGCTCCATTGATGTTCAATATTTGGTGTTGTTTTTCAGCAATCATACTCAATGGAAGTAGGTCAGGGGTTCCTTCCTACAGACTTCAGTTCCAACACACTCACCTGTTATACCATGAACACCTTGATTAGCCGGTTCAGGTGTGTTTAGGTTGGAGACCCCTGGAGTAGTGAGCACAGTTTTCTTAAGGTGTGGCTTTAGCCCGATTGTACCCTACACTCTTAAAGATAAGATGTGTGCGTGAGAATTCTGTTTGTTGACTGCATTTTTTAAAAAGGATTTTGGTACTATTTGCACAAGTGGTAATTTTTCAAAACTCTACATGTTTTACATGTTTCATGTAACCCTTGGTGCTGAATAGATGTTAATGTACCAGCAGGGACAGTCATCGGAATAGAGATTACACTTAAGGCACAGTATGTAAGTTTCTCCACTAGAGGTCGCTTATTTAACACAAAGGCATAGCTCGATGACGCCTTGATTTCTTGGAATCATGGGAGTTGTCGTCTTCACCTCTACAGCCGGTGGGAAATAATCAGACAATTTCAGAAAATTTTGGATATTTTAATTAAAAAATCTTACATATTGTGTCTTTATATTATCCAACTAAACTGACACATAATACAAATATTTGTAGTTTGATTAAAGAATACATTTTTTAAAGATCACATGCAGTACAAAAGTACAGTAGTTGCATTGTAAAACAATACATTTAAATAATTTACTGTCATTTCAACAATCAAGCCTGTCTTCAACATTTGGCAAATATTAGTCAATATGTCAGTGAATATCATCGCTGAATAGGAAACACCTTCAGGCGTTCATGTTTGACATTGCTCTGTCGTTGTCATTGCAAGCCTAATCCATGACGTGAAGGAGGGTGACATACTCTTGGGATGGCCATCATTCACCTTCCACCTCCAAGCAGAGAAGGGTTCCTCAATGGGTTGAGGAAAGTTAATATGGTGAGAGACATAGGGTCATGAACCGAAGATGATCCTGAAACCATTCCCAAACCAGCTCTGGATGATGGAAACTGACATTGTCCCACACAATAGCACGAGGTGGTTTCTTCACCCTGACAGGCCTCCTCATGTTCATTTAGAAAAAGCTATCAGGTGTTCAGTGTCATATGATCCAAGAACTGGTGTAAAGCAGGGTTCCTCAAATCGTGCCCTGCAGACTTTACCTCCAACCCTGATCAAACACACCTGAGCAAGCTAATAAAGGTCTTCAGGATCACTAGAGAATCACAGGGAGGGGATTTGTACAGCCCGCCACACCATCTTCACATAAAGCCATATTTCATTCTCACGCTTTATTCAGTAATGCCATTTACTGTACCGTTAAAGTATTGTGAATAGTTAGCAGACTTCTTGTGTTTTTGCAAAATGTTCTGATGATGGAGCTCACATTTGATCTTTGTATTTCTGTGAGGCAAGCATAGCCCTACCTCTATCTATAACACTGATACACTAATGTAAAACACTACTTAAATACTAATGTATCCCTATAGTTTTAAAGCTCCTATCCATGTTCCTTACATTTTATTGGGATGTTCTTCCAGAACCAACAAGAATGTAAATCCAGGATCATGTTAGACAGAAAACCCTTCTTTTTTTAACTGAATGCACTCAATGTACTCCATTAAGGGTCACCAAACAATGGAGACCCTCAAGGCTCTGTGTTAGGCCCACTTCTATTTTCCTCATGCACACATAATGGTGTTACAAAACTCAAATCATTAAAGTTTGTGGATGATTTTATTTTTGTAGGCTATAGGTGGACTAACCTGGCAGTCTCTGTCATGGTAATACCTCTGTTAATATGGTCAAGAAGAGAGTCTCCTCTTTGTCCACCTGTTTGGCGGAGACCACATCAACAACCTCTTTGATTCCCCGACATGGCTTGCAGTCGAACCAGATCCATTTTTGCACGCTGCTTATATGGTATCCAACTGTGGTCAATTGTCACCAGGTGAAGAAGTTAGTCATTTGGGATTTTAGTATTAGGATTGGTCTATTTGAGTTTTGTAACACAATTATGGTTGCACAAGGAAAACAGAAGTGGGCCTAACACAGAGCCTTTAGGGTCTCCATTGTTTGGTGAGGACTCCATTGAGTACATTCAATAAAAAAAAAAAATTCTGGCTGACATGATCCTGGATTTACATTCTAGAAATACATCCCAATCAAATTTTAGGAACATGGATAGGAGCAGGGTTATGGTACGCCATAGGGCTGGGATCAGGAGCTTGAACAATGTTCTTAACAACTGTCCATTTATACGGCAATTATTGTAATTTATACCATACCAACACACAATAATCAGACCAGTTCAAAATCAAAAAAAAGTCGCTTGCACAAATAAAAACATTGCACGATGAGGAGTGTCTTCACGCACATCAACAAAAACATTTCTTTCTGCCATTTTTTCCGTCATCAACCATGTTGGAGATACAACTGGACGTGTCAATAAGCTCTTTGGTTATTGGCCTACATGACAATGCATCATGCTAATTTCCCGCTCGATTGAGGCAAATGTTGCATATTTGCGGCTATCGTGACGCCCAATACACATCATTCATGCCGCCTGCCGTGGATTTGCCTCTATTCGCGTCTTTGCATTGACTTTGTATGTAATCTACTCGCGCAAATACTTAAATTTTCTTTTGGTGTGCACACACCATAAGGGTCATCACACAATGGAGACCCTCAAGGCTCTGTGCTAGGCCCACTTCTGTTTTCCGTATGCACGCATAACTGTGTTACAAAACTCAAATAACTGAAGTTTGTGGATGATATAATGTCCCTGATCACAGATGGTGCTAAGGATGAAACAAGGACAGTGTGTGAGGACAACCACCTCTGTCTGAACAATAGTGAAACTATGGATATAATCATGGATTAAAGGACACATCAGAGACCTGTGGTCAAAAAAATCATGTTAGTGCCTCCTTTTTTCAAAGGTCAGATTAAAAATGGTTACATGAGATAAAATAGCCCAACTAATTGCATAATAGCCTGTTATGGGAGTACCTCTGACTACCTGTAGGTTAAAGTTCTACAGGGTCAGGGAAGGCATTATGAGATGTATTATAAAAAACCCTTGCAAATTGCAATATGTGGAGAAATAAAATGTTTATACTGACCACAGTTATATGAAGTGCTGTTATACACAGATCAGGCATAACTTTATGATTGTCCCCCTTTTGCTGCCCTGCTCAGCCCTGACCCGTCGAGGCATGGACTCCTCTAGACCCCTGAAGGTGTGCTGTGGTATCTGTCACCAAGATGTTAGCAGCAGATCCTTTAAGTCCTGTAAGTTGGCAGGGTCAGGCCTCCATGGATCGGAAGTGTTTGTTCAGCACATCCCACAGATGATCGATTGGATTGAGATCTGGGGAATTTGGAGGCCAAGTCAACGCCTCAAACTCGTCAAACTTCCTTGGAGCACTTTTGATAGAGACTGACCAATTCTACCTATTAAAATTCTGCATCTTGTTTGCAACCTAATCATAATCTGACATAATTCTGAATCATTCAGTATTTCATAAGCACTGGTGACTCTAGGATATGACAGCTGAAGACAGTGTTTGCTGATTGTGCTCAGAGATTTGAATGTTTACTAATTGTCCTTAATGATGGAAAACCTTTCAGCATCAGCCCTACAACGGCACAATCAAAGTGGGCACAATGGAATTGAATTAGACTAATCAATGGAGAAATCTATCAGTTCATCAGAACAAATGTGTTTGTACAAGAGACACAAGCAATGCATGCGAATGCTGAAGGAAAACCGCTTGATTCAATTGTATTGTCATGCAGCGTTTAATTATATTAAACTTATTATATTCAGAAATTGAATATACATGCAACAAAAAGTTATTTTTATATAACAATAAATAATTTTGGAATATAATTTAAAAATATATATTTATCAACCTCTCAGACTTTTGCAATAGCATTTGGTCTGCTTGTGTAAAATACTGTGTAAAGGAAAAGGTCATGGCACTTTCATATTATGGTGTTTTATATGTTCTGTCAATCTTAAGATATTTTTATTGTTGTACAGTTAGATTATGCATATTTTTGTTAGTTTTTTTATTATTATATTGTGCAAACATTAAACCAGTGAAAAGTTTGGACACATATTTATTCTATAGTATCACATATTTATTCTATAGGCCTACATTTTAGAATAATAATCAATTAGCAATAATTAGCAAATTAATAACAATTGAAAATTATTTTATAACTGAGTATTATTCAGTACTGGAGGTGGAGGAACATGCTAGACATTTGTTAACTGCTTTTCCTTTACTATTCACAACTAAATACAAATAATATTTATTTATAATTAAATATAGCCTATAATTTATAATTATTCACGCAAAAATAGTATTTTTTATAATTATACATTTATTTTGTTTTGTACAGAAATGCAAATGTAGGCACAAATTCATTCATTTCAAGCTTTTAAGCAAAACATGTTTTTTATAGTTTGAGAAAATATGATTAAGCCTAATTTATCACCAGAAACATTTTACACTAAAGTCCTGTAAATGTTTGAGCTCTTTTCGATTTATACTCAATTTAGGCCAATATCACGAATACGACTGAACAATGAATATTAGCATTTTTTACAACAACAACAACAAATATCCCATTTGGAGGAAATTAGAACAATGCTTAGCGACTATACCACTGGATTATGTAAGATTAATTCAAATAGCACGTAATACCCGCAGAACATTACATAATATACAGTCAGCAAATGCCCACTTCACCCTTTAACCTGCCAAAGCCCCTCCTGATGGCGAGCAGCTCATCTGACCTTCACATTAATGCAGATCAGACGCATCTGGACGCACGAGGGCATCAGATGGCACAGGCCATCCTCGAGAATGGACCGTCCGCGTGGGGTGCTCAGGATTCAGCGCTGTTGATTGGATTCGCTTCCTAAAGGATTCGGGTTGATGTGGGCATCATGCACGCGGATGTGTGCTTTCTGCTCTGCGCGTGCTTCCTCTCCACTGGAGCGCTGCGTCCGCGCGGACAGGTGCTTCAGACCTGCAGTCAGACCAGGTGAGAGAGAGCATCAGCACTCGTGCATTCAGCCCTTACTCATGGGAGGACTGGGAAAAACCCGGAGAATGTAGACGTGATGATGAGTATGGCAGGTTATTAACTATTTCTGGTTTCCAACTTAGCTATTTCTGCCATAGTTGCAATAACTATAAAAGTAAAAGAAACATATTATAACAATAATAATACCACTGTTTAAATTCAAAATTAATGTGGGGAAAAAGCTTTGAAAAGGAGTGCATTTGAATGCCTACACTCTAAAAAATGCTGGGTTAAAAATAACCCAAGTTGGGTTGAAAATGGACGCAGCAATTGGGTTGTTTTAACCCAGTTTAAATTTTGAAGCCTTGCCAACCGAATGAAAGCTTATTAGCAAATATTGCATGATTTTGTAGTTAAATGGCACTGGGATTAATAATGGCTTTCAATGGGGACACTTTTGTCCTAAAGGTCCTGAGAGGAACTATTTTGTGTTACTAGTGTAAAATAGATTTATGAAAGGAAATGGGGGCGAAATAGTAAAATTCCAAGCACAAGGGTTAAATTAAGACAAGTACACTAAAATTGCTGGGTTAAAGCAACCCAATTGCTGGGTTAGTCCATTTTCAACCCAACTTGGGTTATTTTTAACCCAGCATTTTTTAGAGTGTACTTGTCTTAATCTAACCCTTGTGCTATTTTATGGCTTTTTTGGGATAATTTTGCCTGTGTCAACGGCAACTGCATACATTTCGGCACGTGTGTATTTTTATTGGAATTTTACTATTTCGCCATCATTTCCTTTCATAAATTTATTTTACACTACAAAAATGGACTAACAACCCAATCGCTGGGTTAGTCCATTTTCAACCCAACTTTGGTTATTTTTAACCCAGCATTTTTTAGAGTGTAGTAACACAAAATAGTTCCTCTCAGGACCATTAGGACAAAACTGTCCCCATTGAAAGCCATAAAATTATTAATCCCAGTGCCATTTAACTATAAAATCATGCAATATTTGCTAATAAGCTTTCATTCTGTTGGCAAGGCTTCAAAATTAAAATTTCTGCTATTTTTTTTTGCCAGATGGTGCCATTTTCTCAGGTTTGGCCAATAATGCAAATACTCATTTATTCCATTTTTTTCTGCTTTTGCATATTATAGAGCCGACAAATTTTGCAGCTATAATTATGTGGGTGTGTTGGTATGGATGTTAGAGTGTGGTCTTTATGTGTGTAATAAAAATATGGTGTGTGTGCGTGTGTGCGTGTGTGCGTGTGTGCGTGTGTGCGTGTGTGCGTGTGTGCGTGTGTGCGTGTGTGCGTGTGTGTGTGTGTGTGTGTGTGTGTGTGTGTGTGTGTGTGTGTGTGTGTGTGTGTGTGTGTGTGTGTATCACAAATTCAAGCACTGTGTACCAGTGGAGCTTATGGGGAAAGTTTGGTATTGCGCCCATACAAAATCTGACTGAAAGCTCATTTTTTGAGATATCAACCTCGAATTTGGAACACAACTTATTAAGATTTATGGTTTTGATATTCTAGCAGTTTTAGAGTGCAACATGTTCAATAAAATATATATTTTATATAAAAAAGTTATCCGAAATCCCCATCCGAAACTCTATAACTTCTTTAAAATGAGACCAAACTTAAGTCTGTGCTCCCAAGATTCACATTTTTCTTGACACATATATTTGTTCTTTATGGACCTATGTGTACTTTTTTTTTTTTTTTTTAATTGACGCACAAGGGTTAAACCTCAAAGTTGTTGAAAAATGTAGAACAAAGAAGCATAAAGAACAATTTCTAGGTATTTTATCAGTTATAAACACATTTGTCATTGTTGATGTGAACGGCTACAGATGGTCAGATTTCTATAAAGCACACAAGATTCTGGTACATTCTCAAATCATGAATCTTCAGAAATCATGCAGAAAAGCTTGATCATCACGAGCACTGGCGTCATTAAAGGGGCTAGTGATTAATATTAAACATCATGCTTACACAGCATACTCATGAATGTGTCTAATGAGTTTCTGATATCTAATGATAATGTCACTTCCTGCATTTGTCAGATCCAAACGAGACACCACCAGAACCGAGAGAGAAGCTCGTAAACCTGGCAGGTAGAACAACTGTCCTGTCATTTCATTTACTCATTTAAAAAAAAAAAAACATTACCCCAACATGCATGAGTGTAACAATACATTTAAGTAATTGTATTATTTCACATGCAAAATTGCAAAAATAATGTGATTAACAGACAATTACATGTTGCAAGGTTTATGTTGCGTTTTGTGTATTTTAGTTTGTATTTCATTGATTCCCTGTGCTCTGTTTCTGCCTTTATTATTCCCCATTTTCCCACTTCCTGGGTTACTTATTATGCCAATTTTTCTCCATAGTAACCTATGATTTTCACCTGTTTCTCGTTTAGTTATTTATTTATTTGCCTGTTTGTATTTATACCCCTGAGTTTTCAGTTGTCTTTGTCGGTTCGTGTTGCATGTAGAGTGATTTTTGTTCTCCCATCTTGGATATTGTTCTCCTGAGTTGTTTGATTTTACTGTTGGAATTTGATCCTCTCCTTTGTCATTTTGACATCATACCTCAACTTTTTTGCTGCTGTATACGAAAATGGTTTCGTCTATCGACACGAAATCACGAAATTGGCACGGTCTGAAGATGATACGATTCGATTTTGTTGAAAATCGGACAAACGGTCTAGGAGGAGTTAGAAAAAAGTAGGTTTTGAAATAAAATCAAAATGGAGGACAAGAAGATTTGGGGACCTATGGCAAAGTTGGTATCAATGTTCTCGGCATGACCCAAGGAATATTTAAAGTTTCTTTACAATAGGAAAAATGTAATCAAACATTATTAGCATTTTTGGAAATGTCCTTATAACTGCTCTGAAACATTTTGAGTACTGTCAGTGCATAGTGCCGAAGACACATGCCAAATTTCATAATGATATGCCAATGCGTTCATTAAATATAGCATTTTTTAAAATCTGTTTATTGTATGCGTTGGCGTTCTTATTCCGCTTTTTTTTTCTTCCACTCTTGAGTCTATGGCAGCCCATAGAATCGTATAGTAAAAAGTTGTGAAATTTGGCACACAGATAGAAGACAGTCCAAACATTCACCATAGCAATTTTGGAGTCTCTAACTCAATCCCTCTAGCGCCACCACCTGTTCAAAGTTTGACTTACGTTTGTGCTAGTAACTTTTTAAACGCAAGGGCTAGAAACAAATTTTTCCGCAATTTTCTGCAAAAACATACTTTTTCCGAACTCCTTGTAGGTCGTTGCTCCAATTTTCATGAAAATTTAACCAGATCATCTTCAGACAATGCCAACAAAAAGTTATGGAATTCAAGTCGATGTGTAATGACAAGAATGGGCTGATGATACCTGCACAGTTTTGGCACAGTGCCACCTAGTGGTATTTTTGCTTATAACTTCTTAACGCGTTGGTCAAAAATTATAAAATTGGAGTCAAACGATTTTCCTATATTGGCCATTTTGGACGTCGGCCATTTTGAAATTTGTCAAAAAATGCTATATTTTATGAAAGCATCAGCGTATAATTAGGAAACTCTGTATGTGTCTTCGGCGTCATACCCTGATAATACTCAAAGTTTTGAGGCAGCGCCACCTTGTGGTCAAAAATATAATGAAATTTCCAAAAATGCCAATATCTTTTGATAAAATGTATAATTAAACTGGTCTTAATAGTTTCCTTGGGTCATGCCGAGAACATATTTGGCCGAACTTCCTGTCGGTCATTTTGATTTTATTTCAAAACCTACTTTTTCAAACTACTTTTTCACCAAAATCAAATCGTATCATCTTCAGACTGTGCCGACAAAAAGTTATGGATTTCGTGACGATAGACAAAACCATTTTCGTATACCGCAGCAACAAATTTGAGGCATGATGCCAAAATGACTCTGAGGCTTATCATTGTCACCTCACCTTGACCACACCACGTCAGTTTGGTCATAGCGCCACCTATTGGTTGAAACTGATAAACCATTAACTCACATTACTAGTGGTTGTATTTGATTTTTCCGCCATTTTGCTTTCCAAATATGCTTTTAATTGCTCATTGTTGCAGTCAGACTTGCAGTGTCTTTGTGCTTCAATTGCTGCTTGCAGCTCTATTTTTATCATGTTTTTGTGACCTGCTTTACATGTTGATTTCTCTGTTTAACAGCACATTAATGATGAGAGGTCCAGACGTCACAAAAGCTCCCGTCACGAAATCAGAACAACTCCTCAAGTTAGATGACCATGACTTCACCATGAGGCCTGGCTTCGGAGGTGAGACAAGAATGAAACAGATGAAAGCGAGCCCTGACCGTTGTGTTGAGAACAGTTTCCATTCTCACTAGAGGTAGAACTTATGGGCAGTTGTCTAAAAAAATAAGCATTACTTTATTGGCTTTATTTGTGGGGCATATGGACTAATAAGTAACCTCTGATTTTAATTTAATGCATTAATGGCAGATATGAAATATCAAGATCTTAATAAACACCACAAGACTCGGACTTATGTAGGATTTGGACTGACATCACAGGCAATCAGCTTTGCATAAGCTCATGGCAGATTATGACACTGATTTACTGTGGCTCTGTGCCACGAGCATTCACTTATCGGCCCGTATCTTCACTAAAGATCACACAAACTGTAAATACTACGGTCAGATCAAAACCAGATTAAGGATTATGAATATGAGGTCCAGAGGTGAAAAAAAGGACATTTAGTGTTTTTCACAAATTGTCTTTTGCCTTTCACACACGTTTAATATTTTTTTTTGTTGCTAACACTTCAGTATGAGGAACACATATTCACTATTAACTACGACTTTTGCCTCAATAAATTCCTAATTACTGTTTATTAAAACCACTTCAGCTCTGCACCTCCTCTCCGACCCACCCGTGGGTCCAATATTGCATCATCATAATCATTTGAAAAAATCTATAAGTAGTGCAGCACAAAACTAGACATATATGGTATCATTTGAAAGATTAGAACCTCAGCTTTCTTAATAACCCAATCACTTTTGCATTTATGTTACATAGAAAAAAATAATAAGGTCTGAATTTGACCCCCCCCCCCCCCCCCATGTGAGAAAATCTCCTTGAGAAAATCATATGAATAATATTAAATTTCATATTTATATCACACAGTCTCACCAAAAAAAGTCATATATCAAATGGAAGCGCTCAAGAATATTTCACTGATCCAACACTTTACAGTAACGTTATTATCAAAAGAATCACGAAGATGGAAATGACTCCTTTGAACAAGCAAACACATGAGTCATATTCCTGTTCGAATCACTAACGCGTTGTGGAGCTAATAGCCTCAAGCGCTAAATCAGCTCGTTCCTTAGGTTGTTTTCTTCAAAATGAGACCATTTTCTCATGTTTGTGAGCGAGCATGGCCAAATGACACTGTAATATGTCACAGATGTCCAGATCAAAACATGTGATGCAGACAAATACTCTGCATTATTATCCTTAGTTTTGATCGTCTTTGTTAGCCCCAATTTTTAATGACGTCATCAAGTATTGCGTCATACGTCAAAAAAGCTGAGTATCTCAGCTGACATGTCGATCATGCTTCTAGACCAATCAGAGCCCGAGATCTCCCTTTACAAAGTTGAGGAGGCGGAGCCTTCTTTTCGATTTCCCAGCGGCTATGGAAAATCAATGTCGATTATATAGTTTGCACATATTAATCTCAAAAACTTTTTTTGGAAGGAGATATCAAGAAAATTATTTCCCCCCTGTTTACTGACACCTAGTGGAATCCACAGAAACTTTCTAAAGGGAAAAAGACCAAACAGATAAAAAATTATAGATTTTCAAATAACAAATTAATTTAAAAAATGCCTTTTTTTAATCTTTGTTTATCATAAAATTCATGTGAAAAAATACAATATAATATATGCAATATTCCACCACTGTGTTAAAATTTAGAGTGTTTTCTGTAAAATTAGACCATTTTTTATAAATTTACTCCAATGTATGTGGGTAGGGCGCTCTTTTAAATTCAGAAATGCCTAATTCTCAAAATAATTCTAAATATGCTGCAGAGCTGAAGTGGTTAATAGTTAGTAAGGTAGTAGTTTAGGTATTGGGGTTGATTAAAGCTACACTGTGTAACTTTTTTAGTTTATTCTTAGCTAAAAACACTTAGTTCTTTCAGAAATATATGTGCTCATTAATGTATATTTACTTCTTTCAAGTAATAAAGTATTCTCGTAAGTTTATAATATGCCATTGAAAATACATACGGGTGAGGGTTCGAATGCGGGTCGCCATGTTGCTCCTCCATCTTGAAAGTACATTAGCCAAAGAGGGACATACCCGTAAATTCAAGCTTCGCCTTTGGCGTTTTAACACTCAATGGCACCGTGTCGAATGTGGACGAGGTCGAGCTGGAAGCCATGTTAATCTTGGACTAAATCGGCCACCGTAGGAGTTAAAACGAAATCGGAATCGAGAGGAACAGAAACTAATATTCACTGGATGGTCATATACCTTTTCACCACTAGATGGGGGAAAATATGACACAGTGTAGCTTTAAGGGATGTAGAATAAGGTTGTGCAGAATAAGGCATTAATATGTGCTTTATAAGTATGCTAATAAGTATGCTAATGCTAATAAGCAAGTAGTTAATAACCGTTAAATTAGTGTGAGAGCGTGAGAAATTAGGTTGAGATCCTCTGCATTTTTATGCTAGAGAGCATCAACAATTCAGCGGGACAGTCGCGCAATGGCTTCCCTTGGCGAAGAGTAGCCTGAGAAACAAAAAGCTGGTAGTTCTTCCTGAAACCTGCTGTCTTCTCCGCGTACACACACACGCAGCGCCCGTACAGGACATAATGAATTCAATCTCTCATCCTCCAGAGAAAAGATTAGAGGAGGGTGGAAAGCTGTTGAGTTCTGCAGTTGGACATCTATAAGCCGAGTCCACCACTGTTGGTACGAAAGCAGTTAGGGCGAAAAGAAACCTTTATGAGCCCTGGAGAAAACAACAAACAAGACAGGCCTGTAAGTCACTCACTTAGCTTAGCTGTCACCAGCGCTACAAGCAGTGCCATCTTAAGAGAGAGAAACTTCAACTTGATGCCTTCTAACGGCTCAAAAGTGTGTTGAGAAAGGGAGACCATAGACAAATCCCACTAAGGGACCATCTGCCAGGCCACTGTCCTCTTACGGCATGCCCCGTTCATAAAGCGACCTCCGTCTTGTCAACAAAAGTTGCAACCGTGATAATGAAGACTGAGGGAGACCGGAATAAAGAGAGTTGCAATAATCTAATCGTGATGTTACAAGAGCACAAATCACAACTTCTAAATCTTTGCTTGAAAGGAGATGCTTCAGTTTTGCAATAGATCTTAAACCCCACAGCATTCTTCAAAGACTCAACATCTACTACTATAAAGTGAGCGAGTGGAAGTGTAACGTACTGCTCCGAGACTTAACAGGTTGAGGATCCAAACGCAGCTTTATTAAAAGGGTAGTCCACAATCGTAGTCAAGAAACTGGCAAAAGGTCATACACACGCAAGCAGTCCAAACAGGCAATCAAGACAGGAGAGACAGGCAAAAGGGTAATCCACGGAACAGGCAAGTAATCCAAAACCAAGACAAGAAACCAGGGAAACGCTCAGAAATGCAGTTTACAACAAACAAGACTTCGCAGTGAATGACGGTGAACATGGTTTATATAGGCTGGGGTAATGGGGTAATGAGGTGATGAGAAACAGGTGCAAACAATGAGTGATGATGAGTCCATGCAAAGGATTATGGGTAATGTAGTTTTTGATGAAATGACAGTCCGGGTTGGAGTGCCCTCTGGTGGTGATCACGGGCACTCACACTGGTGAATTGTGACAGGAAGAGGCTCTGTGTATGATTTTAGAAACAAATATGTATATTTTTTATAGAACATTGATGGAGCAACATATTCTGTGTGAAAATAAATCATAAAAGTGGTTTGTTTGTTTAAAAATCTTCTAAATGTATGGGATGAATAAAAGACCAACAGTATTGATACAAATACTGCAGTTAAAATAATAAAATATCACTTTAGCAAAGTTTGAACTATTTTCTGTTTATTTTGAGTAGAGTAGAATTCATTTTTGTTCAATAAACATACTGTGATTAAATTATGTAAATTGCGTTGGGTGGTTCTTTGCCTCCACATCATGCATTCAAATCGTTTAATGCACAGATAGCCGTGGATTATCCCTTACTTTAGTTTGATGTATTATGATTTGAAAAGGAATAATTGTGCTTGATTTCAGGTCCTGCTATACCTGTGGGTGTTGATGTTCAGCTTGAGAGTCTGGACACCATCTCTGAAGTTGATATGGTAGGATGTTGACACATGTCTTGCAGTGTTACAGCTCTTGCATTATGGATAGCCGTTTTTCCACCAAAATTACCCAGAACAATTTGTCCCAGGAAATTTTTTCCCCTGCTGTCTGCGTTTCCATCGCGGTCTAAAATACCGTGAAGCTTCGCAACTCTCCAGTTCCCACTGGATTTCGTCCTCCTCATATAAGCTTAATAAAGCCTGAACCTCGTCGACGGTTCATCGATTGTATTTTTTAAACTCCATTGTTGATTCGAGTAGCAAACAACTCTCACTGCACGCAACGCAACAGACTTGGGGGTTGAAATAAAATGCTGCGTGAACTCAACCAATCAGCACGCTCAGCGCCCCACCCCCAAAAGTTCCTGAACGTTGAAAAAATGCTACCTCATGACCTGGGACTTTCTGAGGGGTTCATTTATGGTGCTTTTCCATTACCAGTACCGGCTCAACTCGACTCGCCTCGGCTCGCTTTTCGCTCCATTTTCCATTGCAGATAGTACAGCGGTGTACAAACTTTTTAAAAAGGGGGCTAGATTCGATGTTGTGGACACACCCAGGGGCCGGTTCTGTATATATGTATATATATATATATATATGAACATAAACTAACATGTTTTGTTTCTTGGAAACATGACAGATTTGACAAAAGCTTGAGCTGACAGTAGAGTAGCTTGAGATAGGCCCCAGATGTAAATTTATAGATATTTAACAATATATGTAAAACTTTCATCAACCAAAAAGTTTTAATGGGTGAAATTTAAATATTATTAGTGAGTTAGAACTCTATTCTTATTTAAATTAACGAGTACTCTATTTAGATCACCACAGGTAAATCCACACTGCCAAAAACCAAAACCACAGATATTTTCCAGTCCAAATATCTAAGAATTCTTAAATCAAGATGCTTTTACTAAGGAAAATTAAATAATTTTTCTTGATTTCTGGGTAAAAAAATCTAAAGGAATAGAGTTTTTGCTTAAAACAAGCTAAATTATCTGCCAATGGGGTAAGGAAAATCTTGTTTCTGTTTACTACAGAAAGAAGATTGCAAACAGAAACAATATTATTTTTATTAACAATGTTATTTTTATTACCCCATTGGCAGATATATTAGCTTGTTTTAAGCAAAAACTCACTTCAATTTCATTTTATTTTCCAGAAAACAAGAAAAAATATCTTGTAATTTAACAGTAAATGCATCTTTATTTAATTTTTTTTTTAAAGATATATTTAGACATGAAACAAGCCAAAAAACTTAATAAGAGATTTTTTGCAGTGCACACATGGCACCTCACTGCATGGTAAAAAGTAAAAAATATTATTTCTATATCTAGAATGGGTTTATGGTCTATAAACATATAAATACAAATGCACAACTGCAAGTTTATGACAAAAATAGTCTTTAATTTGGCCTTTATTACTCATTTAATACATGTCTACATTACAAATGAAATAAAATGAGATATTTCCACAGTAAATCCATGATAAATGTTGGAGAATTGTTGTTTGAAAAGTATTTTAACTGAATCTGCTCAGCGTTTCTCCTGATTTGCACGTTGGTGTTGTTGATTAAGTCAGTGCTGTTTAACTGGCTTTAAACTAAATTAAATCACAGAAAGATTTGCAGCTTTTACCGGAGACCTCTACGCCGAACTCGAACACTTCTCATTGGCTGTTTAGTGGTCACGTGATCTAAACACTCGGCAAATAAACAAAGGAAACCTCCTCGTTTGACCACGGCGTATTCTTCCTAGTTGCCATAATAGTAATGGGTATATCACGCAATCTCTGGCCAAACTATTTTAAAATGGCGGGGTTATTCAGGATACTCCGTCTGGCGCGTGCAATGATGACGCATTGAATAGTGACGATTCTCTCTGACCAATCAGCATCTGCCGAGTTTTCACGTCACATTTTAGTATCGCCTCAGCTCACTCAAAACCTCGCCGGAGGTGATGCGAAAAAAAGTATCTGGAAGCAGGTACAGGTACAACTTTTACACAGTGGAAAACCAAACAAAGGCGAGTCGAGGCGAGCTGGTACTGTGTAGTGGAAAAGCGCCATTAGACCCTGGTCCCTGCAGTCGAAAACACACAGAGTACCACCCCAAAGTCCCTAGTTACTGAGGAAAGTTCCTGCGGCTAATGATTCAGTGCTATCATGATCTGAAATGCCACAAGATTTGAGAGCAAGAGCTCTAATTCAACATTTCCAAGCAGCAGAATGAAGCGGTGCTAGTTCAGAGCCAGTGCTAGTGCCAGTTCGGAGATGGTTCGACTGACGAGTCTTCTAAGAACCGGTTTGCCTTTCCTCGGGCTAGAGAGCCGCCACAGAGCCACTGTATACGTCTCATCTTTCTCAGCGGGAAACACAAACACACCAGACGTGTTTGAGATGCATCTGCACTGCGCAGACCGATCAGTGTGATATCAAAACACAGCAAGAGTGATTCAAAAGCATAAGGAGTCGTGTGCTCTCGCTGGACTCGTTGTCATACGGCGATCGGTCTGCACAGCATCTCGAACAAGCCTTCCATCAACAATGGCGGACGTTGCGTTACTATTGATGCTCATGGCTTTACGATCCTACATCGGCATCAAAACACATAATCCAACGCATTTGTGGAGCTCGCCGTGATTTGTATAGACGGAGATTACACAGTCCCTCCAGAAAAACGAGATTGATTGATCGCATGATTTGATGCATAATCAGCCAAAGTCCGCAAAATATGCGGGGCTAGCATGATTTCATAATCCCCGCATTTTTGTTGCAAAAAAGTAATATATATTAGCAGAAAGTTGACAAATGTTTGTTTACTTCACACATTTCCCCCTATTGCCATGGGAACGTTTTGAAGTGACGTTATTACCCGACGTGAACGTCATCGAAAAGCTGCAAACCCCGTGGTGAAACCATAGATATCGGTGAAACCATGATGAAGCGCGCAAATTCCCATCTGCCAACAAAAATAACACCAAAAGTCCACACAAAGCAGTTTCCCGGTGTGTTGACCGATTTCAAAACAAAGGCATCATAAAGCTTCTAAGCGTTATCAATCAGTGAGTCGATTCAGAGGTTTGAAGCATTATGAATCAGTGAGTCGATTCAGCGGTTCGGAGCGTTATGAATCAGTGAGTCGATTCAGCGGTTCATTATGAATCAGTGAGTCGATTCAGCGGTTCGGAGCGTTATGAATCAGTGAGTCGATTCAGCGGTTTGAAGCGTTATGAATCAGTGAGTCGATTCAGCGGTTCGGAGCGTTATGAATCAGTGAGTCGATTCAGCGGTTCGGAGCGTTATGAATCAGTGAGTCGATTCAGCGGTTCGGAGCGTTATGAATCAGTGAGTCGATTCAGTGGTTTGGAGCGTTATGAATCAGTGAGTCGATTCAGCGGTTCGGAGCGTTATGAATCAGTGAGTCGATTCAGCGGTTCGGAGCGTTATGAATCAGTGAGTCGATTCAGCGGTTTGAAGCGTTATGAATCAGTGAGCCGATTCAGCGGTTCAGAGCGTTATGAATCAGTGAGTCGATTCAGCGGTTCGGATCGCCAAAGTCACGTATTTCAGCAGTTTGACACGCAATCCGAATCATGAATCGACTCACTGATTCATAACGCTTCGAAGCTTCATGTGTTTTGAAATCGGTCATCACTAATCAAGTCGTTATTTAGGTTTTTTTTCCGCACAAAAAAAACTATTCTCGTCGCTTCATAAAGTTATTGTAGAACCACTGTAGTGAGATGGACTTTGTAACGACGTCTTTTAAGGGTCTTGAGAGTGTAAAGTGCATTGAGCCAATGGAGGCCTTTCAGAGCCATCAGATTTACACTAAAATATCTTCATTTGTGTCTGAAGATGAACTTACGGGTGTCCAACGACATGAGGGTCAGTCATTAATGACAGAATTTTCATTTTTGGGTGAACTAACCCTTTAAGAGATTGCACTTTGTGCATTGGAAGCACTCAAATGTGTAGCTACCTCTGTAAAACAGGAAGTTATTTATTCATTTTTTCAGAAGTTGTGGCATATTCCTTTTGTAAAGCTACAGAACTTGTTTGACTCAATGTTTTGTAAATTTGAGTGTGTTTATTAAGGTCTTCAATATAACAAGATGAAAAAAATATTCCCAGCACTTTCATTGATGTAGAGCTTTTTTTCTCTTTTTCATCAAACCGCAGTTTTTGCAAGTTCCCGCGATTTCATCGCATAAAATTGCATAAATATCCCGCATTTTCCATCGCATTTTTTAAGAAAACGTGCCGCATAATCAAGGATTTTTGCCCGCCGCAACAATCACAAAAATAAGCCGCATTTTTCTGGAAGGACTGACTACAATCGAGCAGCTATTAGCTCCATTAGCTGCTATTTCAAAAATGGCGGTCACATCTTGTGTTGGTCTTGTTGGTCACGGTAACCCAGCCCCTGACGCAAGTGCTTCTTACTTCTAGCCCAGCAATGTTTTGGTGCTACTTAAGAACCACTTTTCCTGGTTCAGAGCTGGTGCTTTGGGTGTGGAAAGACAAAGAACCGATTTGAAACTCCGAACCAGCACCAGCACCAGCAAAGGGGTACTAGATGCATTGTCTTTCTTATCGAGGGCTCTAGGGATAGAAATGAGGCTAATGATTTGAATCAGTTGTTACGATTGTATGATTGTATTGTATGTTGCAGGACTTCACCATGACCCTGTACCTGAGACATTACTGGAAGGACGAGCGACTGTCCTTTCCCAGCAACACCAACCAGAGCATGACCTTTGACGGCCGGCTGGTGAAGAAAATCTGGGTTCCTGACATATTTTTTGTCCATTCCAAACGATCCTTCATCCATGACACCACCACGGAGAACGTCATGCTCCGAGTGCATCCCAATGGCAAAGTGCTCTACAGCTTGAGGTAACGAATCCCGCTGATGATCTTGTGTTACAACAAAGCTCTGAACTCAATTTAATCCCGATCAAAGCTCAAGAAACAGATTGCCAGCCATCGGAAGAGCTATGTCCCGTCCAGCTTTCCTGTATGACAGCCGAGTGTGAATCTAATCAGTGGGAGAGACTCAAAACGATCTCTAATTTTCCGATATAAACCAACACACTGGCATTTAGGATTTCCATGATTGCTATATTCAAACGTTTTACCGACAAATATCTGACTTCTCCAGGAGGAGCTGATTCTGGTTTTTGCTTGAGATGAGTGAACGTGTGGATTAATATGCGGGAATCTGTGGGATTATTGCAACCCACATGTTTATTCAGACACAAAGCTGGCTCATTGGTGAGCTTTAATCTCAGATCCATCCCATACACAGTCTGCTGGACAAAATGACTTTATTCTTCTATGTACATCTCGACTTACAATCTATAAATCAATCCGTTGTGCGAAGACTAGCTCCTCCCTCTCAACCGTTTGATCCGGGATCTGTCCTTTTATCCCAGGCCAGATGGCTGATCCATAGGGTTTTGCTATTCACAGTGCATTCAGAAAGTATTCCACCCACTTTTCTTTCTTTTTTTCTTTCTTTACTTTTCTGTTGCATAACCATATTTCCAACAAAGACGATGACAGAAGAACTAAACAATATATACACCGATCAGACATAACATTATGACTGCTTATTTCATTTGTATCTTTGTTCTGTTGTATGTATCTATGCTTGTCATTGGTTTATCGAGAGTTTGGAATCGATTCCTCTTTAAGAGCCTTTTCAGTTCAACAGATCTAATCATTAATTAGCCTCTAGCTCACTAATAGTGAGTGTGATTTATTTCCACGAACAGATTCTTTCGGATGGTTTGTTTCAATTAACCAGTTAAAAAAACAATTCAGCGGTTCTTTTATGTCATTGCACAAGGACGTCACTAGAACGTATTTATCTAACAGCTCAGTGTCAAGTCACCTTTATTAATATAGTGCTTTATACAATACATAACAGGAAAAAAGAAAGTGTCATTGTTCTGCTGAAGTCAGTTCAGTGTTCTTTCAGATCCGTTGTAAAGATCAATTATTAATTTCATCTATAAAGCACTTCTGCAGAAAACGGTCATGATATCGAATGTGAATGCATAATGCTGATTATTACCTTTCATTCCCCTCTGCATTCTGAGCCGTTTTGAGATATTGAGCTCCAAAGATTTTGCATTCCATAGCAAAAATGATATGGTGAACAAGTCTCTTTTATACATGAAAATGACAGAGACCCTAAATGTATTCTAAATGTACAATATCAAAATCCTCTCAAGTTTGTAAATGGGGATTTATGGAACAGGTCAAATGCAGATAGAACCTTCTAATTATACAAAAAACACTTTCTGCTTGTAAAAATATATGGTTCTGTCTAGCAAAACATCAACTGAAGCAATAATTTTCAATACGTTTACTTATAATTTCTTTTAAAACATAAAATTAGTGTTGTTACATGTGTGAGAAAGTTAAATTGAGTGCTTAGTAAGGTAGTTTAGTTTATGTATTGGGTTTGATTAAGGGATGTAGAGTGGAATCCACAGAAACTTTCTGAAGGGAAAAAGACCAAACAGATAAAAAATTATAGCTTTTCAAATAACAAATTAATTAAAAAAAATACTTTGTATCTATGTTTATCATAAAATTGTGAATAAATACAATATAATATATGCAATATTCCACCACTGTGTTAAAATTTAGAGTGTTTTCTGTAAAATGAGATACATTTTTATCCATTTACTCCAATGTATGTGGGTAGGGCGCTCTTTTAAAATTCAGATATGCCTAATTCTCTAAAAAATTCTAAATATGCTGCAGAGCTGAAGTGGTTAATAGTTAGTAAGGTAGTTTAGTTTAGGTATTGGGGTTTGATTAAGGGATGTAGACTAAGGTTGTGCAGAATAAGGCATTAACATGTGCTTTATAAGAACTAATAAACAGACAATATCCTAGTAATATGCTAATAAGCAACTAGTTAATAGGGGTAATTGGACCCTAAAATAAAGTGTTACTGCAATTTTAATCATATAAATGATTTCATGGGAGTTTTATGGAAGAATATGAAAATGTTAAGAGGGGGGAAGGCTGCACTGCTGCCCTGACGGGGCTATACATCACTAAAATAAAGAAGACGGTTTCTATATAGTGTATTTGTTCTATATATCTGTGACACAAGTTTTAAAACATTCTCAACAGGGTCACGGTCACAGCGATGTGCAACATGGATCTCAGCCACTTTCCGCTGGACACCCAGACATGCTCGCTGGAGATTGAGAGCTGTGAGTCTAAACACAACATGATCGATTTGACTGAATTAAACATTTCTAGTGTCTGAGTTCATGTGTATTTGTGTTATTTTGCAGACGCCTACACTGATGACGACCTCATGCTGTACTGGAAGAGAGGAAACAAATCTCTGCAGACGGATGAGAAGATCTCTCTGTCTCAGTTCCTCATTCAGGAGTTTCACACCACCACAAAACTAGCTTTCTACAGCAGCACAGGTACTGACGAGTGGATCTCCGGTACAGTTAGGGCAATGCTTCCCAACCCTGGTCCTGGAGTGCCTCCACAGGACACATTTTGGATGTCTCTCATCTGACAACCATCTCGAGTCTCTACTAATGAGCTGATGAGTTGAATCTGGTGTGTTTGATTAGGGAGACATACAAAATGTGCAGAGCTCCAGGATAGGCCTCATCCTTCCATTGGGTCATTTTGACCCGAAAATGGGCAAAGAGGCGGGATGTGGGTGGAGCTGAGGTGCCTGGTTGACAAACGGCTAGTAGTGAAAGCGGCAGCAATCCATCTGTCACTCAAAGTGGCCACACCCTTAATTATGCATAAATTTAAGGCTTAAAGGATTAGTCCACTTTTAAATAAACTTTTGCTGATAATTTACTCACCCCCATGTCATCCGAGATGTCCATGTCTTTCTTTCTGCAGTCGAAAAGAAATTAAGGTTTTTGATGAGAACATTCCAGGATTGTTCTCCATATAATGGACTTCAATGGGCCCCAAACGGTTCAAGGTCCAAATGACAGTTTCAGTGCAGCTTCAAAGGGCTTTAAACGACACCAGACGATGAATAAGGGTCTTATCTAGCCAAACCATCAGTTTCTGCGAGAAACTGAGCAGTATGCTATTATTTTACCTCTTATCAGACGAACGTGATCATCTCTGAGCTCCGCCATAACTTCCGCTAAGTGAGGTCAAATACGAGCGTGGTCATAGATGTATCGATCGTAGATGCCTCATTCTACTGATCCGTGCAAGCGCTAATGAGGCATCTAAGTATACATCTATGGCCACGCTCGTATTTTGACCTCACTTAGCGGAAGTTATGGCTGAGCTCAGAGATGATCACGTTTGTCTGATAAGAGGTAAAATAATAGCATAAATACTGCTCGGTTTCTCGCAGAAACTGATAGTTTGGCTAGATAAGACCCTTATTCATCATCTGGTATCGTTTAAAGCCCTTTGAAGCTGCACTGAAACTGTCATTTGGACCTTGAACCGTTTGGAGCCCATTGAAGTCCATTATATGGAGAAAAATCCTGGAATGTTTTCATCAAAAACCTTAATTTCTTTTTGACTGCAGAAAGAAAGACATGGACATCTTGGATGACATGGGGGTGAGTAAATTATCAGCAAAAGTGTATTTAAAAGTGAACTAATCCTTTAATATCGTTTAAACAGATGAGTTATAAAAATAAAAAGCACCCCCTTCATAGTTGTCATGAAGGGCAAAATTATCTATATAGATGAAACCACTTTTTGTCCCAGACTGTAAACATGTGTTTTTCTGCTGTAAAGTTGGGCAATTTAACATGAGCTCAATGAGATTCTGCTCCTTCTGGAGCCTGTCTCTAGTGGCCAGTCCATGAATTACAGTTTAAGTCACTTTCGTGTTGGCTTCAAGAGAGATACCAGAAGGTTGCCGCTTGGTTTTTAGGCCCCCAAAATGTGTTGTCATGTAAACGAACAGCCAAAACGCATAAAAAGTTTTGAACGGTGTAGTGTAAACATACCTTTAAACTGCAAACCCCTTCAATCTTCTCCTGCAGGTTGGTACAATCGTCTGTACATCAACTTCACTCTGCGTCGTCATATCTTCTTCTTCCTGCTTCAGACGTACTTTCCCGCCACTCTGATGGTCATGCTTTCATGGGTGTCCTTCTGGATCGACCGGCGAGCTGTTCCTGCCAGGGTTCCTCTGGGTGAGATGTTTGAAATGAATTGTGTTCCTCATGCTGAGAACTATTGAATACGCCTAATGAAACACACACTGAAGAGCCTGCTCCAAAGTACACATTTTGCAGCATGCACTTTTGAATAAACTGATCAGCCGGATCTCTTTGTAGGCATTACGACGGTGCTCACCATGTCCACCATCATCACTGGAGTGAACGCCTCCATGCCCAGAGTTTCCTACATCAAAGCCGTGGACATTTACCTGTGGGTCAGCTTCGTCTTTGTCTTCCTGTCTGTGATCGAGTACGCCGCTGTCAATTACCTGTCCACTGTGCAGGAGCGCAAAGTACAAAGCAACAGGGTAAGCTAAGACACTTTAGATAGTGTGAAATCAAGAAAAAAAAGACTCACAAACAGTTTTTATCCACAAGCCAATAGACCCCTGAACAACACAATTTGTATATGTTTTTTGAGTATCATGTTTGACACATCAGGCTTTTATGGAGCTAAAACAAAGCCCCAAACTGAGGAAAAATGTGTTTACACTGTATTTTGATGAGTGTTAGTAGAGAATTAGTAGACCGGTAGGTTTAGAATAAGTTGACATGTAGTTGCAAAGTTACTTATAATCAGTAGAATATCAGTTGGGGGACTGACACAAAGGGTTAGCAGATATTAAGCAGATAGTCTACTAATACTCTAATGAGAGTTAGTTGACATGTAGTTGCAGAGTAACTTATAGTCGACAGAATTTTCAAAGGGGACCATCAAAATAAAGTGTTAGCAAATATGTAATGTGCATTTAGTTTCATGATCTCTGTAGTTTTTATTGTGGAGGGCAAAACAAATAAAGAGAGATAAACATTCCCTTAAAAGCCTGATGGTAAAAAAAGATGTATGGATAATCTTAAAACATCACTAACAATATAGATGTTATTCTTATGTCTATATCAGTAAAATAATTCATACAGTAGGTTTTATAGGTGTAACCGGTCCTACTGACCCGCTCCGAGTGGGATTCGAACTGAGGTCTCCGGCGTGGGAGGCCGGCGCTCTAAAGCAAGGAACACACCAAACCGATGCCGACCAACTAGTAGCAACGAAAGCAGACTGCTGAATTGGCTCACGTTGGCAGCGCCTGGGTCCAAAGTTGCCCTGACACACCAAGCAGACGCTCGACATCCGATGGCCAAGTAGCACGTCCGTTCTGCGCCAGCGTAATAGTGAATAGCTTTCTGTACCAGCTGGTGGCAGTATCTGTTTTCGTTATTCAAAGCAGGAATCCGGAAGAGCTACAGGGATATAAACAAAGCACCTCATAATCTCGCTCACCACAGACGGTCACTTCTGTTATTTTTCTTTCTCATGCACTGGTTCGCTAGCAGAACAGCCAATCAGAATGATCAAATGGCCCGACTGACCGACAAGTGCCGACGCCGATTCAACATGTCGAATTGGCTGAAAAATAGCCCTCAAGTACCAACGTCAGCCGACGGTGCGGCACACACAGAGAAAACTTAGTTGGCTTGGTGTGTTCCAGGCTTAAAAAGGAGGCTAAAGACTGTAGGATCTAGTGCAGTCGCTAGTGTGTCTTTTGAGATCAGGGGAGTGAGGTTTACTCGCACAGCTGTTACTGGCCTACGACAGTTACACTTACCCCCCTCACTACCATCCGGATCACGGCACCAAATGTAACCGGCCCTACTGACCCGCTCCGAGTGGGATTCGAACCATGGTCTCTGGTGTGGGAGGTGGGCGCTTTAACAAAGGAGGCTAAAGATCGCAGCTACTAGCGTCAGTCACTAGAGCGCCTCTCGAGATCAGGGGAGTGAGGTTTACACGCACAGCTCTTACTGGCCTATGACCGTTACACTCGTCCCCCTAAACCTCACTCCCATCCGGGTCACGGCACCAAATGTAACCGGCCCTACTGACCCGCTCCGAGTGGGATTCGAACCATGGTCTCTGGTGTGGGAGGTGGGCGCTTTATCAAGGAGGCTAAAGATCGCAGCTACTAGCGTCAGTCACTAGAGCGTCTCTCGAGATCAGGGGAGTGAGGTTTACACGCACAGCTCTTACTGGTCTACGACAGTTACACTCGTCCCCCTAAACCTCACTCTCACCCGGGTCACGGCACCAAATGTAGCCGGTCCTACTGACTGATAAATGTGATGGAAATGTTATCTGATCAATGTGATTTAAACTCACAGTACGCACTGTAATATTACATGTACTATGTGCTTGTATAATCCAGCAGTTGCAATGCACATGTGGAATGACCCATCCTGGTCAGATGATGATGAGCAGCAGCTACAGTGACATGGACATGATGACCACAGGAAACTACGGCATGTCGGAGCTGAACGGGGACAAACAGGAGCAGTTCCTGGTTCATCTGGTCATGGATAACGAGCAGGGAGCTCAAAGACCTGTTGTAACCTCAAACAGCAGCTTATTTATAGACACTCATGCCATAGACAAATACTCGCGGGTTATCTTCCCTGGAGCATACACACTCTTCAACATCATATACTGGTCCATCTACTTACAGTGACTGCTGCTCCTTTACTATATGACATTTGACAAAGTCTTGGGAATACAAAATTATCTATGAAAAACTAAGTTTGTTCTCTTTTATAATCCATTTTTGCCACTCAACAATAAAAGACTACATGTGACTGTATGTGGGCAATCTGTCCTCAAAAGAAAGTTTTATTTCTTATATATTTTCATTGTTATGCTGAATAGCAAAGAATATGGATTATCTCAATAAATTGCCTATTCAGATAGTAATTTGATTTTGCAAGTAAATTGCAGAAATTTTACTGATGTCCTCACCATGAAATACAGAAATGTAACGCTACCATATGGGTCAGCCTTGCTAGCGGGCGAGCTGTCAGGAGATTGTACATCAAATTAAAACCCTCCACCTGCATGCAATCATCCACTATAAATACAGGTGCAATACCACCAGCACATTCTCTTATTTTGCCAACTGGCATCACCTAGTCCAGGGGCGGGCACTTCCATTCTTGGGACTGTTAGGTCACAACCCTAATCAAATACACCTGAACAAGCTAAGCAATTGCTGCGTCCCAATTCGCATACTATCCGTACTAAATAGTATTCGAAAAAATAATTAGTATGTCCCAAATCTTAGTATGTTGAAAAAAGTATTCCAAAGATTCCCGGATGGTTTACTATTTCCGGTCAGAATCCGAAGTGCAGATCGATGCGCACTCTAACGGCTGATATTGCCCACAACCCATTGCGAGATGGACGGGGATTCGATTAGAACTACAAACGCGGATAAAAAGTGTTTAAAAAAAAAACTACAAACATGGCGGTTACGCGAGTCTGACGGTTAAGTGGAGAGGATTAGATAAAGTGGTTTGAGTGAGCAATTATCAGTATTTGACCTGACGAAAAGATATTTATTCAATATTATCCACATTATATTTCTCCTTCAGCAGCATTGAGAACTTTTGTAATGATACGTTTGGCCATTAACTTTGCAAACACATGAGAGGAGTCACTGCATTAAAGACCCACGAAAGGCAGATCAACGAGCGACTACATTTCTCTCCGATACGGTAGATAATTAAATTGAAAGTGGGGGATTTGAACTTTGACGATGATTGACAGGGCAGTTTAAACGGTGACGGGACGCACGTAACAGAGTCCGTTAAAGATGACGAAGTAGTATGTCCCAAAGCTTGCATACTCTTCTGCTACACACTCAAAAGTATGTACTTTTTCTCAACAAAAAGAGTACATACTTTTAGGACGTAGTATAAGTAGGCGAATTGGGACGCAGCCAATGTCTTCTGATTACTAGAAGGCTACAGGCAGGTGAGTTTTATTAGGGTTGAAGCTAAACTCTGCAGGACAGCGGCCCTCCAAAACTGGAAGTTCCTACCCCTGATCTAGTCCATAACCGTGTTGACCTCATTCATAGAACATTAGTCACCTTCGTAACCCCCCCATTTTATTCCATCCCGGTCAACATGCCATCATATGGGTCAACAGTGTACTGAATAAAGTCAGTAGGGGAATGTAGTGAGGCCATGACTACTAGAGACAGACATCATGTTTAACATCATGATATTCTAGCGTGAACACCGGTCCCTGAAACCAATGATTATTCACGAGTTTGTGTGCCCATATAATCTTAGTGAAAGTGGTAAACAGATTTGGCTTGCTGTCTGATATAAAGGGGCTCGGAGAGGATATTCTACCCGAGCTCCGATTGCCCCCCTATAACAGGCAAAATTGTACAAAAGGAGGAGCAGGGGAGGAGGAGGGATGCTGCAGGAACTAAAACTGGGAAGAGGCAAGCTGCTGGTTTTATACCTTGGTATCAAGATTAGATGGGCGTACTCCTCCCAAAATTACGTTGAATAACTTCACAACAATAAACCGAGCCAACAGGTATGTACACCTTGAACGAAAACGAAGTGTTTAGGGACTTATAGAGGGTATGCATGTGATGTCACTGTCAACTGGAGTGACTGCGGTTATGCGCATGTGCGCTAATCCTCTCTAAGTGTAGACATGATGTAAATAAGAGATTCATTGTGTAGTCGCTTCACCGATTAATATAACTGAACTTTGTGCGATCGCGTTTATTGAATGAGTGACAGCTTTAAGTGATTATAAAGGGAGCGCTCTCTTTGCAGGGTGTCGAGGAGATATAAAAAAATATGAATAGGCCTATAATATATTCAGAATTTGAATAAAACGTTTGTTTTCCATTCTTGACAAGCAGCCTCAATACATAGACCCAACCGCATACACATGTCAATATCCATGGATCACTGGATCTTTGGGAAGTTGTAAGGAACACTATATCGAGTCTAACCTTTAGTTTAAACCGATAACCGTTTGTGTTACTCGCATTTCCCCCTATTAACTCCAGTCATGCAGCAGCTCTTCTGCCTTCTGCGTGTTCAGGCGGGAAAGTGACGGTGATGCATACACTCTATACCTTTACCTGCTTGCAGGACAGAGGTAGCTAAAAAGATGCCACGTTCAGGCAATAAAACCGACCGGTATGTAATCGATGAGGTCCAGCTGCTGCTGCACAGACCTCTACTAAAGGCACACCATTGAAAGGCACATGGTGAATTACTCTTGCAACACACTGCACACAAACATCAACAGAGCAATCAGTCAAAACACACACAAAACATAATAGGGGCCAAGGAGGCAGCCACCCCCCTGGTAGAATATGCCACCACACCCTCAGGCATCTGTTTTGACAAAGCCTGGCCCAGTACTGACTCCCTATCCCTATCCCTATCTCCCTAAGTCGTGACGTAAGGAACGCCGTTTCTGGGTCCAAGCCTCAACTCGTTTCACTTGAGAATGCCATTGACGGCCATTCATGAGCGATATTTATTCATATCAAGCATCAAACATTTTAAAAAGTTAAACATTTAAATACTTTCAGTCTACACAACAGTCTCTGTGCTCACAGCGTCACAGATATGAATATGTTATCGATTTTTAAAAGATGAATCACTGTCTGGCCATCTGGAATTTTGGTATGGAGATAAAGGTTATGATTATAATTTTTTTTTTTTGTATTACACCACATTGTGTGTGTGTGTATATTAGCACCGTTTGTTGTTTTTCTTGTGGTATGAGATCGAGCGTTTGGACCCGGAAGCTCTGCTGCGTGACATCAGACTTAACCATAATTGAACTCATAACTTAACTCATAATTGAAATGAACTGATGACATCAGCGTTTTCTGCAGAATGGCTATACAGCTGAATAAAATTATGCTGCATCATTTTCCTGTTTAACACTGTAAAGCTGCTTTGAAACAATCTACATTGTTAAAAGCGTTATATAAATAAAGTTGACTTGACTTAACCGAATAGCAGACAATAAGAAGCTATGTCTGCTTCATGAAGTGAGTGCAAGCTATATACCTTCTCAAGGCCCTGACTGGGCAGTTTAGATGCTACCGGGCTACTTCCTCCGAGACATGAGGAGGTGCATGAAAGGGTTCCAGAACCAAAGGCCTAGACACATATGAACGAGGCAGGACCTTGGGCAAGAATTCATGATTTGTTAAGAATGAGATGGGTCCATCCTCCCATCAAGTCTCAAGCACGCTTGGTGCACAGAGAAGGTATGCAACTCACTTATGCCAAGTTCAGACTGCCCGATTTTAGCTCCGACTTTGACTTGCCGACAGGTTTTGCGAAATCGCCGGCAAATGCCCGAAATCATAGGCAAAACGGTGCTCGTGCACGCGAGTGACGATCACGCAGTGTAAATGATCAAAGACGCGACCAGAGAGAATCGCCGATGAGTCGCCGACGCCCGCGAGATATTTGGCATGCTAAATAACTGGACCTGTCGGCGATTCAAACTACTGCAGTGGGAAATGTGTTCTGACTGAAAAATACATCGGCGATGACCTACAGCCAATGAGAGTGCAGGATACAGGGCAGCGGGAGGTTCGGGGAGGAGTTATAGACCATAATATCCGTATTTTAATAGATATATGCATGGATATACATAATAAAGGCTAGATGTCTCGTCCGCGCTGCTGGCCAATGGAGGTCGACGTCCGCACCTGGCGGCCATCTTGTCACAGTCAGCTCGCTCACTCCTAACATTGTGTTTTCATGGTGCTTGCACTTTTTAAATAACCATAATTTGCTCAATTTTCTACCGATTTTCAAACTGTTTGGTTTGTTATAAACGTCAGAGATGTAGTTATGACACTGCATACTTATGAATAATTATTCATAATTTGTTCAAGCATCCAGAATTATAGCCATGTTCATAACGTTTGTAAGAAACAAACCATGTAAATCCGTCAAGATTTCAGCGAGATAAGAGTATTCGTGTTCAGATCACTCAACTTAGCTACATCAGGTACCACAGAGGTCTAGATTTAAAGAGGATGAGGGCTCAAATGGAGGCCTCTAACACAATCGGCAAATCCCATGAGGGGATCATATGTGAACGCGAAGGGCACAATCTCCTGTGCCCGGTTGCATAAAGCACCTTAAGTGTAATTTTCCCTTAAGCTCGCCCTTATATGTTTCCCTTAAACCTAAGGGTGTTGCAGAAAAAAACCCTTAAGTGTTACTTAAGGGTTTTTTTAAGTGAAACGTCATAAACACTTAGAATTCCCCTTAAATGCAGTTTTTTCACTTAAGTAATCCCTTAAAAAGCGTTAAGTGTTGCATAAAACCCCTTAACGGTCATTTCCCTAAGTATAACTTAAGGTTTGGAAATCGTAAGAGTAAGAGTAACGCGGACAAAAATAAGACGACATGGCTGAATTTATGGAACCAGCTGAAGATCATTATGTGCCAAGAAGAATTTCTAGGGATAGGGAGAACCCTTTGGACCATCTTAGTGATGAAAAATTGTTGCAAGAATACCGATTTGACCGTCACACATCGCAACCACTGTGACACTGAACACTTGCAGTCATTCGTACATTTCTGAATGAGATGAAGAAAAACTCACATGATTATAGAAGTCGTTTGACGTTATAACAAGTCATTAATGTCTTTTAACTTATATGTTTCATATAATAGAACCGAAGCTATAGATTGTGAATTTAAACATTTCTCGTTTACCAGCGAGATAAGGCTGTTCCAGGCGGGTTACATGAGCGTGAGGCAATCGCCGGGATCTCAAAACATTTTTAAATAGGTGCTATCTTTACAAATAAACCACAGATTTGAGCTTTAAACAACTACATTGTCGACTGAACAACTCTTAAAACTACATTTCGTGACACAATAACAGTAGTATTTTTCAATTTCGTGGCCGCACACAACCACTATGAAAAGCGCAAAAGGACGCGTGTCAATTTCGCTTCAACCGCTTGCTTTTTACGTGTGTCCATCTCGCTTTGGACACGCGAATGCATTAAAAGTTCAAGCGTCAAACTAGACGCGAATTTGACGCTATATTCACGTTTGTTGTGAACGCAGCATTAGTGTTAGTGTTTTGCGTATCTATGGCAACAAGACTTTTATAACGTGAATCCAGGATCGCTGTCGTGAAACACTTAAATGTTTCCCTACCTAAGAGAACCGTTTAAGAGATTATATGCAACACCCTTAAGTTATTCTCTTAGGTAAGGGGAAATCGCCCCTTTAGTATCATACTTGAGGGAAAAACTTAAGGTGCTTTATGCAACCGGGCACTGGTGCCTACTGACCCGCTCCGAGTGGGATTCGAACTGAGGTCTCCGGCATGGGAGACCGACGCACTAACAAGGAGGCTAAAGACCGTAGGATCTAGCGTCAGTCGCTAGTGTGTCTTTTGAGATCAGGGAAGTGAGGTTTACTCGCACAGCTGTTACTGGCCTACGACAGTTACACTTACACCCTGAACCTCACTTCCATCCGGCTCAGGGCACCAAATGTAATAGGCTGCAAACTGACTGACAAGCCCTCAATGTGCCCAACAAAGATTTTAAATAAATAAAGAAATAAAATCATAATCTAATTATCACTAAGGGGATCCTTAACTTGAGAGGATTATTGGCCTTTGGTTGGGCACAAGAATATTTAGTTATTAAAGGGTTAGTTCACCCAAAAAGGAAAATTCTGTCATTAATTACTCACCCTCATGTTGTTCGACACCCGTAAGATCTCCGTTCATATTCGGAACACAAATGAAGATATTTTAGTGTAAAGCTGATGGCTGAGAAAGGCTTCAGATAGGCCTCCATTGGCATTCAGTACATTCACACTTCCAAGACCCATAAAAGGCACTTAAAACGTCTTTACAAAGTCCATCTCACCACAGTGGCTCTACAATAATTTTACGATGCGACGACAATAGTTTTTGTGCCTCCACGACGCAAGCGCAAGAATATGACGTAGCGCCAGCGTTCGGGAATCCATGAAATGCACACTTTAACCCCATTTTGAGCACTACGCCGAGACCTAAAGCACGATCAATGTAGAATCCAACAGCTTAGACACGCGCGTCTTCCTCTGCTTGTAAACAAATCGCTTCTGGGTCATGTGTCCGAACGCCGGATCTACGTCATATTCTCGCGCATGCGTCGTGGAGACACACACGGAAGACAAGAAGAGGTTGAATAAAGGTGTTATTTTGATTTTTTTTTGCGCACAAAAACTACTGTCGTCGCATCGTAAAATTATTGTAGAGTCACTGTGGTGAGATGGACTTTGTAACGATGTTTTAAGTGCCTTTTATGGATCTTGTGAGTGTAAATGTACTGAATGCCAATGGAGGCCTGTGTGAAGCCTTTCTCAGCATCAGCTTTACACTAAAATATCTTCATTTGTGTTCCGAAGATGAACGGAGATCTTACGGGTGTCGAACGACATGAGGGTGAGGAATTAATGACAGAATTTTCATTTTTGGGAGAACTAACCCTTTAAGGGTGGCTTAGAAAATAAGATGTTATAAATGGGTTATTCAGAAATGGGTGAATTACTCTTGCAACACACTGCACACAAACATCAACAGAGCAATCAGTCAAAAACATAATAGGGACCAAAACTCTTTATTTGAAAAGCAGAATAATTGAATTTGGCAGAATAAAAAGATAAAAATTATTGTATCAATTTTTTGACCCAGATGATACAAAAGACTGTCAATGAAAGGCAGTGAGGAAATAAGTTTAAAATCAAGCGTGACGTCCCAACATAACAGACCATGTGCAAAATGGTACATTCTTCAGGTCAATTAAAAACAATGCGTGTAATTGAAATAAAACGTACGATTGCTTGAAGATTGACATAAGTAGCTGCTTACTGTCCAAAATAAGGTTAAAGGGTTAGTTCACCCAAAAATGAAACTTCTGTCATTAATTACTGACCCTCATATCGTTGGACACCCGTCAGACCTCCGTTCATCTTCAGAACACAAATGAAGATATTTTAGTGTAAATCTGATGGCTCTGAAAGGCCTCCATTGGCTCAATGGCACTTTACACTCTCAAGACCCTTAAAAGGCACTAAAGACGTCGTTACAAAGTCCATCTCACTAATGTGGTTCTACAATAACTTTATGAATCGGAGACAATAGTTTTTGTGCGCAAAAAAACCCTAAATAACGACTTATATAGTGATGACGATTTCAAAACACGGCCTCATGAAGCTTCGAAGCGTTATGAATCAGTGAGTCGATTCAGTGGTTTGAAATGCCAAATTTCAGCAGTTTGATACGCGATCCGAATCATCATTCGACTCACTGATTCATAACGCTTCGAAGCTTCATGAGGCCGTGTTTTGAAATCGTCATCACTATATAAGTCGTTATTTAGGTTTTTTTTGCGCACAAAAACTATTGTCGCCGATTCATAAAGTTATTGTAGAACCGCTGTAGTGAGATGGACTTTGTAACGACGTCTTTAGTGCCTTTTAAGGGTCTTGAGAGTGTAAAGTGCCATTGAGCCAATGGAGGCCTTTCAGAGCATCAGATTTACACTAAAATATCTTAATTTCTGTTCCGAAGATGAACGGAGGTCTGACGGGTGTCGAACGACATGAGGGTGAGTAATTAATGACAGAATTTTCATTTTTGGCTGAACCAACCCTTTAAAACAACACCGTGTTCTTACAAGCAGCTGTCCAGTTCTTCATGGCGATTGTCCCCAACACTTCTCATCCTTGTATACTGGTGTTACACAAATGCGAAGAAGGACTATGAGCTTCAGTAAAAAAACTAAATCGACTTTTTCAAGTAAATTAACATGAAAAAATATACACTTTTTTTTACACTTCCACAAGTTTTCATGTTTAACTCGATGGTTCTTTCTGAAACAACTGCAAGGTAGTTCTTCGCGTCCCATTGTTTTTCAGGGTTCTGCTTGGACCTTCAGCAAGGTTTTCAGGTGCTCTGACATCTGCTCTTTGCTGCAGTTGTGCTGTGCAGATGCATGCTGGGGAATGCGCTCTCCCACCCAATGCCTGGGCGGTCTGGGAAGGACGCTGGGTGAGGGCGGCTCGCTGAACTTTGCTCCAGCGTACGTCTTGTCTGCCTCCGATGAGAGCTCAGGAGGGCAAACGTTCACCCTCTTCAGGCCCTCAGCCGGGCACGGCGGGCTCTTCTCAGTGCACATGGAGTTCTGGTGCCTTTTGGCAAGCTGAGTGTTGTCAGGCGTGTTTCTTTGCTTGCTCCACTGTCTTCGTTTGTTCAGGTTCTCTGTGGTTTGCTCAAGCCTGCTCGAGCTGTGCACAGACGCTCTGCTGGACTGGCTTCCACGTTCATCACACTCTGCTTTTGACTTCAGCTGCTGAAGACAAACAAGAAACTATTAGGGTCGTGTTAAACAACACAGCTGATGTGTTCTCTCTGAGCTCTACTTATTCACATTGTGCCTGGAAAGCTCATTTATTTCTAGTGATTATATCATTGTTGTTTAGTAACAGATGCATTCACGGCACAGATCTTCTGAAACCATTGTGAATCATTTGTTTTCAGTCAAACTGATCAAATCACAACAATAGTTTCCATCCAAAGCACGAAATTGGAATATCGCATATAACATTTTTGAATAAAGCACAGTTTCATTCCCATGTGTTCAGGAGAACAAAATCGTCACTTCTTCATTAATTGGTGCAAAATACACTGTCCGGCCAAAAAACAAGTCGCTTAAAAAGACCATTATTGCAGTAATTATTGTTTCTAGCATGTTATATATTTGGCATCAGTTCTTCTAACCCTTATTGATGGAGTTTGTCGCTTTTCATTTCTTAAACAACCATGCAGGAAGACACATCATGGCCATATTCCCGGATGACAATTTCCAGATTCATCAGCTCAGATCGTGAAAGAATGGTTGGGAGGAGCAAGAAGACTCCAGACCTTAAACTCACTGAAAGACTTTGGGATGTGCTGGAGGACACTTTACTGAGTGCTGGACTCTTGCATTGTCCATTCAAGATCTGGACCAAAAATTGATGCACTTCTTGATGAAATATAAATGCTGTGATGTTATTTTCCATTTCACACAATTTTGTACACATACTGGTTGGACATTCATATTTGAAGTTATTAGCTGCTGAAAATTGATTGGCTGCTGGCGGCCATGTTTTACTTTATGTAGCAGAGTTACATTATAGGATATGTCACGATGTCCACTTTATATCTCGCAATTCCAACTTTATAACTCGCAATTCTGAGTTTATGTCTCGCAATTCTGACTTTACATATCGCAATTCTGATTTTACAACTCGCAATTCTGACTATACAACTCGCAATTCCGACTTTACGACTCGCAATTCCAACTTTACAACTCGCAATTCCGACTTTACGTCTCGCAATTCCGACTTTACGTCTCGCAATTCCGACTTTACGTCTCGCAATTCCGACTTTACGTCTCGCAATTTGCAATTCTGACTTTACATCTCGCAATTCTGACTTTACATCTCGCAATTTGCAATTCTGACTTTACATCTCGTAATCCTGACTTTACATCTCGCAATTCTGACTTTACATCTTGCAATTCTGACTTTACAACTCGCAATTCTGACTTTACAACTCGCAATTTGCAATTCTGACTTTACATCTCGCAATTCTGACTTTACATCTCGTAATCCTGACTTTACAACTCGCAATTCCAACTTTACATCTCGCACTTCCGACTTTACATCTCGCAATTCTGACTTTACAACTCGCAATTTGCAATTCTGACTTTACATCTCGCAATTCTGACTTTAAAACTCGCAATTTGCAATTCTGACTTTACATCTCGCAATTCTGACTTTAAAACTCGCAATTCTGACTTTACAACTCGCAATTTGCAATTCTGACTTTACAACTCGCAATTCTGACTTTACATCTCGTAATCCTGACTTTACAACTCGCAATTCCAACTTTACATCTCGCACTTCCGACTTTACATCTCGCAATTCTGACTTTACAACTCGCAATTTGCAATTCTGACTTTACATCTCGCAATTCTGACTTTACAACTCGCAATTTGCAATTCTGACTTTACATCTCGCAATTCTGACTTTAAAACTCGCAATTCTGACTTTACAACTCGCAATTTGCAATTCTGACTTTACAACTCGCAATTCTGACTTTACATCTCACAATTCTGACTTTACATCTCGTAATCCTGACTTTACATCTCACAATTCTTACTTTACATCTCGTAATCCTGACTTTATAACTCCCAATTCTGACTTTACATCTCGCAATCCTGACTTTACAACTCGCAATTCCAACTTTACATCTCGCAATTCTGACTTTACATCTCGCACTTCCGACTTTACATCTCGCAATTCTGACTTTACAACTCGCAATTCTGACTTTACAACTCGCAATTTGTAATTCTGACTTTACAACTCGCAATTTGTAATTCTGACTTTACATCTCGCAATTCTGAATTTACAACTCGCAATTCTGACTTTACATCTCACTATTCTGACTTTACATCTCGTAATCCTGACTTTACATCTCGTAATCCTGACTTTACATCTCGCAATTCTTACTTTACATCTCGCAATTCTTACTTTACAACTCACAATTCTGACTTTACAACTCGCACTTCTGACTTTACATCTCGTAATCCTGACTTTACATCTCGCAGTTCCGACTTTACATCTCGCAATTCTTACTTTACAACTCGCAATTCCAACTTTACAACTTGCAATTCCGACTTTACATCTCGCAATTTTGACTTTACATCTCGCAATTCCGACTTTACATCTCGCAATTCCGACTTTACATCTCGCAATTCCGACTTTACAACTCGCAATTCCGACTTTACATCTCGTAATTTGCAATTCTGACTTTACAACTCACAATTCTGACTTTACAACTCGCAATTCTGACTTTACAACTCGCAATTCTGACTTTACAACTCGCAATTCCGACTTTACAACTCGCAATTCCGACTTTACATCTCGCAATTCCGACTTTACAACTCGCAATTCTACTTTTCATATCGCAATTCCGACTTTACGCCTCGCAATTCTGACTTTACGTCTCGTAATTCCAACTTTACAACTCGCAATTCCGACTTTACAACTCGCAATTCCGACTTTACAACTCGCAATTCCGACTTTACAACTCGCAATTCCGACTTTACATCTCGCAATTCCGACTTTACAACTCGCAATTCTGACTTTACAACTCGCAATTTGTAATTCTGACTTTACAACTCGCAATTTGTAATTCTGACTTTACATCTCGCAATTCTGAATTTACAACTCGCAATTCTGACTTTACATCTCACTATTCTGACTTTACATCTCGTAATCCTGACTTTACATCTCGTAATCCTGACTTTACATCTCGCAATTCTTACTTTACATCTCGCAATTCTTACTTTACAACTCACAATTCTGACTTTACAACTCGCACTTCTGACTTTACATCTCGTAATCCTGACTTTACATCTCGCAGTTCCGACTTTACATCTCGCAATTCTTACTTTACAACTCGCAATTCCAACTTTACAACTTGCAATTCCGACTTTACATCTCGCAATTTTGACTTTACATCTCGCAATTCCGACTTTACATCTCGCAATTCCGACTTTACAACTCGCAATTCCGACTTTACATCTCGTAATTTGCAATTCTGACTTTACAACTCACAATTCTGACTTTACAACTCGCAATTCTGACTTTACAACTCGCAATTCTGACTTTACAACTCGCAATTCCGACTTTACAACTCGCAATTCCGACTTTACATCTCGCAATTCCGACTTTACAACTCGCAATTCTACTTTTCATATCGCAATTCCGACTTTACGCCTCGCAATTCTGACTTTACGTCTCGTAATTCCAACTTTACAACTCGCAATTCCGACTTTACAACTCGCAATTCCGACTTTACAACTCGCAATTCCGACTTTACAACTCGCAATTCCGACTTTACATCTCGCAATTCCGACTTTACAACTCGCAATTTGCAATTCTGACTTTACATCTCGCAATTTTGACTTTACGTCTCGTAATTCCGACTTTTCAACTCGCAATTCCGACTTTACATCTCGCAATTCTGACTTTACAACTCCCAATTCTGACGTTATAACTCGCAATTGCAAGTGTATATCTCGCAAAAGAAAAAAAAAAGTCGGAACAATCTTTTAAAATGTTTTATTCTGCGGCGGAAACAAGCTTCCACACCATATTACCCAGCCCTAGAAGGAAATCAAATCAGACTCAAGGATGCATATGAATATAATCTTATTTTTAGCCCAAAATGGCCTATTACAATGTTGGACTGACGGATGTGTGTTTTTGCACCTGAGCAGATGCGTGCATTTGGGAACATCTGATCCTGCATACATTTTTATGGCAGAAAAGAAGAAGATGAAGAAGAAGAGGAGGAAAAGAAAGAATCAGTACAAACACACTATGGTTCCAAGAACATCTGTGATTGAACCCCTAATCATTAATTTAGTACAGGTTGAGTCACTCTTTGGATGCTGATCAGTGTCTGCAGAGCATAGGATGATGATTTATAGATCAATATTGCAGTTATTAACCCACTAAACTAAACCAACACTGACTAAACACATACGCCAGGCTACTATCAGCGTAAAGGACACAGAAAATGCGGAAGCGTCAAGGCACATGCTCACAAACCTGCTATCACCAGGGCAGTAATAACACGGCGTGTTACCTGTTTATGGGTGGCTGGTTTGGACTGAGCTGGTTTGAGCTCCTCATGGGTGGCTAATGGAGATTTAAAGCTGCTTTTGTTGATGTTTGCTGATGCTTTGTTGTGTTTACTGTGCACGTTCCGTCCTCTCTTCTTCAAGAGCGCTTGTTTGGATCTGCTTATCTTCATTGCTTTATTCTCCACGCTCGATTCAGCACGATGTCCAAAAGCATCGCCCAGCATGACAGATAACTTTGTGTCAAATACGCCCAGATGTAAACAGATACTGATACTGGGCGTGATGGTGTTGTGGGATGCTTGGAGATCTCGGTCGTATCTCGAGGTCCGAGGGAGGAGACAGTTTGCGGAAGGAAATGTTTTGATCCCTGTCTTTGCTAATAATATTAAAGATATCCGTCTTTAACGCGGTCCGAATGCAAAACCATCGCCGTTTCGTTTTCTCGTAATGGCTGAGCGCTGCACACACTGCGCATGCGTACTCGATTACATCACTGGTTTGAAAACATTGATTTGAGACGTAAGGATATAGAGTTAATTATAGAATAACATATCAACAAATAAGAGTCGTAACACTCACATTTCGCCATAGTATTGACCGTATAAAACAAATGTCAGTCGAGTGTTTTATTTGTATTATTTTTTATTAGTTCAATTACAGACAAGTACAAAACAAATATAAGACATGAGTATGTAGTTCAGAATAAAAACATAAACTAAAATATAGAATGAACATGTATATAAAACTGAAATAAAGTATAATATCAGGGAAGTCATATGAATTTGAAAAGCTTTAACATTTGTATTGTTTTAATAAGTTATTTGTTATGTGATCTCATGTTTGAAAGGGTTATATTGTGAGAGTTTTATAAAAGGTAATATATGAGGGTTTCTTTTGAGTAATTCTTGTGTTTTCATTTGTGCTGAGAAGATTTTATCTGGTGGCTCAATAGAGGTAACGTGTATATTATTATTTATGTATAAATAAGTGCGTATTTATACATACAAATACACACATTACTAAGCGTATAATTGGTCAAAAAAAGGCGTCGTTGGGGTAAGTCGGGGTAAGATGACCCAGAATCTCATCTCAGCACTTTTGATGAATGGCTACGCTATTTTTAATTTTGTCGTTTTATCTGAATATCAACATTTGTGAGATTTAGTCAGCCGAAAGCATTTTGATGTTAATTAATCTAATTTTGTCTCTTGAAAAAAAGATTATGCTGAATATCAAAGTTTGTTGTGTGTGTGATAATGAGGGATTTGTGGACACCATGTTTTTAGATTTGTGGAGTAAAAGCTATAGGTTTTATTTTTAACTTAAGTAAAAGGGAAATCAAATTAGTCCCTTGGGGTAAGATGAGCCACACAGATTTGGCACAGAAGGACCTGAGTTGACCCAAATTATTTTTAAATTTAATAATTATTGTAATCAATGGTGTTATCATTCAGTATTTCCATGAATTAGATGTACATTTCAGACATCTTTGCTTTCATTAAAGTCCCCATGAAATCAAAACGGCATTTTTTTGCTTTTAGTATGAATATGTTAGCATTTTAAACCTAGTGTGCTCAAAAATCAATGTCAAAATTCACATTTATTAGATATAAACATTTGAAACTTACAGCCTCTCACTTCCGCCAGTACTTTCTCATCAGATTTTCTGTCCAATCAAATGCGCTCTAGAATCTGAAGCCCCGCCCCCTACATACACGCTGAAATCAGTCACTTGTTCACACATTTACTATTTTCTACATGGTGA